>NW_022681458.1:116617580-116689347 GCF_009764315.1 Trachypithecus francoisi
ATCCGGAAGATAGTGAGCTTTTCATCCCCTCCGGTTTATGTTTTAAATGGAGCCTGGCAGAGGGGGTCGCCTGGAGCGCCCTCGGGGGTCGTTCTGCCTCTGAGCTGTAGGACGGGGCGGGCTTCCCCTCCGAAGCGAGGGTACAGCGCGATCACTTCCTTAGTGGCCCCCCAGCCCCCAACTCCGCCCCACGCCACCACCCAGAATGTAGAGAAAGAAACGGCCGGGTCCCCGCACGCCTCCTGTCGCCTCGTGCCCCGCGCGGTGTGGGCGGGGTCCCGGCTGCTGCAATGCAGGACGCGGCGGGGGTGCTCTGGGTTCCCGCCTGGTGTCTCCAAGGCGGTCCGGCAGCCCCTCGCGTTTCCGCTGGAAGATTTACAAAAAGGGTTTCTTGCGCTCGCATGTGCTGTCACCTTCCGGCTCGTGACAAAACTGAAAACTAAAATGGGTCCCAGGCCCTCCCCGCCAGCCTTCGTGGATGGGAAGGACCAGAAAGCGGGAACTCCGGGACGTAAGCGGCGCCGCGGCCCGGGCTCTGGGCTTCCTCTGCCCTGCAATGTGGAAATGGCTCTCCAGGAGGGGCCAGAGCCTGGGTCCACGACGCGGGCGCCCCGGGAGGACATTTAACATTGAAGAGCGGGAGGTGATGGAGAGTGCGCGACCCAGGCCCCAGGGGCACGTAGGGGCGCCTGTGCCCGGGATCAGGAGGGTGAGGCCTTCTTGGCCAGGTAGCCTTGTGAAATCTATCTGAAAGTCACAGATAACTAAGTGTCAAGTCGTCACAGATATTTAAGTATCCTGGATGAGATGGCTAGGGAAAACATGAAAACATCGTTACTGGTTACGTGCATGATGCATCCAAAACATTGTTACCTGCACAGTGGCAGCACTGATATTTGTGGGCTTTTGAACGTGTGGACTGGAGTGTTAAGAGTCCTTCAGTTATGACAGTAGTTTGATTTGAATGTTATTTTCTTGGCGAATAAAGGCTATACATTGAATGTACCCAGGAAACTAGGAAGGTGAACCCACACGAAGGACACAGGCCTGTGGGCTGTTCCGGGCACCATTAGGACGTTGTGGGGACTGAGCCATGGGCTTCCCGCTCAGCCCCCTGAGAGCCGTGACAGCATCTCTGTTCTGCCTCACACTGGACACACTAGTTTCATATTCTTGTTATGGTTCCGAGGCTACAAGCAGTTGGATTCTGAGAGTCACTCTCTGTCGTCCTCCTCCAGCTGCTTTCAAATGGGTCGTCTCTTTTTTTAGAACTGCTTTTTTAAGCAGTGATTTATGGGGTGAGTTGTAGTGCTGTCCTGAACTGCAGAGGGAGCGCATTGAGGAACCCGGGTTTTGATGCTGTGCACATCAACTGAGTCACCAGCCTAGGGCCCTGTCAGTCCTATTATTAAGCTCATTTCTTGCTCTTCTCATCGTTACTCGACGCCTTAAAAAAAAAACGCAAATTCTTGCTTGCGGTCACTGGCTTAGTTTGGCAAATGGGTGTTTACCCTGGAAAGAGGGGCATTTTGTCCTCTGGACCGTCTAAGGCGCCCTTTGGTGACGTGGTCGGTTTCTGACCACTCTATTCTGTGGGCGTCCTTCCTGCTTCCACCATCCCTTTCCGAACGCCTCCGCCTCCACGACTTTAATTTTCCTTCTGTGTGTGTGTCACGCAGAGGTTATGACTATTGTGCCAGTGCCCTGTTTTTTTGTTTGTTTGTTTTTTCTGCTGAGGGCCCAAAACTTGTTACATCTCAAAAGAAGCAATTGCATCCATTTGTTCGCCATGATCACAAACAGTGCCCTCTAAGGGAGACTAATTTGTTAACCCGTCTGTTGTGGGTAGAAAGACAGCGGTGGCCGTGGAACGAGGGCTCTGCCTCTTCGGAGCCTGCACAACCGTCCTGCTTTCTTTCTTCAATATCCAGTAGGGGGGTTAATTTTAATAAGCCCTTGAAACCAACAAAGCAGGAAAGTGCAAAGACATTGAGTTGTGAGATTTAAAATTACAACCAGCAGCCTCTCATTCTTCCTTCACTGGGGGTTGCTGCTTCGTTTTGGGGCTGCAGGGTATGTTTGGCAGCGACATCGGCCCTTTGTGCTGTGCGACTCATGAATTGAGATAGTTCTTTACTAAGTGCTTTGTGCAGTAGGTATGAAAATGGGGAAAGAGGGAGCACTGTCCGGGGTGGAGAGGCGTGGAGAGACGCTGTGATACACAGCGGGTCCTTTTCTTCTGGGGTCCTGGTTTTAAATCTTTTTTTTTTTTTTTCTAGAAGCTTGAAAGATCGTTTTTGTGTCTCCATTAAAAGATTGAAGACTGTGGGCCAGACCTAAACTAATTCCACTGGCATCAGAGAGAAGGATTCTTTACATATTTATCTATAGACATACTTGATTTTTTTTTTTTTTTGGCTGAATTATCATCTGGTTATTCAAATCATTAGAGGAGTAATATTAAAAATTAAAAAATAAAAAATGTATCTGTAAACCTATCCGTCTTCCATTCCATTTGTCTCTGTGTAATTTTAGAACCTTGAGCCATGATGTACATAGAGTTTATATTCTTTTAATATCTTGCTACTTCATTGTTTTAATGTTTAATCTTTGGGTTGGTGTATCACAGGTGACTTGACCATTTCTTACAGGTGTTTGGGTTAGTTTGTTTTTTTCCTTTAACTCTAATGCAAATTTGAGAGTTTGGCTGGTAGTTTTAGCAAGATTTAAGGCAGAGCCTCAGTTAGGGCCGTGGATTGATCTATGGTCCCTAGTTTGAGGAGGGAGGTGGCAATCTGCCCTTTCTTCTTAAATGGATATGTTAAATCACAACGGGCATTTACTTGATTTTGAGCACTTGGGACTCCCCTGGGGTTCACTGGTATTGCAAGATCAGGACTGGGGATCTCCTGCTGGAGAGGCCCCCAGCGTGCCCAGCGCAGGGTCCTGAGCACGTTTCTGCAGGACAGAAGCCCTGCACTTTGTCCAAATTCCAGCAGCCCTCACTCTGGGAAGAACTGGCTGCTCCAGGAATGAGGTCTATGCTCTGAAGCCCACAGTCAGCAGACCAGCAAAGGTCAGCACAGACGACCTTACAAGAATCATTCATTTAACAAGCATTCATGGAATACACACTCCGTGCAGTTGGAACTTAGAGTGGAAGGCCATCAGCTCACTGTTGTCTGAGCAGAGCTTGGTCTCTGGGTCCCTGTTGAACTTAGAGTGGAAGGCCATCAGCTCACTGTTGTCTGAGCAGAGCTTAGTCTCTGGCTCCCTGTTGTAGTCTCCGCTCCTAGGAGGTGCACGGTGAGTGTTGGGGCACCCTCCACAGGCACGGTTGCCACACAAGGACCCCTCCCAAGGGCGTCAGCCCTGGGCCCTGAGCTCTGAAGAGGAGGAAGGCATTCCTAGGGCCGACTTCCCTTCTGGGTACTGAGCTCTGCTCAGAGAGAAACTCTTCCACATTCACTGCAGTAAAGTTCATAAAACAAAGAACACTTTAGAGACTGGGACCTGCATGCCCCAGAATTTCCATGGCCACAGATGGTGGCTGCACCATGCGACTAGAGTCTGCATTCCCCAGAATTTCTGTGGCTGCAGGTGGTGTCTGCACCATGCAACTGGTGTCTATGTTCCCTGGAATTTCCGTGGCCATAGGTGGTGGCTGTACCATGTGAATGAGGGTCTGTGTTCCCTGGAATTTCCATGGTCATAGATGGTGGCTGTACCATGTGTCTGAGGGTCTGCGGTCCCTGGAATTTCTGTGGTCGCAGATGGTGGCTGTACCATGCAACTGGGGCCTGCATTCCCTGGAAATTCCGTGGCCACAGGCGGTGGCTGCACCATGCTCAGGTCCTGTCTCAGGAGTTGGTGCCATTCTCCCTGTTACTCCCTCACCTGACACAGAGCGGCAGTTCCTGGCCTTATCACTCCCAGGAAACACACAGGCATCTGTTTTGGATCCTTGTTTTATTTCCCCATCATCTTTGTCATCAAAGGGAAATTCACATCCCTATGAAGCTGAAAATGGTGTGGGGCCCCCTGGTGGTCTTTGCAAGGCATTATCAGCAGGTAAACTAGACCTTATGGGCCAGTGTACCTGAAATGAAAACAGAAAGGTAAGTCGTGTCAGTAAGCTTTACTGGGAGATTCAGGGTCTTTGTCAGTGACAGAATCATCCAAAGTAAGTTGTTTGTTCACTGCAGATCGACACGGTTAGCTGTGTCGGGATTAAACTTACCCAGTGTCGACAGAGTGTAGCTTAATCCTCACAGAAGGGTGTCAAGTACGTTGAAGAACAGCTGCGGAGCCTGCTATTGTCGGGAGAGGAGCAGGTGTGGCTCTCGCTTAGCCCAGTGCTGAAGGAGGCCGGGCTCACGTCAGGCCGTTCGTGTGAGCGAGCTGGATTTTTAGCATGCTGGGACGATAAAGCATAAACATCTATTTTTAACTTGTGGGTGACCATCTTCTGTGCTGCTTGAGTCTCTGTGGACCTTTCTCTGTTTCCTTCCTGAGGAGTCTGTGCCAGGGTCCCAAGCGTTCTCTGGGCTGTACCTCCACGCCTGCCCACTCGGGAGCCTCCTCTTGGTGGCTGTGGGACTGGGCTGGGTCCACACTGTCAGCATCGTCCGGGGTAAGCAAGCCCGTCCCTCTGCACCTCAGTGTCCCCAGCTGTTGAACAGGGCTAATCAACTGACCGTCAGGATTAATGGGGTTCAGATGCGCTCATCTCATAGCCCTGCTTGGTAAACAGCCACTTCCACTCTGTCCTCCAAAGTGCTACTCTAGACTTTTTCTTTACCTCCATTTAGCCAGGTGATTCGAGGTGACAGTGACTATCAAGAGGGACGTACAGAGGAAATCAGTGGAAGAGAGCTCGAGGAGCAGACATGGGCGCAGGGAACACAGTGCGGGGAGCACGGGTGCAGGGAGCATAGGCATGGGGAGGATAGATAGGTGTGGGAATCGTGGGTGTGGGGAGCACAGGTGTCAGGAGCACAGGGGTGGGGAGCACGGGTGCGGGGAGCATGGGTGCGGGGACCACGGGGACCGGGAGCACAGGGTATGGAGAGCATGTGTGTGCTTGCTCTGCTCTGACAGGTGGTGCCGAGCACGTACTCTGTGCTCAGATGGGTCAGAGCCTCAATGCCTCTTTTTTAAAAAGAAAGTCTTTCTTTTTTTAAAGATAGGACTTCCCTCTTCCTGGTGGCCCCTTTTAGTCGATACTCTTTTAAGCCTGCTTTTCCAGAGGAAAGCTAGGAAGGATAGCCTCTGTAGGTTCCAGTCTGGGCATATCTGGAAGAATGACCTGTTTTAGGGTTGAGTGTGGCGTATCTGGGGACATCTTTGAACCTCTGCTCAGAGTCCCAGAGCCACCTGTAGAGGCTCCCCAAATGTCTGCTGGGACTTCCCCTCTTCTCGGGGATGATGAAGAGCAGAACCTCACCCTGCCACGACCTCTGGGGTCCTCCTTCCTGGAGGGCAGTGCCTTGGCGGCCAGTGTGTGTAGGAGGCTGGGCTGGCACCTTCTGGCTATGCTCTGCAGCGGGGGCTCGTGACATGGGACATTCTTGTGCTCTGCATCGGGACTGGTGATGTGGGGCATCGTCGTGCACTGTGGACCACATGGGGTGCACAAGAGCCAGACAACTCCTGGAATTCGGAGCCTGGCTCTGTCTCAGGTCACCCACATGTCTGTGGCACTTCTGGGGGATTGTGGGGACCGTACGAGTGTGTGCCCCACCCTCACTGGCTGGACACCTGTGCCAGGCTGGAGCTTTATGTGTCACCATCCCCTGTTTCGAGTTGTGTGAATATTTATTTTCATTATCTACTCTCATAAGCTTTCCTTTTTTAAAAAAAATTCAGAGACAGACTTTGAAGTCCCCTGACCCCACCCTCTGTGGACCTAATGGTATTGCAGAAATTATGGCTTTAATTATGTGTAATCACTGGGGTTACTTTAAAAGTCATGTAAAGGAACAAGGGGGAGTGGCCATTTCAAGCGGTACATCGTGCTGGATTCTTAGGTGAACATTATCAGGCTTTCAACACATTTTCTCTTTTTATTGACTTTGGAGAATATAACGGATGCTCAGAAGCTGTTGGAGTTTAGTAACAGGAAGTCATCCTTAAGGAACTATTTAAGCAAGGGGACAGTTGGAGTAAATGGAACTTATGAACACACACTTATTCCAAATCAGAGAAATAAAAGCATCCACTGTGCTGGGGTTGAAACTTGGTTGCTAGTGTGTCTTTCCTGCCCACAGTGACTGTGGCAGTGCTGTGGGCAGGAAATTCTGGAAAGAAGACTTGGTGCCAGCGGTAGTTTTTGTGACGATTCATTTGCTTTCAACTCAAGTGACTATAGTCTTACTTGCAAATGGCTAGGTCTCCACCAATGGACCACGACTTTGACATAGGACAAATGAGAAATGGCCCTTGGGTTTTTAACAACTATTATTTTTAATGGACACGTTATGGTACATATCCATGGGATACAGTGTGATATTTCAATACATGTTTATCATGTGTAATTAGCAAATGAGGGTAATTAGCATGTCCATCTTCTCAGACATTTGTGATTTCTGAATGCTGGGAATATTTAAAATCCTCTCTTCGAGCTGCTTGAAAATATACAATAAATTATAAACTATAGTCACCCTACAAGGCTATAGCACACTAAACCTCATTTTTACTATCTAGATGTAGTTTTGGATCCATTAGCCAACCTCTCCCTTTCTGCCCTCCCGCCGCCCTTTCCTGTCTCTAGATTCCAGTGTTCTACCTTCAGAGGGTAGAATATCATTTTCCTCATAGAGATCTTTAACCCTCTTGGTTAGACTTCTTCTGAGGTATTTTTAGTTTTATTTGATATTTTTGTAGCTAAATTGGATTGCTTTCTTGATTTCTTTTTCCACTGGCTCATTGTTAGTCTGTAGAAATGCTACTGATTTTTATATGTTTATTTTGTATTCTGTAACTTTACTGAATTTGTTTATCGGTTCAAAGGTATTTTTGCTGGAGTCTTTTTTTTTTTTAATATATAAGAGCATATTGTCTGAAAACAGACAATTAGAGTTCCTCCTTTCCACTTTGGGTGCCCTTGATTTCTTTCTCTTGCCTAACTGCTCTTGACTAGGACGTTCAGTGCTGTGTTGGATAGGAGTGGCACAAGAGGGCGCCCTTGTCTTGTCACAGATGTCAGAGAAAAAGCTCTTAGTGTTTCCCCATTCACCATTATGTTAGCTGTGGGTTTGTCACATATAGCCTTTATTGTGTTGAGGTATGTTTCCTTCGGTGCCTAGTTTGTTGAGACTTTTTATCATGAAGCAGCGTTGAATTTTACCAAAAGCTTTTTCTGTATCTATAGAAATGATATGGTTTTGTCCTTAATTCTGTTGATGTGATGTAGTGTGTCTATTGATTGTGTTTATTGAGCAATCCTTGCATCCTGGGGTAAACCCACTTGATCATGGTGTATAATCTTTTGATTTCCTGTTGGATTCAGTTTGTTAGTATTTTGTTGAGGATTTTTGCATCTGTGTTCATCAGGGGTAGTGACGTATAGTTTTCTCTTTTTATTGTGTCCTTGTCTTATTTTGGTATCAGGGTAATGCTGACCTTGAAGAATGAACTTGGCAGAATTCCCTTCTCTTCAATATTTTTGGAATAGTTTGAGAAGAATTGAAATAAAAATGTATGGAATTCAGCTGTGAAGCCACCTAGTTCTGGGATTTTCTTTGTTGGGAGACTTTTTATTATTACATAGTCATACATGTTACTCATTATTGTTCTGTTTAGGATTTCCGTTTCTTCTTGGTTCCATCTTGGTAAGTTGTACATGTCCAGGAGTTGATCCATTTCCTTTAGGTTTTCCAATCTGTTGACATACAGTTGTTAAAAATAGTCTCTAATGATCCATTGTATTTCTGTGGTACCAACTGTAATTCTCCTTTTCTGTTTCTAATTTTATTTATTTGGAATTTCTTTTTTTTCTTAGTGTAGCTAATGGTTTGACTATTTTGTTTATCTTTTCAAAAAACCAACATTTTTTTCTTCATCTTTCATATTTGTTAGTTTCAATATGATTTACTTCCTCTTTGATCTTTATTATTTCTTTTCTTCTAGCACTTTTGGATTTGATTTGTTGTTCCTCTTCTAGCTCATTGCAGTTCATTGTTAGGTTGTTTATTTTAAATCTGTTTTTTAAATGTAGCAGTTTATTGTTATAAACTTTCCTCTTAATACTGCTTTTGCTGTATACCATAGGCGTTGATATGTTGTGTTTCTGTTTTCAATTATTTCAAGAAGTTTTTTAATTTCCTTCTTAATTTCTTCATTGACCCATTGGCTATTCAAGGGCACGTTGTTTAATTTCTATGTATTTATACAGTTTTGAAAGTTCTCCTTGTTGTTGATTTGTTTTCTGTTTGTTTGTTTGTTTATTAAACTTTATGTTCTAGGGTACATGTGCACAATGTGCAGGTTTGCTACATATGTATACATGTTCCAAGTTGGCGTGCTGCACCCATTAACTCGTCATTTACATTAGGTATATCTCGTAATGCTATCCTTTCCCCCTCCCTTCACACAACAGGCCCCGGTGTGTGATGTTCCCCTTCCTGTGCCCAAGTCATCTCACTACTCATTTCCCACCTATGAGTGAAAACATGCGGTGTTTGGTTTTCTGTCCTTGTGATAGTTTGCTGAGAATGATGGTTTCCAGCTGCATCCATGTCCCTACAAAGGACATGAACTCATCCTTTTTTATGGCTGTATAGTATGCCATGGTGTATATGTGCCACATTTTCTTAATCCAGTCTGTCATTGATGGACATTTGGGTTGGTTCCAAGTCTTTGCTATTGTGAATAGTGCCGCAATAAACATACGTGTGCATGTGTCTTTATAGCAGCATGATTTATAATCCTTTGGGTATATACCCAAAAATAGGATTGCTGGGTCAAATGGTATTTCTAGTTCTAGATCCTTGAGGAATCGCCACACTGTCTTCCACAATGGTTGAACTAGTTAACAGTCCCACCAACAGTGTAAATGTGTTCCTATTTCTCCACATCCTCTCCAGCACCTGTTGTTTCCTGACTTTTTAATGATCGCCATTCTAACTGGTGTGAGATGGTATCTCATTGTGGTTTTGATTTGCATTTCTCTGATGGCGAGTGATTATGAGCATTTTTTCATGTGTCTATTGGCTGCATAAATGTCTTCTTTTGAGAAGTACTGTTCCTTGTTGTTGATATATAGCTTTATTCTGTTACAGTCTGAGAATATCCTGGATGTTATTTCAATTTTAAAAAAATGTATTGAGACTTCTTTTGTAGCCTAGCATGTGGTTGATTCTAGAGAATGTTCCATGTGCTGAGGAGAAGAATGTGCATTTTGTATCTGTTGGATGAAATGTTCTGTAAATGTCTGTTAGGTCCATTTGGTCTACACTGTACTTTCAACGTGATATTTTGTTGTTATTTTCTGTCTAGATGATCTCCAGTGCTGACAGTGGGGTTTTGAAGCCCCTACTATTGTTGTGTTGGTCTCTCCCTCTCACTCTCTCTCTCTCTATATATATGTGTGTGTGTGTGTTTGTGTGTGTGTGTATATATATATGTTTGTATATATATTTGAGACCGAGTTTTGCTCTTGTTGCCTAGGCTGGAGTGCAGAGGTGCAATCTCAATTCATTGCAACCTCCACCTCCCGAGTTCAAGTGATTCTCCTGCCTCAGCCTCCCAAGTAGCTGGGATTACAGGCATGTGCCACAATGCTGGGCTCATTTTTTGTATTAGTAGAGACAGGGTTTCACCATGTTGGCCAGGCTGGTCTTGAACTGCTGACCTCAGGTGATCCACCTGCCTCCACCCCCCAAAGTGCTGGGATTACAGGCGTGCGGCACCACGCCAGACCTCTCTCTCTATTTAGATCTACTAATATTTGCTTTATATATCTGGGTGCTTTTTTGTTGGGTGCACATATACTCGTAATTGTTATATCCTCTTGCTGTGTTGATCTCTTTATTACATAATTAACTTTTTGTCTCCTTTTTACAGTTTTTGACTTAAATTGTGATTGGTCTGAAATAAATATAGCTACTCTTGCTCACTTTTGAGTCTGTGTACTCTGTGTAGGGTGAAATGTGGAGCAGTCTGTGGACTCTGTAGGGTGAAATGTGGAGCAGTCTGTGGACTCTGTAGGGTGAAATGTGGAGCAGTCTGTGGACTCTGTGTAGGGTGAAATGTGGGGAAGTCTGTGTACTCTGTAGGGTGAAATGTGGGGCAGTCTCTGTACTCTGTGTAGGGTGAAATGTGGGGCAGTCTGTAGACTCTGTGTAGGGTGAAATGTGGGGCAGTCTGTGGACTCTGTAGGGTGAAATGTGGGGCAGTATGTGGACTCTGTAGGGTGAAATGTGGAGCAGTCTGTGGACTCTCTGTAGGGTGAAATGTGAAGCAGTCTGTTGACTCTGTGTAGGGTTAAATGTGGAGAAGTCTGTGGACTCTCTGTAGGGTGAAATGTGGAGGAGTCGGTGGACTCTGTGTAGGGTGAAATGTGGAGAAGTCTGTGGACTCTGTGTAGGGTGAAATGTGGAGCAGTCTGTGGACTCTGTAGGGTGAAATGTGGAGCAGTCTGTAAACTCTCTGTAGGGTGAAATGTGAAGCAGTCTGTGGACTCTGTAGGGTGAAATGTGGAGAAGTCGGTGGACTCTGTAGGGTGAAATGTGGAGCAGTCTGTGGACTCTGTAGGGTGAAATGTGAAGCAGTGTGTGGACTCTGTGTAGGGTGAAATGTGGGGCAGTGTGTGGACTCTGTGTAGGGTGAAATGTGGGGCAGTTTGTGGACTCTGTGTAGGGTGAAATGTGGAGCAGTCTGTGGACTCTGTGTAGGGTGAAATGTGGGGCAGTCTGTGGACTCTGTAGGGTGAAATGTGTAGCAGTCTGTGGACTCTGTGTAGGGTGAAATGTGGAGAAGTCTGTGGACTCTGTGTAGGGTGAAATGTGGAGCAGTCTGTGGACTCTGTAGGGTGAAATGTGGGGCAGTCTGTGGACTCTGTGTAGGGTGAAATTTGGAGCAGTCTGTGGACTCTGTTTAGGGTGAAATGTGGAGCAGTCTGTGGACTCTGTAGGGTGAAATGTGGAGAAGTCTGTAGACTCTCTGTAGGGTGAAATGTGAAGCAGTCTGTGGACTCTGTTTAGGGTGAAATGTGGAGCAGTTTGTGGACTCTGTAGGGTGAAATGTGAAGCAGTCTGTGGACTCTTTGTAGGGTGAAATGTGGAGCAGTCTGTGGACCCTGTAGGGTGAAATGTTGAGCAGTCTGTGGACTCTGTAGGGTGAAATGTGAAGCAGTCTGTGGACTCTGTGTAGGGTGAAATGAGGTGTTTTATGGAAATAGTTGTCTCCTGCCTGGCACATGGCAGAGCCTCCGTGGATCTTGCCGTGAGGACCCCTCTGATAACTTCTCTACAGTGCCCTCCACACTATAAATCCCACACATTGTGGGAAGTCCGGGCCTTTTCAAAGGCTGGGTTTCATTTTAACAAAATTGGAATGCCCTGCTTATTTGGAATGGCCAGATCATCCTGCACTTTTGACTTCACCTGTCCAGCTGGGTACACCTCCCTGCGTGCTGCCAAGGTTTACGGCGGAATTCCCTGACGCCACTACCCTCACTGCCTGCACCTGAATCTGCTGTGGGGTCATTTCCTTATTGGACTTGTCTGGGGACCTCCTGAGGGGTGGATGGGTCAGGACTGGGTTATCTGGGGAAGGTGTTCACGGCATTCCTGTTTGCAGTCTGTGTCCCTGTGGGAAGAGATGCTTTTAGCACATCCGTTAATGCAGACGTGATTAACACAGGGTGTCTCTCCCAGGTAAGAGTTGGTGCGTCTCTGCTGAGCTTCTTCTGACTTCATCCTTTGTCAAGTCTGTTACAAAGAGAACTTTGGTTTCCCAAGGTTTAAGAATTAATGTCAAAGAGCAATTTAGTGTTCTTTTTGAGTCAGCAGCCTTGCAGTGGATGATTCGTAAGTCCTTGGTGGTTAGGGCCACAGCACAATTGGTGGGCCGTCTGTTCCCCACCCTGGTGGATACTTTCCCACCCAAAGAAGTGTATTCTGTTAACATGTCTCAATTAGAATATTTTAGTAGGAGACAGAGTTATGGCTCTTGTTTTAATTTGTAATAGATGATTACTGTAGCAGGGTCAAGGTTGAGACTTGCAGTGTAGCTCATGGAAAACATTGATTAGAAACACCCAAAATATATCACCAGCTTTGTTGCTGCAGCTGCAAGGGACTAGGAATGCATATGTATTTTTTTCTTTTGTTATTATTTATCATTTTTATTTTTGAGACAGAGTCTTGCTCTGTCACCCAGGCTGGATTGCAGTGGCATAATCTCAGCTCACTGTAACCTCTGCTTCCAGGGTTCAAGAGAATCTTGTGTCTCAGCCTCCCGAGTAGCTGGGATTGCAGGTGCCTGCCACCATGCCCAGCTAATGTTTGTATTTTTAGTAGAGACAGGGGTCTCACCGTGTTGGCCATGCTGGTCCTGAACTCCTGACCTCAAGTGATCTGCCAACCTTGGCCTCCCAAAGTGCTGGCATTACACACATAAGCCACCGTGCCTGGCCTGTTTTTGTTTTTTTGTGATGGAGTCTTGCTCTGTCGTCCAGATTGAAGTGCAGTGTCATGATCTTGGCTCACTGCAACCTCCACTCACTGCAACCTCTGCCTTTCAGTTCGAGCAATTCTCTTGCCTCATCCCTCCTAGTAGCTGGGATGACAGGCATGTGCCACCATGCCTGGCTGATTTTTGTATTTTTAGTAGAGACAGGATTTTGCCATGTTGGTCGGCTGGTCTTAAACTGTTGGCCCCATGTGATCCGCCCGCCTTGGCCTCCCAAAGTGCTGAGATTACAGGCATGGGCCACTGCACCCGGCCCTGTGTTTGACTCTTAAATCTTCTTTTTCTTTTTACTATTTCTCTTTCTGGACGGCCACTCAGTGGATATGGAGGAAGAGTTCACAGGTGTCCGTATTACATTTCTTTCTGAAATTAGCCTCCCTTGAACACTGCTATAGGGTACAGACGCATGAAGGGCTGAAAGGGTGGTTGCGTCCCAGTAAGTGTGAGCGTGGAGCTGGTCTGTGAGACTCCGGTGCTGGTGAAGGCACCCGTATGAGATGGGCTGGGATGGGGGTGTGCAGAGCCCTGACCGTGGCACACACCCTTCAGCTTTGATGTTTCAGACCATTGCTCTGGTCATCAGTGAGCAGAAGGTCTAACAGCAGTGATATTTATCACTAGCTCTGTTGGCCAGTGTGTTAGGAGGGTGAACGTGTTTGACTTAAGCTGTTTGACGGGTTTGCATTTAAATAGACAACTGGTGACCTGGTGCCTGGACGCTTGCTCTGTGACCTGCCCTACGTGGCTTCTCCCTCTGGTATGCATTAGATGAGATGGGCGTGTTTAGGGTGGTGTGGCCCTAGACTGGAATGCATTAGAAGTGCAAACCCTGCCTCACCCCAGATCTGCCCCATCCCAGTGTGACTTTTGGAGGTGGAGGCCCAGCATCCTTCACCTGCCCTCCAGGTGGGCCTGAGGATGCTGAGGTTTCAGAGCGCTGCTTTGCTGGCACTCCAGCAAGTCCTGCTTAAAGAGGCCAGGATCGGAAATGGCAGGTTACCAAACTGTATAGCAGAAAAATAGAAACGTTTCCTTAGAATGGGTGTAGGAAGAAAAATGATTTCCTTCACCCTATCTGGAAAAGATTTCAAATGAGCAGGCACTATTTGGAATTATTAGTGGTCTCCTGTATTTCTTATCTTTTTTTTTTTTTTTGATACAGGGTCTCACCCTGATGCCCAGGCTAGAGTGCAGTGGTGCAATCTTGGCTCCCTGCAACCTCCGCCTCCTGGACTCAGGTAATCCTCTCACCTCAGCCCCCTGAGTATCTGGGACTACAGGTCCGATACCATATCAGGCTAATTTTTGTTTTTTTTGTTTTTTTTTTGTAGAGATGGGGTCTTGCTATGTTGCCCAGGCTGGTCTCAAATTCAAGCATTTCTCCTCCCTCAGTCTCCCAAAATGCTTCTGAATCCCTGACCCAACAAGGAAGGACAAGAGGTGTGAGCCACACTCCCGGCCTCCTGTCTTTCTTTGTTGGAGCAAGGATGTAGAAGCACTTGCCGCAGCTCACTTGAGTATATCTCATTTTGGTTTTTTTTTCTCACGGGTAACCTGGCAGTGCTGTGCACCAGTGCTGCTGGCCAGCTGTTTTTT
Organism: Trachypithecus francoisi; assembly: GCF_009764315.1. Taxonomy (NCBI): domain Eukaryota; kingdom Metazoa; phylum Chordata; class Mammalia; order Primates; family Cercopithecidae; genus Trachypithecus; species Trachypithecus francoisi. Next base: position 116,631,873 of record NW_022681458.1, read on the forward strand.
CGATGGACTGGCAGAAAATCAAACTGAGACCCGGGTTCCTTTCTCCCTGGGTACTGACCAGGTGGGAGAGGAAGGACGTTATCTGAATATCATCTTCATGAGGGCTGGTGGGGAAATGTCAACTTTAAGGTGCCTGGGACCTACGGCATGGAACCCAGAATGCAGCAGAATGTAGGGGATGTAGCCTTGGGAGCAGAGACGTGCGGGCCAGTGCTCTCATTCCTGGCGGGTTCTGAGTGCAAGAAAAGGTAAGTGAACCAGCCGAGGTCACGGAGCAATCTCCCAAGACCTGCCTGGATGTATGGCTGGCGTCCGTGCTGGCCCCAAAACTGCCCATTTGGGGATTTCTTGCAGTTTTAGACCAACCTAGGGGTCCGGAGAGAGTCCAAACCATGACCTCAAAGAACGAGGTGTTGCCTTGAGATCCTCCAAGGTGAGGGTAGAAATTTTTTGTTGTTGTTGTTGCAATTAGCAATAATTTGTTGTGAATGATCTTGGACCTATTTTCCACTTCTTTGTATAGGAAGAGAGACAGAATGAAAAGTCTCAATGTGCCAGATGCCATGTAATGAAGTCGTGGGGTTAACATTGTTGATTATTACGTAACATCACGTTAATTGGAACATATTCACACGTGTCCACAGTGTGTGTGTGTCCAGTCCGGTGAGCACGTTGGGTTGGGGTCGCTGCTGGTTCATGCAGCCCCTCTGGGTGGTGCTTTCTCTGTGACTTGCCCAACACCGTTGCTGCTGCCTCTGTTGGAGTTCAGCCTTGACCAGCCTTGCTGCCACCAGGTTCTCGGGGCCTGTGCACCCTCTTCCCTGCGCGCACCCTCTACCCCGCGTGCACCTTCTTCCTGGGGCACACCCTCGTCTCCGTGAGCACCCTCGTCCTCCTTCCTGTCCACCTGGGGTCTGCTGTTTGTTTCTACTCAGCCCATGCCCGCCTCTGGCTGTGAGCTCAGTTTATTGAGGTGCGGTGACATACCAACAGAGGGGAGCAGTGTCCCAGCTTGTTAGGGCAGGAGGGAGCCTTGGGGATCTCTTCCCCAGCTCTGGCAACCCACCCTTCACTATGTAGTGCTGGGGAGAAAAGTGAGTTATAAAGGTAAGACCGCCGTGATTTCCTGAGTCTTAATTACCTAACACTGGGTCATCTGCCGTGTCGCCTCATCGAAGGGCACCTCTAGAGACAAAGCAAAGCCTCTGGTGGCCGTGGGCGGGGTGGCCATCCCTGTCTGTGGGTTCTGCAGAACCTACCCGGAGCCCCTCCAGTTGTGGGGATGTTCAGGCACTTGCCGCCTGTGGGAGGTGTGCGTTAGCCGCGTGGTAGGTGCGGACGCCTGGAGGGACAGGCACAGGCCCACAGGCGTGGTGAGTGTGGGAGATGTAGCCGCGTGGGGACGTGTGGAAGGACAGGCACAGGACCACAGGCGTGGCGGGTGTGGGAGAAAGTGCACAGAGTGCCCAGCAGATGCCATGTGGTCAGCGGAAGCCGTGATCACAGGCCAGGCTCGGGAGACACATTTGGAAATACACTTTAAGCAACATCAATGGCTAATGCTGCGATTTGGTTTCCTCCCGTGGTCCAAAACACATTCTAGAGATGCCGCTGCTTTGTGTGTACCTGAGACAAGGGTCTAATTGTATTAGGGCCTTGATGTAATCTGTAAGACAGGTACAAAGTGCCTATTTCAAAGAGGCACTGAACAAGAAAGCGTGCTCTATTCGGTGCAATGAGAATGCTTCATTGTCATAAGCAAAGTAAAATGCCTCCAAGGCGAGCTTGCCATGTGTTTAATGACCTTGGACACGAGCCTCCGAAACCTACCAGAAAGTGCTTCCAGCGTGGCTTCATGCAGTGGTTTCATGCAGTGGCTTCAGTGGAGAATGTGCATATGTGGCTGATACTGAGAGCTGGGCAGCACCCTCCTGACCTGACGAGTGCCCGTGTGTGGACCGTGAGCCGGGCGACACCCTCCCGACCTGACGCATCCCCAGGTGTGGACCATGAGCCGGGCATCCTGACCTGAAAGGTCCCCATGTGTGGACCATGAGCCGGGCAGCACCCTCTTGACCTGACGGGTCTCCTTGTGCCCATTGTGGGACCTCCGTCAGTCAAACAGGTGACACGCGTCACACTGAATGCAGGGAGGAGGGTCCAGGATTGCATGCAGGCTCCGTGTCTCATCCTGCTGAGGCCTTCTGGGAAGCCAGGAGGGCAGTGGGGTCTTTTACGTGTTTCCTCCTGGTGGCTGTGAATTTGTAGCAATGGCTTTTTGCAAAAGGGCCCGGAGGCGGAATCAGAGCCTGTCTTGGAAAGGATGACGTCTTCACGGGCACCTCTTTCGGCCACTCCAGTGCTCCTGTGATTTTCAATAGGTGCACCCTGCAGACTTCAGCCTGTTGGTGTCTTGGGGGAGTAGATACCAGGATGGCTCCAATGTCTGCAAACCTGAAACAGGAATTTCTCTGCATTAAGTTGGTCACCAAAGTGGGAGGTAAGGGGAGAGGGGAAGGAACTTCTTGGCCTCATCAGCCCTTTTCTTGAAACTCACAGTCAAACTTTGTCAAGTTCTAGATGATGGTGCTTCAGGCGATGCATTTCTGTATGTTATGTCTTGTTTTCTGAGTATAGTGCTTCGAGAATTTAAATATTAAGGTGAAATTGCCATGCACAGTTGAATTGGCACCGTAATTTGACTCTCTGTAAAGCCTTTTGGTTTCCTGTTAGAGTGACTTGCTGTTTTTTGAGTGAACTGAAACAAACTCTGCTGTCAGCACGAAGGAGCCACTGTCTCGTTAGGACGTCCAGTTAAATAGAATTCTCCTAAATGGAGCGTGTTCTTTTCATACATTTTAAAAATTCATTGATTCATCAAACACATATTGAGTACTTATCACCCTGGCCGCTAGTCACTGTTCATGTATATATTTTTGAGGAATTACTTCCACCTAACTCTGAAATAACATTGCATTTAGAATTTAGCACGCAGGTGATGAAGCATGAACTTTTCTCAGGAGTCTTGTTTTCATTTTTACTTGAGAACATGTTCTCAGACTCGGTGCCCAGCGGACATTCCCGTGCATTGCCCGAGGCACACACCTGGCGGGGCTGTGTCTCTGGGGCTTTAGAGCAGGAAGGAAGCGCTGCCAGGTGTCTGGCCCTTCCATGGTTCCCTGGGGGAAGGATTAGGCCTTGGGCAGGAGTCTTGGCCTGTCTTACTGGATTCGCTGGTGTCATTCAGTCAGCTCTGCCTTGGTGTGAAGCCCTGGCCTGACTTTGACCTCTGAGTGGCAGAGGAGAGGATGGCGATTTAGAATCAGTCATGCAGACCGGGGCACCCAGCAGGTCTCGGATGAAAAGTGGTGGCAACGGATCACTTCCCCTTTTGGGAGAACTGTGTGGATTGAATCAGACCTCTTTCTTTTGATTTTATCTTGAGACTTTGTAGAAGCAAAAATGCCTTTAAAAAAAATTAAATGGTGGGCTTTTGTCATGTTTGTGTCTCCCCAAGATTCACAAGTTGGAATCCTCACCCGCGAGGAGATAGTTCTAGGAGGGGGAGCTTTGGGCAGTGAGGAGGTCGTGAGGGTCTCATAAATGGGATTTGTGCCCTCAAAAAAGGGACTACAGAGAGCTCCCTCGCTCCTTCCATGGTGTGCGGACCCAGTGAGAAGGCGCCATCTATGAACCAGGAAGCCTTCACCAGGCAAACCTGTCAGGCCTTGACTATGGACTTCCCAGCCTGAGACAGACTGAGAGCTGTGAGAAATGAACTTGTGTCGTTCGCCAGCTCCTGCTCAGCCTGTGGTGTGTTGTGAGAGCAGCCTGGGTGAACGAAGGCAGGTCGTGAATTTTCTGTCGTACTTTCTGGCTTCAGATACTTGCTAGGGAGATGTCACCATCTTACCCAGGTGGGACTGTCTGGAATCAGATGTTCCGTTATGATTTGACCTTGTTCTTGCCCCACGCCTGTGCCGTTCACACCTCCAGGTGTCTTGGCTACCCGCGGCCCCTCCAGACGTGTCTGATTCGGGGTGCGGTGCTGGTCGCGGCCGCGCCGTGAGTGACCAGGAGTAGGAGCTCGCGCCCCTCGTGAACCAGCAGCCTCACTCGGAAGCTGCCGAGAAGCGTTTGACAGAAGGTGATCGCGCTCGAGACTGAAACTTCCTGTTTACAGGGAATGGAGGTGCATAGTAGGGAATTTAATGATGGCCGTAGAAACAGATGCCTCTGGGGCAGGGGATATTCTGCAGGACAATGGCCCCGGACTCTCGAAAAGTGAAGATCACAAATAAAAGGGGTGCGAGGCTGTCCCTGACGAAGACGGGGAAGGAGAGTCACTCGGCGCAGTGTGTGGCCCGGATAGAAAAGACGTTTTCGGGACGATTGTGCTACCTGAACATAACCTGGACAGCGATGCTCTGCAATCGTTCTTGTCTGCCGATGATGGTACTGCCGCTGCAGAGGGGCCCTTATTCCTAGTGTGTGCCTGAGGACTCGGGAGGCTCTCACCTTCAAGTGGCTCCAGAGGAGAAACAAATCTGTCTGTCTGTCTGATCTACAGAGAGATTGAGAAAGCAAATCTAACAAAATGTTAGCAGTTGTTGGAGCTCCACGTGGAGAAAACTTGACCACTCTTTGTACTGTTCTTCCACTTTTTAAATATGTTAGAGCATTTTCATAATGAAATTGTGGGAAAGTAAAAATAACTCTGGAAATTAGAACTGAGGTGAGCCCAGACAAGGGCTCTTGGGTTCAGCCGGGAAGAGCCAACCGTCCGTTGGTGTTCTCTCGACTCGTCGTGGGGATTTCCTCCTCCTGGGTTCACCACCTAGTTTTCCTTGTGATAGTTATTGTATACATAGCTATGAGCATAGATGATACTGAAAACACACGTTTAGTGTGGTTTGTCATTAAGAATATGGAGAACTGGCTAAAGAAACCACTTGTACAGAGTTGAGATGAGCACTGCCTGCCTCAGCGTCTGTCATAACAGCTTCATTTGTTTGCAGAGCTTGGCAGAGGTTTGAGTGACTCTGTCTCGATGGTCCTATGTCAGAGGACAAGGTTAAGCATCACCACCGAGGGCCCTGTTGAGCCTCTGGGCTGGAAGTAACCTCCCCCGGGCTGGTGAGGCAGCCTCTGGGGGCCTTTCCTGCCAAAGCCCTTCACTGAGCTGCAGTCTGGCCACCTCTGCCCTCGCCTCCCCAGCTGCAGGGCCTCGAGGTCTCACCACCTCCAGCCTGAGCGCCCAGTGCCCAGGAGCAATTTCCCTCCTTCCCTGGGGCTCAGGATGCCGGCTCCCAGGGCAGTGCCCTCAGCTGGGCCCCTCCTCCCGGGCTGGGGGTAAGGCTGGCCACGGCCTCCTGCTATGTCCCACTGGCCACTTCACTGCAGCTGCAGCCCACACTGGGTGGCCGCACCTGCTTCTGTTGGATGAGGAGATGCAGGCCCTCTCCGAGGCTTCCTGGCCTCGCCCCTGCTGGCCCCAAGGCTGTGCCGCTTCCCCCTGCCCAGCCCCTGGTCTCTGTACAGTGTCTGTCCAGGATGTCTGTCCATCCGTCCTTGACATTCTGTCCAGAAGCAGCCACTGTCATTCTAGTGTGTGAGGGGCGAGCAGAGCCCAGGTGCGGTCGATGTGGAGATGCTGATGCACTTCAGTGTGCAGGGAAGTGAGTTCCTTCATACCTACAGCCTCTGCGCAGCCAGCTGGGAGCTCACCCCATTCACAGGTGGATGTACCTTGTTTTTTGGCCCAATCGCCTGCATTAACTCAGAAGAATCTCAGTTCCCTGCTTTCAAACACATACGATGGGACGTGAACACTCTCACCCTGGACGTTTTGTCTGAATTTTCAGTGCCTACGCTCTTGGGTACAGAGGCAGCCCCGGGTTTTATTTGAAAAGGGTGTCGCGAACAGTGAAGTCACCCACGTGCCTAAGCTTTGATTGACATGAAGCAATGTAGAGGCTGCTGAAATCCTGGTCATTTTGGAACAAAGTATTTTATTAACAGTTTTCTAAAAGAAAGAAATCATTAAAAAATGGATCCCTGTTGAGGTAGAAGGATCTCGTCCTCATGCTCCTGAGTTCCTTCCGGAATCAGCTTCCAGTTCAGCTGCAGAACAGGTTCTGGTGGTGGCTGGAGCAACCCAGGCAGGTGCCGTCGGGTCTGAGTTCACACTGGTGCCCGTGTGGTCTCCAGTTACGGTGTGGGCCGTGAGGTCTGAGTTCACACCATTGCCCATGTGGTCTCCAGTTACGGTGCTGGCCATGGAGTCTGAGTTCACACTGGCGCTTGCGTGGTCTTCAGTTACATTGCTGGCCATTTGTGCCTTTCTGGGAAGTTAGAAGGAGGATCATTTCATCACCTCTCTGTCCTCCCACACCTGATCTATGCTGGGCCACCGTGAATGCTTCCTTTTAACTGTTTCTCTCATCACGGGCAACGCTGGTGTTCTGTGGTCCACGTTTGCCTTTTCTGAAAACGGATTCTGTGTTGCTTTATATAATCACGTGGTCTCTTTTACGAATGTCGCTTTTCTTTAAGAAAATAATCGTGCTTTTATCTCTTCAATCTCAACTCTGTTCCCTGACACAGGCTCTTACCAGCTTGAAAATTAAAAGTAATCTCTGATTATATTTAATACTTTCTAAAGTTTTCAAAAGTTTATCAGCATGTGGGTAACTGAACATTGACTGTTTATTGAATGGAAAATTACATTCTAAGTAGAGTATTAGAGTGAAAATCATCTTTTGATTTTATTAAAAGATTCAGGTAAAAATATTAAAATGCCTTCGCCAAACTTCATGCCTGTGTATCGTGAAAACATTAAGCTGCTCTCTGCTCCTGGGAATGCATGAGTAGAGTATGTGTTTGAAAGCGTCATTCCAGTCTTTTTTTTTTTTTTTTTTTTTTGAGACGGAGTCTCGCTCTGTCGCCCAGGCTGGAGTGCAGTGGCCGGATCTGAGCTCACTGCAAGCTCCGCCTCCCGGGTTTACGCCATTCTCTGGCCTCAGCCTCCCGAGTAGCTGGGACTACAGGCGCCCGCCACCTCGCCCGGCTAGATTTTTGTATTTTTTTTTAGTAGAGACGGGGTTACACCGTGTTAGCCAGGATGGTCTCGATCTCCTGACCTCGTGATCCGCCCGTCTCGGCCTCCCAAAGTGCTGGGATTACAGGCTTGAGCCACCGCGCCCGGCCCTCCGTCATTCCAGTCTTAAGTTTTAGGTGTTCTTAAAGGGGTTGGCTGGAGAAGTGACATTTAGCATTGAGTGAACGTTTGATAAAGATTTGTCTCGATATAAAAATAGTTAAAAACAATCTTTAGTGTTTCCTGTCAGGGTTCACTGATTAAAGAATGGTCTTGTAAAAAACTCATCGAGAATGTTGGCGCCCAGAGATGCTACCTTGCCCACAGTTGTGTCATCTGCTGTCACCAGGCGACACGCCCAGCGTTTAGCTGCACGTCAGATGTGGCCACGGGACCACAGGACATCCATGTGGACCGATGTTCTTATGCAGATGAATGAGGATGGAGACCGCTGCAGAACTGTAAGCCCCCCAGGGGCAGACGGAAGCCTGGGAACACCCGAGACACCAGAGTCGCTGCTGCCCTGGGTGGAAGGAAACCTGCCCTGGAAGATGGGAAACGCAATAAGGAGAAAGTACCAAGGTACATGATGCTGTGAAAACGGAGATGTTTTCATTAAATTAACAATTACAATCATTTTAATTATGTGAATTATTTGAATTCATGTTAGTTCTTTTTAGGAAATTAATACTTAAAGCAAGTTTGTTTTCTGAATTGTTTGAATTAATTGAGTCAGCACAAGAGTTAGCATTGATATCTGACCCTCTTCCAGGGTTGGGGCAGAGGAGACGGGCCTCCCACCCGGTTTCCCCTGGAGCTCAGCCAGAATTTCCCATTGAGGAGCCCTCAGCAACCTGAGGGCCAGGAGCGCTTGCGGAGAAGCCGCTGTCGGCATGCCACCCGCTTTGATGGCCCTGGTCTGCCATCCCTGTGCTCCAAGGGCCGGACCCTGCCGCTGCCTGTGCCAGACGGGTCTCAGGGAGGTGCCAGCCAGGGGGTATGCATGGCGAGGCCTGGGCATCGCTGTCTGGATTCCGTGGCTGCCGGTTTCATTCTCTCGGTGTTTGTTCCCCTAGCAAGACTCATGAGGTTCCTTGAGGACAAGACCCCCTCCTGCCACCTGGTCTGTTTCCTGAACATTCTCTGCACTAGCACGGCCCCGGGATGCAGCCCTCGGGAATCAGGGTTTCGGCCATAGTAGGACGGTCGCTCTGCTGGGCACCACGATGGATGTTAGCCTCTGTGCTTCACTTTGGGGACACATTTAAGTACAAAAGTAATTTTAAAATTTCAGCATTATTTCAAGACAGCTGAGAGCCTATTAGCACAGAATCCCTGGTCTGAATGAAATCAAACAGTTCTTATTAATTATTCATGATGCCATGAATATGCAGCCTTATTTTTTATAATTGCCAGTCTGTATAATTAACCTTTCATTTGGTTAAAGTACTTAACAGTAAGTAGAGCTGTAATTTCAACTGTTTATAAAGCATATGGAAGAATGTCTAAATGTTTAATTAAAATCACTGTTTTTAGTTTCATAGAGAATTTTTTTTCTTGTCAACGAGGATCTTTAATTATTTAGACCAAAAGAGAAAAACAGACCAGAAAAGAAAAACAACGAGTAAAGCTCGGAACTGCGAAGGTGGCATCGTTCCGTTAGTCTCGGGTTTTGCTTCCTGGGTTTGTGACGTGGTCAGAGTCCTTGTCTTTGATTTCCTAACACAAGCTGTTAAAGTTGGAAGTGAGTGTGAAATTGAGTTAGTCTAGCTTTATTCTTTCACGGATGAGAAGTGAATTATCTTCAGCAAGGTGGGTGCAGGCGTGGTCCTCGGAGTTCACGGTGGTGAACAGGCCACCCTTGTGGGGAGCCATGTTCGTCATCACTGAGACAGAGCCCAGGACACTTCTCCTGCTGGCCAGCCTCTTCCTAGAACCCCACACATTGCAAAGGATGGAGTCCAGATCTATACCATAAAGAAACGAGGGTGGTTACAGAAAGCACCCCGATCTCAGCTGAGTGGCTCTGAGCACCCCAACGTTTGGGCACCTCAGCATCCTGTGTGGCTCAGGCTGTGCCCAGCAGGGAGGCCGGCCGGTTTGAGCTGTGGTCTTCACCCTGAGAGTGAGGGCTCCTACCCCCAGCGTAGGTTAAAGCACCGTGTGTCCACCTGTGCAGTGGCTGGTCCCAGTGGCCCTGGAGGGCTGAAACCCTGGGTCCTGCCACTGGTCCTGGGCATCCGTTTCCCCTTCCTGCAGTTCCTGTGTCTGTGTGTCCAGGAGGCTCCGATCCCTGTCTCAGGACCATTGGTGAGGGTTCAAGTTCACCCGCTTTGGAGCTGGCCTGGATCTTGGTTCTGTGGATCCTCGCTGTGTGGCTCTGGAGCAGTTCTGTCCTCAGGAGAGGGATCCTCACAGCCGCCTCTTGGGGCCATGAGGAGAATTAATAGGGCGACCCCCGGGTAGCTGCTCAAAGCCCTGTGCGGGGCCAGCTCTGTGTCTCCACCAGTTCCTTCACTCTGTGCTCCCCTGCTCCCACTGTCACATTGCCAGCCTTTATTTCCTTTTCCTTGGACCCAGGCAGCGAATGCTCCGCTGGTCTTGGCAGCCCTTTCTCTAGTCTGTCCTCAAATCACTTCACTTCCTGACGGCAGCTGTGACTAGCCATCGGCGTGACCAAAACCCCAGAAAAGAAACCCAAGTTTCCTATTAAGCTGTACAGAGCTGTCCCAGCCCCACTTCCCACAGGCTGGCCTCATTCGCCATGGGATCCGTGGTTCTCACCTGGGGCTGGGGGTGCCCCTGGCATCTGGTGGGGAGTGTCAGGGATGTCCCTCCAGGCTCAGTACAGTCCCCCAGCTGGTGGCCGGCAGACAGCAGCACCCAACCTGATGTCCCTGTGGCTTCTGGTTCCCCAGGCTGGCTGTGCTTTGCTGCCTCTTCATGCTCTCAGATGGGTGCCCTCTCTCCACCTTCACTCGTTAGCAGTGTTCCATCCATTAGAGCTCAAAGCCCTGCCTCCCGGCAATGCAGCCCCTTCTCCTGGCCTGCCGTCTGCCTGTGACCCGCGGTCTGTACCGTGTCCTCACGGACCCATCAGAGCGAGGCTCCCAGGGATGGAGAGGTTCCTGCTTGCGTCTCTTTCCCACCTTCTCTGGACCTGGCACCGTGCCCTTTGCCGACAGAGGTCTTGGGTTGATTGTCAGCGAAGCAGACAATCTATATGGCTCTAAATGGCTGTGAACATGCTTGATTGGGTTATTTTAAAAATACTTGGATATGTAAACATTTGAGTGTGACCCAGGTGGATTTTTGGGCTAATGGTCTTGTTCTTCAGGGAATAACCACAGGCCCATCCACAAGGACCATTTCCAGCTGATCTATGGAACCCTGTTCTACCTGGTTAATTGTGAACGTTATCTCAGCCTGAGAGGCAGGTCAGCGTGTGACGAAAATCACTGGTTTGAATCCTAATCTGCTCCTTAGGAGCTGCACCTTCCATGCCTCCGTTTCTTCCTTGGTTAGGTAGGAAAGGTATGAGCTATCTCAGAGGTGTGAGTGAGGCCTGCATCGAGTGACCGCATTAAAGTGACAAGGACTGCACCCGCAGTGTTGATATTTAAAGACCTTTAAACATCGCGATGCTGCATTTTGGTTCCCAGGTAAAACAGCAAAGTTATTTCAGATGCAGACACAGACGCTCGGTGAGGTGGGGGACTGAGGGCAGGAGGTGGACCACCGACCCTGTAACGAGGCTAAATGAAGTGCACATCACTGCATGTACCACGGAGGTCCCTCTCGTGAAGTCCTGGAAGGGTCCATGTGGCTGAGCCGTGTGGTCTGTCCATGACGTCCGTCAGGAGCTGAGCTTTCGGGTGCAGCCTTGCTCTTGTGTGCACGGCCCTCAATGGTCTCAAAAGTCTGAGGCTTAAAGCAGGCTTGGGGTTTCCTTACACCTCCTGGACATCTAATTTGCCTGGCAAACATGTTTTTCTTGGGTGTAAAGATGAAGGAGCGGGTGACTCTGGTGAAAGTGTACTAATTACTGCACTTCTGGGTCAGTGGCGCTTGGTTGAAGACACTATCTGCCCTGGATGGACATCTCTGTGGTGGTGAGAACCGGTGCTGGATGTCACAGGGTTGCCAAGAAGATGCCAATTTTTTTCCTTTTTCCTCAGTAACAACACCCTACTTTGTTTAGAGAAGCAGCACACCCAGCTGAAAATCCAATTCTCTTGTTCGGTGGAGCGGCTGGTGACACAGGTCCAGATGCTGCGATGCTGATGGGGGGTCCTGGAGTGGGAGGTGTCAGGAGGCTTTCCCGACCCACAGCAGCCCTGGGCCCTTGTCTGGCCTTCTTGCCTAGGGCATGACACCTGGAGGGAAAGCAGCTTCGGGGGCCCGAGGGCCGGAAGGCAGAGTGGTGGCGTGTGAGGCAGGCCTGGGCCAGGCTCCTCAGAGGATGTCAGAGACCTGCTGCCCATGCAAGGACCACCCACCTCTGAGCCCCACGCAGATTTTCCTCCGTAGCCGAGTGAAATCCTGGTACGGCGAGTGAGGCAGTCAGAGGCACCTTTTGTGGAAGGAGGACAAAGCTGGAGAGAAAGAGGTTTTCCTAAAGGCACAAGGCACTGATTCTGCGTTAGGGATCATTTCTAGGAGTGTGGTTGCTGGTGGGTGGAAAACTGTAGCCAGAGAATAAGTGGGAATGGCCCTTGCTGGTATTTAACTGATTCGTTCACGAATGGTCCGAACAGTTCCAGTGAAAAGAAGATTTCGGACACAGAAGTTTTCATCCTGCCTGACAATCAGCGTGACCGTGGGCTGTTCCATCCTTCCTGGGCGACCGTGAGAGGGTCTCAGCCCTTCCCCCCTGTGCTGGCATTTCCCCAGGGTGTGTGCCCCATCCCGAATAGGCTGGAATGCCTCTGGGTGCAGCTGAGCCTCTTGAAAAGGGAAGAGACACGTGCTGTGCTCTGGCTGAACAGGACAATGCGGGAGGACAGGAGAGGGGCCTGGAGGTGAGGAGGATGGTGAGCGACACTGGGGACAGCGGACGGAGTAACACCAGGGACAGGGGAACGGAGGGTCACCGGGACAGCGGACGGAGGTAACACCAGGGACAGGGGGACGGAGGGTCACGCCGGGGACAGGGGGACGGAGGGTAACACCAGGGACAGGGGGACGGAGGGTAACACCAGGGACAGGGGGACGGAGGGTCACGCCAGGGACAGGGGGACGGAGGGTAACGCCGGGCATAGGGGATGGAGGGTAACGCCGGGGACAGGGGGTGGAGGGTAACACCACTTCTCCAGGTGCCTTTGGGGGATGCTGCCGCCTCTCGCACCCCAGAGTGAAGTCAACAGGATTCTGTCCCGAGGAGCCCCAGAGCCTGGCAGCTGGGATTGTCCCTGTATGAACCTCCGTTCACTAGCTCTGCACCCTGGGACAGGCTCCCTGGTGCTTCCACCCTGGTTTCCCATCTGGACTGTGGGACCCTGAGTGTCCCCATCCCAGCTGCGCCCAGAGCCCTGGACTCCAGCGTGTCGTTGGTCCTCGTTATTGTTTCTTTTGTTGTGGTCCGTGGACGAAATGGCTCTCTCTTTGTGTGTTCACAGCCCTCCTGCTCACTTGACCTTCTGGGAACACTTTTTACATAGCTTCGTATGTGGGGAGGACGCGAGTGATGAATCGAATGTTTCATCAGGTGCGGTTCTTCTGTTTCCCAGTTTTGACACAACATTTGGTGAAATTTCCAGGGACTGCTGTGGTCAGCCTCACAGTTTCACTCTGTCACTTTCTAATGCAGTATTCTTTGGGAGTCTTTTCAATGAAGCGCCATCATTTAAAAATAAGTTTTATAATATGCAGTTTCAGGTGAATTCTTTACCTTTGTGTCTCAGGCAGTGGCTCCCCACCTGTGAGTTGTCAGAAAGGTTCACGCCATTTTCCAGGGCGGCCTTTGCATTTACTGGAACTATTAAGAGCTCGTTCCTGCTTCGGAGGCGATTGACACGCAGTGCGCGTGAGGCCGTGCGTGGCTTAGCGTCTTCTGCGGGCTTAGAGGTCACTTTCTGTTCTTCCCCAAGCCTGCTGCGCTGTGTCGAGTGTTCACTGCGGGCGACGGTCACGCAGTCTGGCACAGGCCACCGAGGCCACAGGGCAGGTTCCATATAGGAGAGCCTGCAGAATGGCAGAGCCCGGCCTCCTCGCCGCCCTTCATGGGGAGCAGAAAGCGCAAGCCTGTGATCAGAGCTGTGCTAGCCCAGAAAGCCTCCGAACAGGCTGAATTTAGGCATCTGCTCGTACCAACTGCCCATGTTTAGGATGTGTTTGAGTTTCTGTGATTTTTCCTGCACTGAAGCTACTGGGCTGGCTCTGAGTCACCCTCATGGGACTTCATGTTGCCCCGACAGGAAACGGCGTGGGTGGAGGGCTGCACAGAGGCTTGCAGCCGTGATAATGAAGGGCTTGTTGCCTCTTGGGACAGCGAGTTCAAACTCTTTGTAATTGTCAACATAAAGAGTGACCCGCTGAGGACACGGCTGTAATACAGGGTGGCATGGTTGATTGTCATAGCTGGTATCAGGTACCTGCCTCTAAAATGACGGTACCGGTAGTGCGGCTCCAGGAGTCAGCTCCTGCCAAACACACGTGCTCCTGGGCCCCTGCAGACAAGGTCGTGTTGCCAGCCAGGCCTGCAGCTGTGGGTGCAGAGGGGTCTACAGGGCACCGAGTGCCTCCCTTGTTTGCTTGTGGGGCCCAGCCCCCCGTCCCTGCCGGTCCCCAATGTGGCTTCTCCCAGGATTCTCCCAGCCCCGTGGACACCTCCGTCTTCCCTACTTTCCTCGTGGGCGCCCCAGGTGGGCGCCTGGGCAGGGTTCGTGTGTTAGTCGAGTTCTCTGTAGCCAACCCTGGCTCGTGGCCCAGCAGGTCCCTTCAAATGAGTCAGCCAGCTGTGTGCCTGCATGTTCAGGATACTTGTCAGGGGCCTTCCTCAGAGCAAGACCGACGCTCACCTCATCCTTGGGACTTTGGAGCCCGCCCTGGAGAGACTCCAGCCACGTCCAGGGGCCGCCGGGTCCCGCAGTCTGGTGGGGAGTGACTTCTGAGCCACTCCAGACCCCACTTCGTGTTCCTACACCCCACAAAGCCACTTCAAGTGCCATGTTCTGGTGCCGTGTGCCTCACAAGTGTGCCACACAAGCCTGCACGGGGATCTGAGCGGGCGCTGCCTTCCTCAGGCTATGCTGGAGTTTTGGGGCAACTGGAGCACTCGTGGCTGTGATTCTCACCGCTGTCTGGGCTCCCCTAGAAGGTCTCACCCGCAGCCTGAGGGCCACGTCGGCAGCCACTGAGGAGCCTCCAGGGGCAGCGTTGGTCCCACTCAGTCCTTCTCGACTTTGGTGACAGAGGAGACAGCAAAACTTCAGCTGGGAGCCCCAGGCCTTCTCTGCTTGGGGTCCTGGGACTGACATAGCACAGATCCGGCCATCCACGTGCTGCTCCCTCCTCTCGTCAGGGGCCACGCCCTTGGGCTGTGTAGCTCCGGGTTCTCGCACTCAGGGGCCCAGGGAGGGTCCTGGATGCAGAGAGAAGAAGGGCGGCGGTTTGAGCCCAACTGTGTTGGCTTCATCTTCTGCCTGTTGTCCCTAAGTACATTTGCAAAGTTTTCGAGATGAAAACTCAGAAGGGATTTTTAATGACTGGAATCTGTGAATTCCACGGAAGCCGAGTCTGTGTACCTCTTTCAGCCACCTCATTTCTCCCCGTTGGGGCTGATTTTGGCAGCGTTTGTAGGGGCAGGGACGCAAGGGGTGGTGGCCAGCCCTCGGCCCTGTGTCCCTCCCCTCCTCCCCTCAGCGCCACAGCATTTCGGTGGCATCCCCTTCCCTGCACGCGTCCTCATGAAAACCACGTGCGGCTGGAGGAGATGCCTGCACCCACTCCCGTGACCTTCCCGGCCAGCCTGGCTGCGGCGGCCTCTCGGCAGGCATCTCTCTGGTGCTGCCTCCGTGCCCCTCCCATCACCTGGCGCTCGTGCTCCTGAATCTTCACACGTGTACTCTGTGCATCCACCTCACGGACTCCCTGGGAACAGAGACAGTGTCTCACGCCAGTCAGAATGTTTTCTCTGTCCACTGAATAGTCCAACACAGAATCATTCCTCTGTGATTATTTATGCTTTGTTATGTAGAACTGGAATAAAGAAAAAGTGAATTTAGACATTACAGCCATCAAGTTGAAGCTAGGTAATTGCATTAGGGAATTAAATGAGAGCATTTGAGCTTCATGAGTTCTAATTCCACATCTTCGTATCCCCATCACCCCATGCCCAGTGTCTAACACAGCTCTTGGTCTAGGAGTTTCTTGATAAATGCTTATTGAATTGAACTGGACTGAGCTTAACATTCCCACCCAGAGTTAGAAGCCAGTCCCTGAGCAAATTGCATTTAGAACATGAGTTTGATGTTACTGTGGTAAGGGGTATCCTACACATCATAATTCCTAGTCAATATCGGGTATTTCGTCAAATAGACTCAAGTATAGAGAGGCATTGGCCCATTTGGCAAAAGGGCAAGGCACGGTGCTTTAGGTCCAGGTCCCCAATATCAACTATGAAAATAAAACGTTGTCATCTCCAATTGCAGCCCTGTCCTCAGCTGGTCACTGTTTACGCTAACAATTATAAACAGCTTGAACTTGCTGTCCTGAGAGGCAACACACCTCCATTCTCTCTGCAGTGCAGCTGCCTTGGTGGATGGAACATGCCCCTCCTCCCTCCCTCCCCCTATCCCTCCCTCCCCCTTCCTCTCTCCCTCTCTCCCCCCTTCTCTCTCCCCTCTCCCCCCTCGTCTCTCACTCCCTCCCCCCTCCTGTCTCCCTCTCTCCCCCCTCTTGTCTCCCTCCCTCTCTCCTCCTCTCTCCCTCCCTCCCCCCTACTTCTTCCTGTCCTCTCTCACCTTTCTCCCCCCACCTTCTCTTCTGGGTGATGGGCAGAAGAGAAGGGACCTCCGGAATCTTCTGCTTCATCCAAGCAGCTTGGGGGCAGCATCAAGTGCTACAATTTGGCTGCCCCAGCAGGTGCCTCAGGGCAGCCTTTCTAATGGGAATCCTGGAATCATGTCTTTTCTTAATGTGTCCTAAAGGCTGGAGGACATGAAGTGAAACAATGCTCCATGCTCAGTCCTGTGATTTTGTGTATTTATTGGACTTAATTTGAAATTAAACTAAATAATACCCAAGGTAGAGCCTGAAAAAAAAGACAAAACAGGCTACTGTGTTTGAAAAACAAACAAAACCGTTTGGTTTGTTGGTTTGTTCTTAGACCTTCACAGGCTCCTAGGTCACACGTTTCAGTTTCTCAGCGAGTGACATTCTCTGCAGAAGCTGTGTCAGCCTCTTGTTTGACGATGTCAGCCACAGCAGAAAGAAGCACTCCGTAGGCCCTGTGCTCAGCACCTTGGCGTGGGCTCCTGCCATCTTCTGTTCATGCTCATCACAGCTCTGTGCAGTGGGCATCCTCCTGATCCCTGTGAGAGGATGGAGGATGGAGGCGGAAGGGTGAGTGATGGCAGGATCACATGAGGGGTCTCTCCCGAGGTAGGAAGTGGAACCGGCCCAGGACCTCAGTACCCATCGTGTCTTTCTTCCTCCTCCTCTGCCTCTCTGTGACTGTTTGACTCAGGCTGCAGGGACAGACATGAGTATGTGCAGAGCCTGTGTGCACCCCTGGGAATGTGTGCTCATATTGGCAGGAAGGGATGAGTGTGTACAGAGCGTGTGTGCATACCTTGGCGGTGTATGCTGGCGTTGGCAGGGACAGATGTGTACAGAGCGTGTGTGCACATCTGGGGGTGTGTGCTTATGTTGTTCTGTAAGCGGCAAATACGTGGCCCGTTGCGTCGGGCGGCCCTGCGCCCATGCTGAGTCCGTCAGTGGCCCTCGGGTTGGGGTCTCCATCTCCCCAGACAGCACTCGAGTGGCTTGAGGTTTCAGATTCTTCCTCTACGAGTACTTGGGCCTCCTCAGGACCAAACATCAGAACCAGCCAACTGCAAACCACAAGAACGTTCAAATGCATTTTCAGTAGGAAAAACAAAAGCAATTGGAAAAATTTTCCAACGTGACCCCGTGGTTAAGCTGTTAGATACTCCAGCCAACAGATTGAGTCACTTTAAAATTCACACCAATTAAAATGGTTGTGAGAGTTGCAGAGTGTCACCACTAAACGTTGAAATAATTGAAGCATTCTGCTCCACTTGCTTACAAACTAGGGTTGGAGATACCTTTCAGTCCAAAGTAGCAACCTTCTAAATCCAGCTTAGATGCGAGGCTCCCACTGACACAGGAAGAGACAGTGGCCCTTGATTATTCTCCTGTGTTCAAATACTTTGTCTTTTTTTTTTTTTTTTTTTTTTTTTGTATCCTGATCATCACTTCTGCTTTTCCAATTCAAACTAAAGGGAGTTTAGTTCTGGTTTGGAGAAGCTGTGGTTAGTGGTTTCTTTTCATGGTTTGCTTAATCTCTTAAGTCTGGTGCTTACATTACCCAAACAGACTTTTCTTTAGTACAATAGTGCCATAACCCAGGGCTTCTCCCTCCATATCTGCTCCCCAGGAGGCTCCTTAGGAATGGGCACTAGAGATCCAGCTTCTCTCCGTGTGCCGTTTTCTTTGAGTCCAAGGTAGGTTTGGCTCAGAGAAGAAAACAGGCCTCCGGGTTAGGTGCCTCTGACTGCTTGCTTGTGAAATGTTTAATGATAAGGCGCCTTCCAAACTAATTTTACACATTGATAGTTGTAGCTTGAAGTATCACTGCAGTCATAAGAACAAGAAACACTCTCATAAAGTAGATTAGCAGAAAAAAGCCATAAAAGTTTAATAAAGCACAAATAAAATGGTGTTGTAAGAAAGTACAGTGGGAAATGCTCTCAGTTCAGCCAGATCCAGCTGTGGCATCAGTCCAGCTGTGGCGTCCTCCTGTAAATACATTCAGCCACGTGTGGCCCTGATCTCAAGCACTACTCTGAATTGTGATCCAGAATGTTCTTGGGGGCCGATGCCAGGACTGTGCCAGCAGCTGAGTCTGATTGGGCGTCACGGTGGTGATGTGCTTAGTGCGGCCAGCTGGGCTACTTAAAGTACTGGTAACCCAACCACGGGCGGGTGCCTCCTGACATGGGAGCTGTCTTTTTTATGCAGGGCCCTCTGGCGCTGCAGACCCCTGCCGCCAGTCTGAGCTCACAAGGAGGTACCGGAGGGCTCTGCTGGGGCCTGGAGGTCCCTGAGCAGGTGGTCACTTATTGCTTGTGGAGTGGTCCATGGCCTGTGAGTTTATTCTTGGGGTTTGTGTGGGCGAGCTTAACCAGTTCACAGCTGGGCACTGACCCCTTACACAGGTGACACTAGTTAAAGTGGAATCTCTATTAGCTCACACGGGAGTGTGTGAGGAGCTGGGAGGTGGGGGAGGCTTGGCCCTAGCACTAGAGCCCAGGCTCCTGACATTTCTGCGTCTTCCAGTTGAGGGGCCGTCAGAGCCGCTGTGGGTCCTGAAGACAGTAGGTGCCATATGGACCAGGGGATGCGGAAGCCTGTAGAGGTCGTGAGAAGCAAGGAGACAGTCGCTTCCCCAGAGCCAACCCTGCCGACACTTCAACGTTAGATGGTGGGACCTATTTTGGACTCCAGCTTCCAGAAATGTGAGAAAAGAAGTCAGTGTTTAGGGCGCTAAATTTGGGGTGATTTAGTGGAGAAATAGAAAACTAGCCCACGAAGGTGCACGCATTGAAATGTGCTCTGTCCAGGTGTTCACAGTGGCGTGAGGGGGATGGCATCGGGGTTCTGGGAACTGCAGTTTTACTGAAGGAAGGGGGCTGACCACGCCTTTCCTCATGTAACTGAAGGTATGTGTGCCTGCCACACCGCCCAAGAGACAGGGACTAGAATTCTGACTTTATTTCTTATGGGAACCAAGCCACAGTCAGAACACGGTGAGGGCCGAAACGAGCTTCCTACAGTCTGAACTGGAAGAGACATCGCAAGTAGTTTGTGTTTTTCTACACAGACCTGTCCTTTCAGGTTTTGTTAAGTTTTGGAAAAAGGGAGAAGCCAGGCACACCTCGGCACGGGACGGTGTTTCTGGAGGTGGCGGGGCTTCAGCCTGAATGTGGCCGTGTGGTTGGGAGGCTCAGAAACTGCCCTCCAAGGGCACTCATCTGTTCCTTATTGCACTAATACCTCGTTTACAGAAATCCACAGAAATGACAGTGCGGGAGGCCTCGGGTCTGGATGGGTTTGTGTGGACCGAGGTCACGGGGTGTTGTCCCAAGTGCTTATCCTGATCTGGCAGAGGCTCTGTTCCCAAATAATTATTCCACAGTTTCAGAGCCTAGATCTGAGTGATAGTCTTTTAACTTTGTTGTATAAAAGTAAAGTATGTCTTGAGGGTCTCAAAATCCATGTGGTAATCATGGCTGTCAACTCATACATGGGGCTTTGGGATGGAGTGAAAACCACCGTCACCTGGCGTGGACGCTGCCTGGTATTTTTAGCGTGGTGGCCTGCTCGTGCCTTGAGCTCCATCTGCAGTGTGAGCAACAGCTGTGCATTTGAGAAATGTGGGCAGGTCAGCTTGCTCCTCCAGGGGCCTGCGGGCATCCGGGTGAGGGGCCTGGGATGAGGTCACGTCAGTGGGAAGGAGCTTGGTTGTGTCAGCAGATATGTCTGCCTCTACAGGCCTGAAAGTCAGCCAGAACCCAGTTTTCCTTTGGTCATCTAATGCCAGAAAAAACCTGTTTCTTAGAGATTCTCGTAATTTATATGAATGAACCATTTGACCATACATAAAATGTTATAAATGCATGAGGCTTTACAACTTGGCAGTTGTGTAACTCACATGTCCTTGTATCAAACTGTTGAAGATACTTGTTTCACTTGAAGGTTTTTAGCATTTTATGTGCAAACCAAATGCCAGTAGCATTTTGAAGGAGTATTTTGGAATTTTAAACACAGTGGGACAGTGCTGGGTCTCTGGGATGCTGGTGAGGTGGACGTGACCTCAAGCTCGTGGAACTTGCAAGCAGGATTGCTAAATTGTCACACCTGCAGTGCTGGAAGTCCAAGTGGATTTCTGCAAATGAGGTATTAGTGCAATAAGGAACAGATGAGTGTCCTTGGAGAGCAGTTTCTGAGCCTCCCAGACACCTTCCTCCCAGGAGGAAGCGGGGGAGGGGGGGCAGTTACCCACCAGAACCTGGACGGTGGAGCCGGGTTTGCTGGTGGCCCTGCTTGGCAGGTCATTACGTGCAATAAGAAACAGATGAGTGCCCTTGAGAGCGGTTTCTCAGCCCCCTTCAGAACCGCAAGTGGAAGACGCTCCAAGGTGGGGGGTGGGGGTTCGGTTATCCACAGGAGCCTGGATGGTGGAGCTGGATTTGCTGGTGGTCCTGCGTGGCAGGTCATTACATACAATAAGGAACAGGTGACTGCCCTTGAGGGCGGTTTCTCGGTCTGCTTCGGAACCGCAAGTGGAAGTCGCCCCAAAGTGAGGGGGGGCTGGTGGTCGGTTATCCAGTGGGGCCAGATTTGCTGGTGGCAGGTCACTGCGTGGAGCCATGGGAGGTGAGTGGAGTGGGAATAGAGGATGCATCCTCCACAGCTACTGCTGGGAGTTGGCTCTGGTAGCAGACGGGGCATAGAGGGATTCTCATCAGGGGCAACACGACTGGGGTCCCCAGTGTGGTGGACGCCGAAGTCTGGCTATATGTAATCTCAGTCTGCACAGCCGTCCTGGTGAGTGGGTTCAGTCACCTTCCCATCTCACATTTGAGAAATCTCCGGGGCTCACATCCCAGCTAGGTGGGTTGGAACTAATGTCTCAGGCAGGACGTTGGCCCCAGAGCCCAGACCTTACCCGCTTCCGCTCTTTTCAGTCCACTAAGCTTGTAGAGAGGAGTGTGTGGTGGTGGGTGGCGGCTGAGAAACCAACACAGTAGAAGGGGGGAGAGGAAGTAAACCAGGCAGCACACAGAGGCAGAGCTTGGGAGGTCTGCACGGGGTCTGGGTGTGGGGGGCACCTCTGGGCCTGTGAACCCCGTTCTGTGCTCCTGGCTTGCCCAACCTTGGCCCTCAGCCACATGCTGCGTGCTTTAGGTGAAATCTCAGTCCCTCGTGTGGTGCGGGCATCTTTTCTCCCTGGCTTTGCCTCTCCTTAAATCACGGAGTTTCAGTGGGGATGGCGGTTTGGTTGGTGGTCCATGGAATTTGCCCTGCACCTCCCCATCCTTGTCCTGTCCTGTCTGACCTGTTACCTGAATCTGTGTCTCTTCAGAGCCTGAAATGAGTGGAGGCCACGGCAGCCTCTTGCTGACCGACCTCTGAAACTTTTTGATTCATCAGAATCGTGTTAAATGCTGATTCCTAGGCACCCCCATTAGACTCTACGCCTGCCTGGCATGGGTACTTTGGGGAAAGTACAGAGGGTTGCTGAGCTGTTCCAGGGGGGAATTTGCATTGTTGAATGTCTACTGTGTTCCTTCCAGCACTCTACTTTCCACGCACACGTGGCATTAAACCTGGAAGACCTCTGGGTGCTGTGCCGGTGGGGAAGCCCCGGCTGGACGAGGGGCTGCTGGGGCTCGGACTTGATTCCTGGGCTGGGGGCTGTGGGCTTATTCTCTTCAGTGGGCCTGCTGATGGGATGCCCTGGGAAGTCCTGCTGTGCACTCAGGGGAAGGTGCAGAGACAGGCTCAGAGAAGACAGACCATGGATTTAAAAATTCCTACTGGAAAATCTTTTATGAGCAAAGTAATTTGCATCTAACTGAAGACAATCATTGCTTGAATAATTGGTTTGTTTACAAAGTTGGTCCTAAGAACAGATTAAGGTTTTCATTCATGCCTTATCTATAATGTAAATAGATATTACCGCAACTTAAATTAGTTTTAAATTTCGTATCAGATTGCAGTCCAGATTACAAATGGCTGCTTGATAATCTAATTGACCCTTTCGGGTGAAATGACAGTGGCAATGTCGTTGTTCGGAGGAGTGTAATCTCACGTATGAGATGTAGATTTTAAATGATGCAGATTTTAAACACCAAAGTCAGGAAGCTTGGTGGGAGTGGCTGTCTTCCAAGTGGTTTTCTGTGCTGCCATGGATGAGGCGTGGATGTGTCAGCTGTTGGTGAGATCCACTGGTGAAGGGGCTAAGCAAACCGTGTGTGGGGGGGTGGTGGTGTGAAGCTACATCTCTTCTGGCATCCCAAGTAAATATATTTTGTAAAACTTGTGAATTTGACCCTGACCCTAACCCGGAGTGTTGAAGTCTGGTGCAGTGTCTTGAGCCCTCTTCTGCATTGAGGGCGAGTGACTGTAAATGACCGATTCCTCAGTGGTGAAAGTTCAAAGTTAGCTTCCCTGAGGAAACCAGACCTCAGTCACCCGTATCTCCATTGTAAACACTGCGGCCCCTACACGGGTGGCTGCAAGTTTCCAGGCCTTCCTTGGAGAAGCAGCCATGAGGTGCTTGATGATTTGATAACATCAGCCATCTTCTGTCTCATCACGGTACAAATGATTCTCCCACAGGTAAATGGATCTGGTTTCTTCCCGATCGTTGGAAGAAGCAGCCCGCCTAGGGACTGCACCGTCCTCTGCACTTTCACAGCGAAGCCTGTGTCTGTCTCCAAGGAGTGTCACGTGTGTCATGGGAATCGCCTCCTTAATTCTTCCTGCTTTTGAGGGCTCGGGTAGCTCTGCCTGTTTCACCCGGGACGAGCAGCGGGAGGTCTCTGGCTGCTGTGGGACCAGGGCTTGGGGGTGCATCATCACACCCGGTGGCCTCTCCAGGTGGGCATCATTGTCTTTTGCCTGTTGGCTGAGGCAGCTGTGATGTCATGGGGGTCATGCTTGTCAGGGCCAACCCAGTTCTTCCCGTGCACACCTCTCCTGCTGGAGTGCCTTTCCTTATGATGACTTGTTGAATTAGCATGGAGAATGCAGAGAGGCTCTGGGCCTCTCCCTCGCATTCTTACTCCCTGGAGCTGTGATGCCCGACAAGGGAGCCCATAGCCAGAGGCTCCTTTAAATTTAATTAGAATAAAGATTTGATGACATAGCTAAACACATTTGAAAAGAACTTCACAGATGAAGTTCCAGATTCAGCCCTTCAGGCCCAGTGGCCACGTTTCGGGGCTCAGTAGCTGTAGGTGGCTGTTGTCTTTCTGTGTTGGCTGAGCAGATTGAAGCGTTTCCAGTTCAGCAGGCAACTCTCTTGCATGGCTCTGCCTGTGGTGAGGGCACCTAGGCTGGAGAGCCTCGTGGGGATCCCTTAGGCCTCTGGCTGCCGCCAGGCTGCACGGTTCCTGTGCCCCGGGTCCTCTGCAGGCCCAGCTGGATCCCACCACAGAGCCAGCACTGCTAGACTTGGGTACTGTGTGCAGACAGCAGAGGGGCACGTCCGGGCCTTGCAGGGGTGGGGTGACTGGCCTCCTCGGCCAGGCTCCTGTCTCCGAGTCTTCAGGGGAAATGCATCCATTATCCACACTGTGCACCAGAGGAAAACTGCAGGCTTCTCTGTGGATGGTGAATTGAGATCATGCAGAGTGACTAGGTTTGGGCTCCTGGCCAGCGTGGAACCTGATACCTTTAGGTGGAACCTGACATGCCTCCATGTGTACATGGCAAAGAGAATGCAACATTGTCAACTTGAATCCAGATGTGCTCCCGTTTTGAGGTGGAAGGTTCTGGGAGTATTGGCCATTGGTGATTGTGCTGCCGTGGAGGACTTTGAATGCAGGCACTGGTTTGGGATAACCCTGGTTTTGTATGTGGGCATCCCTGAATATCCCGGACTGGAGGAAGGCAGGGGAGATGGGAGGGTGACAAGAGGTCAGGTGTTTCCAGCTTTGGGGACTGATGCCATCAGATGGCCGAGATGAGGATGGTGGTGGCCAGGGACCAAAGCACGGGTGCGTGGAAATGTCATGTGTCCCGGAGCGTGGGGAGGACCTCTTGAACTCTATTCCTGGGCAACAGTTCTTCCATTCTCAGGAATCTGTGCCATTGTAATTGAGGAGCAAATTCTGTAATTGCTCTAATTACTTACTGTTAAGTCCCCATCCCAATGACCATGAATTAGCAACAGTGATAACAGTTTGCCTGGTCAAACCTTACCAAGAGAAACCAGTGGAACTAGTTTTAGTTGCCTCCAGTTCCCTCCAAATCAGATTCCTTAGCGGCTTGTGTCCCCACACTTGCTGCAGTTTCTCCTGGGCCTGGCAGGCACATTCCAGACATTCACATCTCAGCTCAGATGCAGGCGTGCACATGATTTATAGAAAATTGCCCTGCTCTGTGATCGGCTTGAGCTGACGTTCTCTAGGTGGGAGGCGGAGGTTCAAAAGTTCTAATGGGATGAAATACGAATTTTTAACATTCACGTGTTATGAACTCTGTTCAGTGATTTCCTCTGAAATGAGAGACTATTTGCAGATGAGGCAGTCAGCCTGCAGCTCTCCTTAGATCTGTCCTAGACCTGGATCCCGTCCTTTGGCCTCTTCCTGAGTGTGGGGTGCTCTGCTTGAAGCAAAACCAAAGGCAAGAACGTGGTCTGCATCACTACTGCAGCCAGCTCAACGCGCACACCCACTGGGAGGGGGGTTTGATCACTTAACATTGTAAATGCATTGAACATTAAACCAGCAAGTCAGCCAGTGCTTTCTGTAAGCAAGCTGCCTGGCTCATGGGAACCTGACACTTGACTTTTCAGAAGAGAGTACTTGCTTCTATGGAGTGTCAATATTTGTCTCATTTCTTGAGACTCTGCTCAAAGTGATGAACGTGAGCAAATTAGCACCTTTTTGTGTAGATTGGGCCACAGAGCTCTCTAGGCACAGTGAGGGGAGTACACGGCTGTGAAAGATGCCACCTGATCTGAGCCACGGCCAGGCACTTTGGAACCTGGGATCCCATCTCCAGCCTTTCAAAGGACACGGAGGAATATAAAATGCAGATGGGAGAGTTCATATTTTGGGCATCTCTGTTCTTTTGAAATCAAAGTGCAAAGAAAAAGTTTTGCCTTGAGGTCTTACCCCATACTCGTTTTTCTCCTGAGGTTTTAAGATTTTCTTAACTGCTTTTTTCTCCCCCGATCCTTGGGGAACTTCTATCTTCATATCTTCTTAAAAGATATGGTTAAATTCAACACTGAAAATTAAAAACATGCTTTCATATTTTTCTTTAAACTAATGTATCTGACATTGGTGAAGAACTAACTGGGAGTATTGGTTTATTTTTATTTTTTTGAGACAGTCTTGCTGTGTTGCCCATGCTGGAATGCAGTGGTGTGATCTTGGCTCACTGCAGCCTCACCTCTTGGTTCACGCCATTCTCCTGCCTCAGCCTCCTGAGTAGCTGGGATTATAATTGCCTGCCATCATGGCTGGTTCATTTTTGTATTAGTAGAGACCGGGTTTCAACATATTGGCCAGGCTGGTCTTGAACTCCTGACCTCAGGTGATTCGCTCACCTTGGCCTCCCAAAGTGCTGGGATTACAGGCACGAACCACGACACTCGGCCTGGGATATTCTTGATTATAACTGTAACATATCCCTTTATAAAAACAAACAGAACAACAAAACAGCTGTCTGAAAAGTCTCGAAATTAAAGAGCTCACTTGGACAGGGATTTGGACACCAGTTGAATGGCCCAGCACACCATAGTTACATGGGCCACTTGGCCTGTTAGATCCTTAAGGTATTTGAAGTCATGTGGAGATTTGCATTTCTGCCTCTGGATATCATGTTAGTATTCGGCTAGTGTTTGAGGGCCAGGCTCAGATCCGGGAAAACAAGAGCCCCTGCCCTCACGGCACTTCTCTTCCATGTGTGTGTGTTAGGAAAATAGAAAGCATAAGATATTTTTTTCAAGGAGCTGGGAAGATGGAAAAACAAGATGTTTACTTGTTCAGAAGAAGGGAAGTGCAAGGATCACTCAGCTTTTCTGCTGCTGAAGGAGGCCCCTGGTGGAGGCTGTTTCAGAGGTGGGGTTTCTCTGACAAAGAAAGTTAGTATCCCCAAAACAGCCTCAGCATTCTGGCAAAGCTTTGGAAACCAGCTAGGGTGTGGGACCTTGTTGGCCGCTGGGTAGAAGGAAAACATTGCTGGTCCTGAGGACTGTACTGTTCTTCCACTGCTATAAAGAACTATCTGAGGCTGGGTAATAAGGCAAAAAAGGTTTAATTGGCATACAGTTCTGTGGGTTGTAGAAGCTTCTACATCTTGGGAAACTTACAGAGTGGAAGGTGAAGGGGAGGCCGGCATGTCTTCACATGGCTGAAAGGGGAGAGAGAGTGAAGGGGAAGGTGGCATGCACCTCCAAACAACCAGCTCTCAGGAGAACTATCATGAGGACAGCACTTGGGGGATTGTGCTAAACCATTAAGAACCACCCCCATGAGTCACTCACCTCCCACCAGGGCCCACCTCCAACACAGGGTTAGAGTTCAGCATGAGATTTGGGTGGGGACACACAGCCACACCATGTCAGCCTTCCCATTGCTTCTGCACGTGCTTCGCAAATGGTTCTGTCATTGGTTTTTGTTTTTGTTGATACATAATATATGTACCTATTTTCAGAGTGCGTGTGATACCTTGATTCACCCCTATATTGATGAAATCTGTGTACTTGGGATGTCTTTCACTTTAAATAATTTCCTTCCCTTGTGCTGGTTATGTTCAAGTTATTCTCTCCTAGCTGTTTTGAAATACACAGTAGATGACCCACTGCCATCCCCCTGCTGATTTAATAATAGTAGGTCTCATGTTCCCATTAGGCTGTGTGTTTGTGCCCGTCACCAGCGTCTGCCCATCCTGCTTCTGAGTGGGCTCTGCTGGGCCCTGTTGACCGCCTACTCTTGGCCTCCATGAGATCTACTCTCAGCTCCTGCTTATGAGTGAGAACACGCGCCATTTCCTTGCTTGGCTCGTTTGCTTCACGTAATGTCCTCCAGCTCCATCCATGCTGCCGCGGATGACAGGGCTCTCCGCTGTGTGGTGGAGTATTGCTCCTGTGTATGTTCGGGCCACGTTCCCTTCATCCCCTGTTGACGGGCACTCAGGTGATTCCAGACCTTGGCTGCTGTGGATGGAAGTTGAGAGCAGTTACTGGCTTTATACTCGGGGGACGTGAGCCAGTTTGATGTTCTCAAGCAGCCTATCCCCAAAGCCCTCCGTAGAATGCCGCATTTGTTTGTATCCATGGCTTCTTCCACTAGGATGAACAGCTGGGAAGGGGCTTTGAGTGAAAGCTTGGGTTTCTGTCTTTAATTGGTACCCAGCTCCACTGGCCAAGCAGGGGTCCCAGTGACCCTGGACACTACCTCACATAAGGTCCAAAGATGCAGTTAGGTTCTTTTTTTAACTTTAAAAAAAAAATGCTTTTGACCTCGTTAAGCTATAGCATTATCAGTTAGAGTTTTTCATACTGGAAAGGTGTATATTTTATTTTCTAAGAAGGAAAGAAATCCTGTTAAATACTCTAACCACAGATTACATCATGTGAAGGAAAGAGGTACTATTTGGGGGAAAATTACCCCTTCATGTCAAAGATCAAGGAGATGACTTCTTTAATTCAGTTAATTATGAAATGTTAAGTGGTTTTGAGAAGATGATCTGTGGATCCTGCAAGGCATGAGACTGATGCTGATTTAATGTTAGTCAGCCCTGACAGAATGTGGCTAATATTTAAAGCTTGCTCCCGTATTGCTTGATAGATTGTAAGTTAATGTAAAGATCTGTTTGATGCTTTTATTTTATAAAATATGATTGAGAAAAAGTTTGACAGCCAAGGAACCGCCTTCAACCAATTCCTTCCTAATTTCTATCACCAGAAAAATGTGTCCTGTTAATTCTAGAATTGACTTTGGAAAGTTCCCGTAAGGAGAGCAGAGGTATTGGTGGTTGAATGGTGACTTGAATTTAGGTGAAGATCGTTAAATATTTCATAGTCATGTTTGTCTTGGTGGTTTTAGCAATTTTATATTAAATCTAGAACTGTGAGTGAAACCAAATGTGTTCTTTTGCTTTTGTGATACTCTTTTGTATGACTATACTGGTAAAGAATGATACAATGTGTATAGGGTATTTTTTCTGTGTAGATATTAGGATTTTGAGGGGAACAAGTTAATCATTCTTCTAATATACACTGTGCTGTGTGTTGGGTCCTTTGTATATGAGTGGAATGACTATAGTGAGGACCACTTGAAAGTCTGTTTCTATACAAGATCTTTTATATGTTGACTTGTGTGATGCAAAATCCTTCATCCTCTAAGAAGACTAAGCAATGGGTTGGAGGAGAGATTTAATCACCCATTAAGTCTATTCCAAATGCCCAGAATTGAATGCAAGTACTAAATATGTTTTTGAAGTGCGGGGTGTGTGTGTGTGTGTGTGTGTGTGGTGGACTCCTTTTTAGGTCTTGGGAGGGAGGTAAAGCAAAGATCAGATTTGCTGATGAACCTTTGTGCATATGCTAGTGGAGGAGTCATATGACTTGACTGCACCTGCGTACTCTGATTTTGGTTTCGTTAGTGTCCGTAGCCACAAGCCTCAGCCGCCTCTGGGACCCACCCTGAGGGGCTGTGGTGAGGGTTATTACAGAGTCGTGTGTCTTAGTGAATGGCACAAACGGCCTTGTGGGCCTACTTTGGCTTTGTTTGAACCTCTAGATTGTTAAACTAAGTTTAACATTTTGAGGATTATAAATTGTGATTCTTGTCTAAGAAGAGGTTTCTGTTGTCTCTGAAGACAGGAGCCCCCCAATACAGATGGTCCCTGGCTCACGATGGTTACATTTGTGATTTTTTTTCAACGTTGTGATTGTGTGAACTAGTCACACTCAGTGCATTGTTTGGCCCAAGGTGGGCTGCCTCTGGATAAACCCGTTGTAAGTTGAAACTATTATGTCAAATGCACTTTCTATTTAGGATATTTTCAGCTTACGCTGGGTTTATTGGAACAGTTTCATCCCACAGTAAGTCAGGGAGCATATGTGCTCATAAAAGTAGAGATGATCTCATAGATACCGTGAGATATAATGTCTCTGATGTTATAGAGATACGATGAAAACTATCAAGTGGGTCTTGGAAGCCTTGGAGGGACTCACATGGGTGGCTCCTGGAATGCAAACGTGAGTGCCACTGGCTTCTGGATGTGACATCTGTGCCTTCTGCTTAGCCCAGGGTGTTATCGGCTGCTCTCGAGAACAGAGTTCCAGCGTTCCTGTGTTTAGGTGTTTGAGCTGCCTTAAGAGGCTAGGTCAATTCTCACTGGTGTCTTCAGGGTTTCAGGCCTTCTGAACAAGCAGGAGGAAGGACGACTTTGTAGAGCTTTGGAAATCTCAACGGACTTCAGGGCCATCCCCCTTGGGAGGAGAGAGCCCCACTGGAGGCGAGCAGGGTGCCGTGTGGGCCTGTGCTGGGCCCAGACGTGTACGGACGTTGTGAGGGCCACAGGACACAGATCGGTCTTGGTTCACAACTGGTGTCGATGGCCACGCAGCATTTCTTCCAGGTACATGAGTGCGGGGACTTGGGTTTTGGGGTGTGCGTCCTGGTTGCCTAGTTGCTTGGAAGACCCCTATTCAGACCCCAGCCTGAGTCACCGTGACAGGCCTCCTGCTTCACACGCCACACGGAAGCCGTGGCATCGGTCACTGACGTCCACCAGGTGTCAGATGTGCGTGTGTATCTTCCTTGGTTTTGTTTTGAGGTTATAGTAAACGTTGTTTAAGAGGGGTTTCGGATTTTTTATGTTGTTTGCAAGGAGGCAGCAGGGAGTGCTTGAGCAGTGAGATCCCCTTTCCAAGCAATGCAATTTCAGATCCCAGCAGGTCATGAAGGCAGCGGAGCTGTGGGATCACCTTTCCAACCAATGAGAATTCAGATCACAGCAGGTAGTTACCGCAGCGGGGCGGGTGGCAGAACCCTGAACTGTGGCTGTTTCTGATGTCTTGTCCCGCGGACAGAGTGTGCTGGGGCCTCTGTGGTCCTCTGTGGAGTGAGTGGAGCGCATGAGCTGGGTGCTGCTGGGCCTTGGCTGACTCCCCAGCCCGGGGTTTATGCAGGACTCGTTTTTAAGACCACTTGGAACCCAGAAAGCAGCACAAGGAGAACGGGATTGTGCCTTTCTGGATCGTTGGTGCTTCCCAGTCTCAGACACTGAGCAGGCTCTGAGGGGTCGCTCCAGGAAGACTTGCACAATCGGCCCCCGGGGTGGAGTGGGGCTGCAGCGGGTCTTGCAGGAGCTGGAAGTGGGGGTGAGTTTCTCGCCAGCGGGACCTTTCAAATGGGCCCAGCAGGATGCATCCGTGGAAATGGTGCCACCTAACGCAGGGCTGCGGCCAGCAGGACCTGAAAGGCTACAGCGGGCTGTGTTTCTGCTCTCTCTCCAGCCTCTGCACGGTTTTCCTTGGTTTTTGTCTGTTTGGAGGACGCTTCCCCCTTTCTTGCGCTTACCTGGCCTTCTGAGCTTCCTTGTTGAGTATGACAAAGCCCAGAAGGCATTTTTATCGCATAATTGTGTTATCCTGGTGGCCGGATAAATGACCTGCAAATGTGGGTGACTCCGTAGCTCTGAGGGTGTTCAATATCCAAGACAGAGGTGGAAAGGAAATGTTCAGGCAGGCGTCAGAGGATCTGTTCTCTGCTTCACACTGGGGCCCTGGTTTGCTGGCAATCCTCACACTGGATCCAAAATGGGGATAATGAAGTCACGGACTCGGCGTCAGCTGAGAGCTGCCTCCAGCACAGTCTTGTGTGAGTAACAGTTTCTATGTTTGGTGCAAAGGGCGGGCGTCCGTTGATTTTATTTGTGGTGGTGCTTACGGTGGCTTTTCCGTAAGGAATGTAGACTTGATTAGCTTTGGCAAGGGAATCCTGAGTGATACATTGGAAGAATGTTTCAGGAAATTCTGGAACCTGCAATGAATCTGGAATCTGTATGAAATTGAGATTTGGATTCTCACGATTTCCTAATGCTACCCCGAAACTCAGTAGTTGAGGCAGTCATAGAGCTTCAGTTGTGCTGCCCCGGTTCCCCATTTTAAAAGGAACCCGTTGCTTTCATCTAGAATGTTCTGAGCTCTGAGTGCTGCCGGCAGAGTGACCAGCTTCTCTGCATCAGAGGGGAAGCCAGGGCTGTGCTCACGGCATCACGGCAGCTGGGAGCTGACCCTGGACCTCAGGCACGTGTGATGCTGACCATTTTCTGTCAACTCCAAGGGTGTAGTGGTCTCCTTGGCCCTTTACAGTCTTCTGAAGCTTTTGATGTGTCTGCACTTTATAGATTTTTCAGAAGTAGATAGCCTTTTCCCACACCCTTGGGCTGAGTTTCGTCAGAGGCTGGTGTGTGGGAAGCACCACACCCACATTCTGACAGGGAAGACTCTGGTGCCCAACTGAGGTCAGAGTGGAAATTTGTTCTTCCTTCCCTCCAGTCTGGTCCAACTGCTCCCTGCTTGGCCAGAAGAAAATCATGCTTATCCAAGTCGTAGGCAAACCCCCGAAGTCAAACATTTATCTTTTTTCTTTAATATGCCCATTCCCAGGAGGAACGTAAGGGCTTTGAGAACTGACACCTTAGGACTGTAGTTTTCTTCAGACGGTAACAACCTTGGTGTGTGACAATACTGAACATTGCCTGAGCCCTGTGATCCTGTAAAACAGTGATGGTTAAGACGTTCCCCCTCCCCACAACTGTGCCCCCACTTTTACTGCAAGAAGCCCCTTCCCATGTGGCTTAGGCTGACTGGGCGATGACCATTTACTGAGGACAAGGCCAGACACAGGCCTTCAAACCCCCCTTCTCTGCCTTATAAGTGATTAGCTCAACTGCCTGTTCCCACTGATCGATCACCTCCCACCTTGAAATGGTTCTTCGTGGTGCAGTTGCGCCTAGGGGGGTGGACTTGTCTTTCACCGTCGCCTTGCACAGAGGACGGTTGGGGTGGGCAGGAAAGAATTCTCTGCTACAGGTCTGCATTCCAGCCTGTTTCCAGAAGTGGGAATTCTGGTTCCCTGGAGTCTGGGAATGGATTTCTAGTGTCCCAGCTTCAGGTGGAGTTGAAATGGAGTGAGACAACCCACCACACCCATCTGGAGCCAGGAACTAGAGCCATTTGTAAAGTGGTAGATTCTCCATAAGATTACAAAAAAAAAAAAAAAAAAATGCGCTCAGCACGTTGCTTTCTTTCTCATATGCATTTGGCCATCTAAAATGGGAATGGTGGTTTTTGAAGCATGGATGTAGTTTTAAATTTTGAGTATTGTAAACTTTAATGTAGCTTCTTAAAATGTTTGCCTGATTATCTGGAGATTTACTAAACCTTTGGAGTGGTACTAATGAGTTGATCTGTATGACTTTGCTTTCTATGATGCAATGAGAGCACTGGAATTAAAACCTCTGCAGTTGGGTCAGCAGGCGATTGGCCAAAACAAATTCTGCCTTTTGGGTTTCTTTAAGCAAACAAGGGAGTAGAGTGTAGGCCGAAGTGGCAAATTCATTTCAGAGCTCGTCAGAGCCCTCAATGACTGAGCAGCCTTCTCAGGCGAACGTGTAAGGTGCCGTGAGTCTTGGCAAGGCTGGCTACTGATGTGTGCACCTGACAGCACGGAGCCCCACCTAGGAAGATGTGGTTTCTGTAACAAGCTTTGGAAAACTGAAGTTCAGCTTCATTATCCAACTTTGTTCCAGAAAAAGCTTTGACCAGATGGCCAAGACCTGATTGTCTCAGGGTTGAGACGTGGTTATAAAACTGCCCTTACTTGGTGCCAATCAGTGTTGGTCCACAGTGATACTCCTCCAACCTCACTGAATGGTTTGGAGACTGATATGAGACTGTGAAAATCTCCTTAAGGTGAAAAGGGCTCTGGGGCACCTGGGAATATCCGCACACCCGTGACCATTCCCCTTTAAGGTGGAAAGGACGGCTGGGTCACGCGGGAGCATCCTCACACCCGTGGCCGTCCTCTTTAAGGTGGAAAGGGCTGCTGGGGTGCCCCGCAATATCCGCACACCCGTGGCGATTGTGGTTGTCCCCCTTTCTGCTCAGTCACCTCTGTGTTCCCACAGTCAGGCTTTGGGACACTCATGAGCAGCTCGTCCCCTGGGCTGGTGAGGAAGGAGTGGGAGGTTGTTCTGAGGCTCTGTCACTGTCTGCCCTGTCATGAGCTGGGCAAGGCAGTGGCAGTGACCCCTGAGGAGTCTGGTCAGTGAGGGCTCTGGCAGGAAGTGCTGAGGCTTGAGGTGGCTCTGCCAGTCGTAACCAAATGTCTTCCCTCTTATTTCCATGGTTCATTCTAGTTCTGCACCTTGCACTGCAGTGTCTCTGTGTGTCTATAAATACACATGAGTTACGATACAGGTGTCTCTTTCCCCTCTGTATGGGGCTGGGTCCAGGGAGTGAAGTGCAAGACCCCCTTACTGCTGGATGCCCACCAGCACGAGGCACTGCCTGCCCTGCTAACGAATGCCTACAGCAAGTCCTGGAAGCCCCCTTCTGAGCACCTGGCCTTTTGACGGTGTACCCGGGAGACAGAGGAGCTCTCATTGCCCCACCCTGAGCAGAGACTGGGGAGGTGGCAGCAGCACGGTCCTCCATGGTGCATCCTTGGTGCATAGAGGAAAGTGTGTTCATGCTTAAAACACAGCCCATCTTCTGAAAAGCAGAGTGACAACCACATTTACATCTGGAATCTTTAAAAAGGGCCCATCTGTTTGGGAGAAGAACGTGGCATGTACGTGTGTACCTCCTCTTTTTTTTTTGGAGACAGTTTCACTCTGTCACCCAGGCTGGAGTGTGGTTCTGCAATCTCAGCTCACTACACGCTCCGCCTCCTGGGTTCATGCCATTCTCCAGCCTCAGCCTCCCGAGTAGCTGGGACTACAGGCGCTCACCACTATGCTTGGCTAATTGTTCGTAATTTGAGTAGAGACGGGGTTTCACCATGTTAGGTGTTAGGATGGTCTCGATCTCCTGACCTCTTGATCCGCCCGCCTCAGCCTCCCAAAGTGCTGGGATTATAGGCGTGAGCCACCGCGCCGGGCCGTATGTGTGTACCTTTTTACAAGTCTTGCCCAACCTTTGCATTTAAAAATTATTGAAAAACTTAAGGATGTGACTGACAAGAACTTCATAGGTTTCTCCAAGTAAAAATTTGGAAAAGTTAAGTGAACCCATAATGTGTTTTATTTCTAGGAGTCCCACTTGGATGTTTAAGTGTGGGCAAAACATCTCTAAGTTCTTCAGATGATTTCCGTGGAATCGTGAATGAAACGTGCTGAAGTTGCCGTGCGGATTTTGTTATGTGGCGGTGACCAGTGGGGCTGGTCATTAAACAACTGGAGGGATCCCTGTCTTTTCTGTGCTCCTGTTGGACACTAGGCACGTGCTTGGTGTTTTCTGTGTGTGTGGACAAGATGAGGACAGAATTTCTGGATGATTCACACAGTGGTATCTTCTCCCTTTTCTGTTAAAACGTGTCTTCTGCTGCTTCTACATAGACTTGCCTATCTACATAAACGCTATTTAACAAAAACTGTACTGTAGACACGTGAAGTTGAATTCCACATGATAAAGCAGATGGAGATGACTGAGTATACTGTTTTGTGGAAGGAAGGTTGAAAATGATTTTTAGCTTTTTCCCTGAAATAGGGAATAATTTTAACTTTTTCCCTGAGATAGGGAATAATAAAATGGGAAAATAATTAAATTTTCCCATTGAAAGGTTAGATTATATTTAATTATTAGATTATTCATGTATTGCAAGGGAAAAAGGAACTAGATCACCCCATCTACCCAAATGAAAATGTAAAGGGTATGGGCGAATTCATTTGAACTTGTTTAATTTTTTTTGTTTTTTTGTTTGTTTTTGACAGTCTCACTCTGTTTCTCAGGCTGGGTGCAGTAGTGCAATGACAGCTCACTGCAGCACCAACCTTCCAGGCTCAAGTGATTTTCCTGCCTCAGCCTCCCCAACTGCTGGGATTTACAGCATTAACCACCACACACAGTTTATCACCTCTTGGAGACTAGCTTTGAGTTTGGGCATTCAGTGAACTGTATTTTGGTTAATTCCCAAAGTTTCTCACTGTTTATCTTTAATTTGCTAAAAATCTAAACGTGTTGTGAAATGCATTA
Organism: Trachypithecus francoisi; assembly: GCF_009764315.1. Taxonomy (NCBI): domain Eukaryota; kingdom Metazoa; phylum Chordata; class Mammalia; order Primates; family Cercopithecidae; genus Trachypithecus; species Trachypithecus francoisi. The sequence goes on from NW_022681458.1 coordinate 116,667,173, forward strand.
CATTTCCTTAACATTCACGGATTCCCTGTTAGTGGGGCAGAGACACAGAGGGGCAGAAGGCGTTCGGACATCATCAGGGTTGCAGTTGAGTGCTTGCCCCGAACACATTGGAGCTCTGGGCTCTGTGGCCCCACAGGGGTCCTCTGTCCACTGAGGGGGTCGGGTTACCTGGAAGGTTTCTCCAGCCTCTGCGATTTTGCGCTTTTCAGGTTAACATCTCATCGTTGTCCTGGACAGCATCGCCTTTTGTTCACTGACCCACGAGTGAACAGTTGGTCAGTGAGTGGCTAGTGCTGCTTCCTTCAGCTGGGAGGTGGTGATGTGATTACACTTCCGTGGAACTTGGTTCTTGGTGTATTAAGGGTTCAGTTGTATCTTGATTTTTAATCTGCACCTCCGAATTGGTCTTTTGATTGCAAAGAGATTGCTTGCTGGATTTGTTTCTGAATATTTCGTGGATAACAGGAGAACCTCGCTTATCTGTGTGTTCATTTAATGTGTTTTTGCCGGGCATTTAAATGGGTGTGTTAGCCCTTAGCCCACTTTCTGTGTGTGGTGGATTCATTGAAATCATTTATGTGAAGTCTCTCTTCTATTAAGGCCAGAGGACGTGGGGTGCTGTCTCCCTAAACTCAGGGGAAATGGCATTGTTCTGCCCTCCTCCCTGGGAACCCTGGTGTTTCCAGGTCTCTGGACTTGGCTCCCACACTGGGAGAGTGGCTGTGGCTTCTGGAGCCCGTTTTGTGCGGGACCGACTCCTTCACTTGCTTTATTTCCCACCGTCTTTGCTGCTTTATGACTCAGGGATGAGGGAGTTGGGCCCGGGGGCCTTGCCTGTGCCTGAAAGGCCCGATGCAGAAACTTCTCGTGGGAAGGATGTTCCTTGAGGGCAGCTTTTGGAGTCTTTTCCTACTTTTAATTGAGAAGTAGCTATTCACATGGTTCTATTCTGCTAGTGTGTTTCAAAATAATTGGTGTAGAGTTACGAAGATGTCCGAGACACCCATGATCCACTCCGGGCCAGTGCCGGGCATGGTACTCAGATGCCTTCAGACCACATTCAGACGCCAAAGATTCTTGCTTGGTTATTCTCAAACATATGAGAATCTTAAACGCGAGCCACGGTGTGGATTTTCTCTTGAGCCCCCATGACTTTGCTTTGTATTTTGGGGATGAATAACTTCATCAAGGGGAAAGAATTTGAGGAAGGAACCTCTGAGCCTGGGTGGGGGGAGGGGCAGGGGACAGAGGGAAAAGGAGCTGTAGGGGGAGGAGCCAGGCTGGGGCATCTCCCCATGATGCTCCCCACCCCTGGCGCGAGGCCCCAGGGACTGACTGACTTTCCCACAGGAAATGTGTATGATTGCGTGTCTGTTTTGTGGACGGGCCAGTTGGATTGAGGGAATGTCCGTGTTGTGATTCCTTATTGATTGGAAGGTTGAAAAGGTTTGTGCTCAATACGGGGTCTCTTGGTGCGATGGGAAATGTAATCGCAGCCGCCTTCGGGGTGGGGAGAGCCCTCGAGGCCCTCAGTGGGGGCCGGTGCTGGCGTTAACCTCCCTGGGTGGGCTGCCCTCCGGGTGGGAAGGGAGGTCCTCGGTGGTGGCCGCTGCTAGCCTTCACCTCCCTGGGTGAGTGCTGCTCCATCCTCGGCTCTCCAACTCCTTGCCTGGCACCTTCCTCGTTGGAGGCCGTGATCCATCAGCTTTGTCCACGCGTGTCCTGCAGACTAGTGCTGACTGCAGGTTCAGTGGTGGTCAGAGGAGGCCAGAGGAGACCCTCGTGATGTGAAGCTAAACATTTAATGATGGCGCTGCTGAGTGCATGAGCCGCGTCAGCCCAAGAGTCCGGGTAGGAGGGAACCGTGGGGTGGAGGGAAGACTGGACAGATAGGTGCTTTCTTCGGCCCCTGGGAGCACAGCCAGGTAAATGCTCAGACCTCCTGGTTTCTCCCGTATTTCCATAAATAGCAAGGGAAGGACTCGGGGCACCCAGGGATCTGATGGGTGTAAGCTGTGTCCTCGCATGGCCCCAGCTGTGGCCAGTGACGTTATTCTCTTTAACCTCAGGCTTATTTTGTATAAAAACACAAGGGACAGAAGTAGTTCAAGGGCCTCTAAGGACTTATGTAATTGTTAATAGGCCTACTTTTATGATTTCATGTGTATTAAGAGCAAATCATGGAAAAAAACTCATTTCTGTTTGAAGAAATCTTCACTGTTTTCATTTCTGTGGCAAGTAACATTGATTCTTTGTTTAGTGAGCGTTAGTGCCCTCCTGCCCAGTGCAGCTGCCTGGCGTGTCCTCGCACACGCCTCTGTCCGTTGGTCTCTGTTCACCTTTCCGCCTAGAATTGTAGGAGGGGCGCTGGGATCTTAGGGCTAGAAAGAAACTCTGAAGACCACTTTTAGGGGCGGCTTTTAGTCAGGGCTCTCCAGAGAGACAGCCAGCCAGGTGTGCGTGTGTCTCCAGGGGGAGGCTTGCTGCAGGGGCTACAGAGTCCAAGAAGCCCCAGAACCCACAGCCTGCAAGCTAGAGTCCTGGGAGGGTGTGGCTTGAAGACTTGAGAAGCGGAGGGTGCATATCCCAACCGGGTCCGAGGAGCTGAGACCCAGGAACACGGGCAGCAGAAGACGGATGTTACTGGCTCACAGCCAGACAGGTGGAGTGAGTTCAGTCTTCCCCGCCTTGCTGTTTTACTTGAGCCCTGGGTGGATAGGGTGGTGCCCCCCACACTGGCGAGGATGGGTCTCCACTCAGTCCAGAGGCAAACATGCATCTCACACAGAAATAATGCAGAACCAGCTATCTAGGGCACCCTGGGCACGCTCAGGTCGATGCACTAAACTAACGCTGCGCATGGCCCTGACGTCTGCGTGTTCGCATCACTCCATGGACACTGCTCAGTCATCGCCTCAGTGAGTTTGTAAGCTCGTTGTGTGGTTCTGGGGGTCTTTGTTCCGGGTGGTGGTGGTGATGACAGGCTCCCCAGCGCCCCAGCTCAGGTATGGAAGGTGACGCCACCAACTGCTCCTTATTTCTCAGACACTTGAGCGGGAGCTCTGTGCTGCCAGTTCCACCTGCAGCAACATCTGTTCCCTATGCCGATTCCATCCGGAGTGTGTGCCTGCCTTCTGTTGGGGTGCAGCCACCTTTCAGGGAAGAACTGTCCTGTTCGCCTATGTCTCCTGTGGTATATCTCATGGCTGAATAAGTAGCTATAGGATATCTCGGTGGCTGAATAAGTAGCTATAGGATACCTCGGTGGCTGAATAAGTAGCTATAGGATATCTCGGTGGCTGAATAAGTAGCTATAGGATACCTCGGTGGCTGAATAAGTAGCTATAGGATACCTCAGTGGCTGAATGATAGGTTCATTGGAAGGAAAACTTGATACTTTTTTTCTTTTTGGGATGGAGTTTCACACTCAACGCCCAGGCCGAAGTGCAATGGCACGATCTCGGCTCATGGCAAACTCTCCCTCCTGGGTTCAAGTGATTCTCCTCCCTCAGCCTCCCAAGTAACTGGGGTTACAGGCATCTGCCACCATGCCTGGCTAATTTTCATATTTTCGTTAGAGACGGGGTTTCACCAAGTTGGCCAGGCTGGTCTTAAGCTCTTGACCTCAGGTGATGCACCCATCTCGGCCACCCAAATGGCCATGAGCCACCGCACCCAGGAACTTAATACTTAATACCTTTTTTTTGATTTTTAAATCATAATGGGCTTGTTAAATGCTTACGTTAATATTTATTTTTTAAAATGTTATCTGTGACCTTTCAGCTTTTCATAGCACTTCTCGTGTGAACATTTAAAAAAGGTTCTTTAGTCATGGGGGAGAAGCGGTTATCCCTTTCTGCTGAGGGAGATGGAGGAACAGGCCCTGGTGGGTCTGAGCACAGGCAGTCACCCCAGCCTTGGTGCTTGCTTAGGTCTGTTCTCCGTTCACCATAGCCGCTTCCACTCTCATTGTCAGCTTAAAAATAAGCTTTTTCCTCTTTTTAATCAGAACAGTTAGTTTGTAAACCGTCACGTTAAGGTATCGAGAATGATGGCTTTTAGGCCTCAGATATGAGACAAGTAGTAAATGCAGCTGACCTTGAACAACATGGGTTTTGAGCTTCGAAGGATCACTTATGTTAATTTTTTTTCCAACCAAACCCTTACTGAAAAAACCTGGCTTTGTGGAGGGCCGACGTTTCCTACATGCGGTTCCATAGGGTGGCCGTGGGCTCCTGTGGATACGTAATTTGGGTCAACTCGGGGCGTGTTCTGGAATCCATGTCCCTGTGTACACAGAGGGACAACTGCAGCTTTTTAAAAGTTTGTGTCCTGCCTTGTCCTAAAAAGGCTCCAAGGTGGATGCAAAATTATTTCATTCTTTTGGTTTTCTTGGTGGGATATTGATATTTATTCTTCAGTGTCTAAAATCCTGAGTGAACAGAGTTAGTGCTTCAGGAACAAAGCCAGTCTGGAAACACACATTGAGATATCCACCTTTTCTTCATGGTTTCACAAAAGGCCATGATCATATTTTATTCAGTTGAACCGTAAGAAACTGCCAATATTTGCTGTTTTTGGCCTAGAAAATGGCAAGTTCGTACGATATTACAAACAAAGGCTTCCTGGATGGGGAAAATAGGAATCGGTAAGAACCTGAAGTTGTCTGTCATGGCCTCTGAGTCACAGGTAAATAAACCTGTGTGAGGGGAAGTTGGCTGTACAGTATTTTCCTTCTGTTTTGAGACTGTCAGAAAAAGGTCAGTTGCATTGCGTTGGGTCCCTTTGCCTCACCTTTGCTGCAGAGGGGACTTGCCATTATACCTCTTGTTCCCAGTGCCCAGGAGGCTGGCTGATGACACATAGAAGACCTGCAGGTCGGCAGATATGAAACAGGCATCGGACACGCTGTGCACCTTGGGACGCATCTGAGAAGTGCGTGCTTGCAGCAGATCTGAGGTGAGGGCGTGTTCCATCTCCTCTCCCTTCTCTGGCTTTACAGGCCTTTGAAGTTGGTCCTGGAAAGTGAAATTAGTTAACGCTGATTAGCTGCAGTCAAAGCCGGGGCCAAAGAGACCCACCCTTCAGTACGGGTGTGAAGCATTGGGCCTTCCCATCAGGCAGCAGGAACTCAAGAAAGCCCCACATGCCCTCCAATGCCCTTATGTTGAAATTTTTTGTACTCGGCCATGCCGGGTCATTTTGAGAGGTGAGTAGGGGGTTTACATGGGGGTGTGCAGTATTCTTAGGTGTCAGGTGCGAGAGTTGAATTTGTAGAAGCTGTGCAGATAGGAAAGGGCCTGACAGGGGAGTGCTGTTTACTCGGAGCTGATTTAACGCGAGGTCTGTGCTCTGCCTGGCCCCGTGTCTGACCGGTGTCTCCCAGTCTGCAACAGGACGTTGACGTGACTCGGCGCCATTGTCGCACTCTGTGTAGACGTCTGAGGATCTGTGCGCAGCTGCTCTGTGAGAATGAGTTGTGATAATGAACTGAGTAACAGTGAACAAACCCTGAATTGGTTAGCACTGGTTCCACGGCCACTTCTGCCGTGGTTGGAGTCATTCATAAAAAAGTGTACTGGGCCGGGCGCGGTGGCTCAAGCCTGTAATCCCAGCACTTTGGGAGGCCGAGACGGGCGGATCACGAGGTCAGGAGATCGAGACCATCCTGGCTAATACGGCGAAACCCCGTCTCTACTAAAAAATACAAAAAACTAGCCGGGCGACGAGGCGGGCGCCTGTAGTCCCAGCTACTCGGGAGGCTGAGACAGGAGAATGGCGTGAACCCGGGAGGCGGAGCTTGCAGTGAGCTGAGAGCCGGCCACTGCACTCCAGCCTGGGCGGCAGAGCAAGACTCCGTCTCAAAAAAAAAAAAAAAAAGTGTACTGGACTCCTATGCAGAGCTCTGAATTTCAGAGGCCCTTTAACTCAGCAGCTAACCAGCCACTTCCTTCAGAAGACATTTGAGTTCCCTTTACCTGCCAGGGTGACCCTGGGAGTTTGAAGATGAGTGAGACAAGCCCTCCCTGTCTTACGGATTTTACTGTCCAGAGGGGAGACAGATGTGGATGGTGAAGGAGGCCCTATGAGAGGTCAGCGCACGTCAGTTTTGTTTCTTCAGCACTTGCTGTGTTCAGGCGGTGCCCTGGGCCATGTGCAGAGCATCTGGGGACCCTGCCCGTGGCATCCTAGGCACAGCTAGCATCTGCACCATCTTCATACTTGGCCTGAGTTTTGGGGAAGTACCAAGGACGGCTTCTGCCTTTGCGGGAGAGAGTTGGAAGTCAGGGCAGCCCTCCACAAGGAGATGATCACCAGCTGATTCCTCAAGAAAGAGAGGTGGTCCCCACATGGGCAGAGCAGGGCAGCATGCACAGACCTGGGTGTGGGGACTGGAACAGGTGCATCTGAGTGGGGTCTGCTGGGAGACAGCAAGGGTGAGGTGTGAAGGCAGTTGGAATTTACAGGATAAGTTATCACTAAGGTGATGCTGGGAAAACATAAAATTGGGACTCTCTGGGGTGAACGTGGACTGAGAGTGACCCTGGGCGTGGGTGTTTTCAGGCTCTGAAGGCAGAGATTTAGGAAATTGGGGCAGAGCTGAGCCCCAGACGAGGATGAAGACCACCCTTGGGATGTTGAATGAGACAGGGGTGGAAACCCAGTGAATGTCCTGGGGTCAGTCCAGCAGGAAGGCAGCAGAGCAGACTGGTGTCTTCAAAAGCCCCGTGGGGCCTGCCTCTCAAAGTGCTGTGATTACAGGCATAAGCCACTGCTTCCTGCCGATAATTTTTTTTTTTTTTTTTTTTTTTGAGACGGAGTCTCGCTCTGTCACCCAGGCTGGAGTGCAGTGGCCGGATCTCAGCTCACTGCAAGCTCCGCCTCCCGGGTTTACGCCATTCTCTCGCCTCAGCCTCCCGAGTAGCTGGGACTACAGGCGCTCGCCACCTCGCCCGGATAATTTTTTGTATATTTTAGTAGAGACAGGGTTTCACCGTGTTAGCCAGGATGGTCTCGATCTCCTGACCTCGTGATCCGCCCGTCTCGGCCTCCCAAAGTGCTGGGATTACAGGCTTGAGCCACCGCGCCCGGCCTCCTGCCGATAATTTTTAAATTTCTAAGCTACTCTCTCTCATACCCACTCCCGTATTTTTTTTTTTTAACCAGGTTTATGGCTATATTTTTTCCAAGGGAACCAAACAGTTCGCTGTTTGAAGTACAAATAACACCGTGTTTAAAAACCGAAAATGCCAATTTGCGTAGAAGTTTCCAAATACCCAGTTGGTTTGAGCCTTGCATTGCAGTGTCACTACCTGCTCTTAAATTTCTACACGATGTATAGATAGAGAGGCAGGGACGGCTCGTACATACATTTTCAGGTTTCGATTCTACTAACTTGGGCTATATTTTCTTTTTTTTTTGAGATGGAGTCTGGCTCTGTCGCCCAGGCTGGAGTGCAGTGGCCGGGTCTCAGCTCACTGCAAGCTCCGCCTGCCGGGTTTACACCATTCTCCTGCCTCAGCCTCCCGAGTAGCTGGGACTACAGGCGCCCTCCACCTCGCCCGGCTGGTTTGTTTTTTTTTTTTGTATTTTTAGTAGAGACGGGGTTTCACCGTGTTAGCCAGGATGGTCTCGATCTGCTGACCTCGTGATCCGCCCGTCTCGGCCTCCCAAAGTGCTGGGATTACAGGCTTGAGCCACCGCGCCCGGCCACCTTGGGCTATATTTTCATTGATTTTGGCACACCTGTGGGTGTGGCAAGCAATGCCAGGGTATTTATTTTGAAGCTTGTCCAAGAACAGTTGGGAAGATTTTCACATTTTTAGAATTTTCATAGTAATAGTTATAATTTACAAAGAATTTAAAATTGTGTAGTCATTATTTTGCTTTTTTCTAGATGTGCCCCGAAACAGGGATGCTAACTACAATTCTACATCACAGGATTCAGAATAGTACCCTTTTGGAGTAGATGCCTGTAATCGAGGAATTCTGCCTAGTCAGTTCACTTTAAGCGTGTTTACAAGGTTTTCTTTATCCTAGTTGGCACCTGTGGCTAGAGTTTGTTTTCACTACTGAGGAATATTCCATGACGGAAACCGTAATTCATCTGTTTTTCACATCGGTGGACATTTGGGTGATTTGGGGGGTGGGTATGTCTATTCAGCCTTCAGTTTTTCAGGATTTCTTGTAGAAGATAATGTAACAGTGTAACATCCTCTGCTACGGAGCCAAGACGAACCCTGATTACAGCCACGCAGACTCTCACATAGGCTCTCAGGCCTTGTTACCAACACACAGAACCATTTTTTTTTTTTTTTTTTTTTGAGACGGAGTCTCTCTCTGTCGCCCAGGCTGGAGTGCAGTGGCCGGATCTCAGCTCACTGCAAGCTCCGCCTCCCGGGTTTACGCCATTCTCTCGCCTCAGCCTCCCGAGTAGCTGGGACTACAGGCGCCCGCCATCTCGCCCGGCTAATTTTTGTATATTTTAGTAGAGACAGGGTTTCACCGTGTTAGCCAGGATGGTCTCGATCTCCTGACCTCGTGATCCGCCCGTCTCGGCCTCCCAAAGTGCTGGGATTACAGGCTTGAGCCACAAACACAGTAGCAGATCCTGAAGCCATGTGAACGGGTCCTCCGACCTTACACTTGGAATTCACTTTTTATTACTATGTCTGCTAATTAGGAAGCATATCAATTATACAGAAATCTGAGAATGTAAAATTATACATTTATAACAGAAAAAAAGCTTATTTAATAGCCCAGAACACATGGCTATGTTTTTCCCTCATGCCCCACCACTGTTTTCTTTGCTTGAAATGGGAAATGACACCTGAAGGCGGTTTTCTAGCGACTGTTAGACTGGCACAGTTCTTCAGAGACAGAGGATGTAAAAAGCACATGGAGAATTTCTGTTTGTGGAATGTGATTTCCCGGTCGCCTCATTCAGGCTGCCACCGCCTTCCCCTCTGGCCGCCTGCACCGTGGGATGTCTGAGGAGGTCCCTGTTTCATCCTCTGGAAGTTCTGAAAAGGAAGGAGAGGAGGGCGTGCAGGGTGTGGTGCCTTTGTGTTGGTCCTTCCAGCTTTTATTTGGGGTCTCGGCTACCTTGGTGGTTCCTGCCTTTATGTCCCCAGCTCGTGGCTTCGTCCTTGTGTCTAACTCACAGGCAGACAGATGGAAAGGGAAGTTGTATTCAGCCAACAGTTTGATGTTATTCTCAAGGCTCAAATCGACTGGGTATTTGGAGACTTCTGTGCAAATGGGCATTTTTGGTTTTTAAACATGGTGTCTTATTTGTACTTCAAATGGGTAACTGGTTCTCTTGGAAAAAATATAGTGATAAAGCTGGTTCTTGAAAAAAAAACAGGGAGTGGGTGTGAGAGAGTGGCTTAGAAATTACAACAGTAATGGCTGGGCATGATGGCTTACGCCTGTAATTCCAGCACTTTGAGAGGAGGCAGGTGGATCCCCTGAGGTTAGGAGTTTGAGACCAGCCTGGTCAACATGGTGAAACCCCGTCTGTACTGAAAAGATGAAAATTAGCCGGGCATGGTGACAGGCACCTGTAATCCCAGCTACTTGGGAGGCTGAGGCAGGAGAATCACTTGTACCCGGGAGGCAGAGGTTGCAGTGAGCCGAGATCTCACCACTGCCCTCCACCTTGGGCGACAGAGCAGAAACTCCATCTCAGAATAGAAAAAAAAGAAGAAAAAAAAACAAACCCCGGTAATGGAAACCTGATTGCATCATCTGTGATGGAGATGGCGGATTATTTCATTTTTAGTGACAGGATGAATTGGATATGTTTGCAGTATTGATCTTGATTAAGGGAAATGGTGAGAACCAAATGTGCCGCCCAGCTTGGGCCTTGCCGTTAGCAGAAGACCCTGGCGGGCAACAGACTGGAGACTCGGAGACCGAGGGAAGAATTCTCACGCCTTGACGTTGGTGCAGTCTGTGCTTCTGGACTCCTGCTGGAGGGAGCGGCCCCTTTGCCTTGCAGGCTTCGGTGCAGTGGAGACCTTAGGACCTGCCCCTCCTGGCACACCTGTGGGTGTGGCGAGCAGTGCCAGGGCTGAGGCACAGGTGTTGAGCCCGGAACGTGGGACGGGAGAGGCTGCACACGCCGGCAGGCGTCAGCAGCCGGGGGTTTCTGCAAGGGGGCAGGGCGTTGGTTTTCCTCCTTGAATTTGGGTGGGGAGGGTGTCCTGGGGTGCTGTGTCTGCGCTTGTGTTGCTCTGAGGTCAAGTTGTGGCCTCGAGTCCCTGTCCCTCTGCCAAAGTGAGAGTTTGCCCATTTTCAGGTCAGATTTCCCTTGGGTCCGGGCCTCTAGGAGTGGGGGGCATTCGAAGGGGCCGTGAGCACGGTGGACGCGCGTGGGTGTCTTCCTCTCCCCTCAGCTCCTGGGCTGTGTGTGAAGAGCTGCCCAGCGGAATCACCCACCTGCCTGGTGTTTCATTCACCAGAAATCGTTCTCACTGTGGACTCTTGAGTCAAATGTAATCCAGGAATGGAACGTGCTGTTGCTGGATGCCACACAGAGCATCAGGAGCCTAGTTGGGGATTCTATGATCTTACCCCACACCTTAAAAGTAAAGACTATAGTTGTCAGGCCTCTGAGCCCAAGCCAAGCCATCGCATCCCCTGTGACTTGCACGTACATAAGCCCAGATGGCCTGAAGTAACTGAAGAATCACAAAAGCGCAAATGCCCTGCCTGGACTTAACTGATAACGTTCTACCAGAAATAAGTGAAAATGGCCAGTCCTTGCCTTAAGCGATGATTTTTTTGTGTGTGAAATTCCTTTTCCTGGCTCATCCTGGCTCAAAAAGCTCCCCCACTGAGCACCATGTGACCCCCACTTCTGCCCACCAGAGAACAACCCGCCTTTGACTGTAATTTTCCTTTACCTATCCAAATCCTATAAAACGGCCCCACAGTTAACTCCCTTCGCTCTTTTTGGACTCAGCCCGCCTGCACCCAGGTGAAATAAACAGCCATGTTGCGCTCACAAAGCCTGTTTGGTGGTCTCTTCACACGGGCGTGCATGACAATAGTTAAGGGGATACTAAAGTCTTTGGCAGCTCCAAGAGCTTTTTCAGTTTGTGTCGGGGCATTTCAGGCGGAAGGAAAAGCTTGCTTAGAGAATCTTACAGAAATGTTTGGTGCAGTGCCGTTCACTCGTGGAATAAATATGTAACTTTCCATGGCGGCCCTCTGGAAAGAGATGCACTTTGAGTGCACCCTGGCCTGCTCGCTACAAGAATCGGCCATGTCACCCCGCTTTCCGTGGGTCTGCAGGTGTGTGTGGTCCATTGCCCTGCACTGTGGCCATGAAAGGGAAGATGATCTGGACTGCTGGTGACAGTTATCGGTGCGTGTTGATGTGTGCTGCTTTCTACAGGGGAGAACATTTCTGTTTAATAAATTTGAGTCTCATTCAACAGTGTTTCTGGGTTCCTTCTGTTTTTAATCTGCTTTCTAGCACTAGGCAAGTGAAGACATGGAAAGTAAAAACCCATCGAACTTGTAGAGACAAGGTGTTGTGTAGGAGCAGACTGTAGCCTCTGGCTCTGTTTAAAGATTGTAGTAAACCTCTTACCTGGCATGGTCAGGGTGTAAATTATCTTGTTTAATCGAAATGTGTATGAGTCAAAGCTGGCGCCTGCATTGTTGATGAAATACCAGATTTTAAGGGAACATGTCAATGTGCCGTAAGATACCAACAAAGTTCCTCACTGAGGTTCGGCGCGGGTTCGGAGGAGCTGGGCCTCAGGTCACTAGGGTCGTCTCTGGGAGCAGATGCTCAGTGTAGGCATTAGTCACTTAGCCTTTCCAGAGCCAAGGAACAGCTCTCTGTGGTGGTTTTTGGAACCTGTATTTAGAGTCAGTTTGTCCCACTTTACTCGAAGTCGCCGCGCAATTTCAGACCTTTGCCTCCACCGTGCGCTCGTTTTCTTGTCCCCTGATAACTGCCTCGTTTGCCCCGGCCTGACATTCGAGCCTCGTCGTTCATGGACACAGGCTCCGTGGTGGGGCATAGGCCGCGACTCCGGCTTGGACAGTTCCGTGCCTCTCACCATGGTTTATCATATCCCTCCCGGGATCTCCCGTTTAGAGGAAGAGTGTCCCTTTCCTGCAGGCCCTGTGTGGTGTGGAAACCACCCCTACCTACCTTTCTCCTGTTTGAACTGTACCGTGAAGCTATTTCTGTTCTAGTCAACCGTCAGAATTTAAGGAACAGTGATTTATGTAACTTATCACACACTTCTCAGCAGTTCTTTATGAATTTCATTCTGTTGCGAAATGATTGCAGTTTTCATGGCTATGCTGCTCTCACGTTGTGGCCTTTGCTTTCCCATTGTGTGTTAAGGTTGTGCCTGGGAGCTGTTGAGGCCTCACCTCTGCTTAGGGCAGTGGCTTTGCTCTCCTGACAACAGGAAGAATCGTATTTAGAGCATTTCTAATGTGGTTTTTGCTTCCAGACAGAATTCCTTTTTTCACAGAGACAGGCACTCAAGTCATAAGTTATGCTCAGGATGGACACACGGTTCAGCTGACAGAGTGGAGTCCAGAACAGATCCAAAGACGCAAAAGCAGTTCAGTGGAATTTGAGTCTTTTCAACAAATGGTGCTGGAATGATGGGACAGCCGTATGCAAAAGAGTGAAAACAGGGAGAAATTCCTGTATGAAAATTAAGGTGGACCATAGCCCTGAATGTAAAAGACCAAACTACAAAACCTGTAGAAGAAACGGAAATTGTCGAGACCTAGGGTGAGAGCTCTTAGCCATACCATGATCCATAATCAAGGAAGAAAACAAGTAGGTAAGACCCATCAAAATTAATTTTCTAATATAAAAGACACCCCTAGGGAATTGAAGAGACGCATTTTCTATAGATGGGGAGAAGATGTCTATGAATCATGCAGCCGGCGAAGGACTCGTATCCAGAATGCGCAGGACTCCCATGGCTCATGACAGAGAACAAACCACCTGACTTAGAAGAGACCTGAACGGATGCTTCGCTGAGAAGGACGGGAGATGGCCCGACAGCATCTGAAATGACCTTCAGCGTGACTGGTTGCACCGAGATGTGCACCGAAGCCGCAGTGAATTTGTTCACACCTCTGCTGGAGCACCTGACTAAGGTCTTCCGACAGCCCCAGGTGCTGGTGAGGACAGGCAGTCGGGACTCCTGTGCGATGCTGGGGTTCAGCACGGTGCAGACAGCTTCGCAGTTTCTTACAAAACTGAACTCACACAAAAGTGGGGCCCGGGGACCCTAATTTTGGGTATTTACCCTAGAGAAACAGAAGCTGATGTTTAAGGAAAACTGTGCCCAGATGTTAATAGCGCTGTCTATAGTTGCCCAAAACAGGTTACAATGTGCCACAGCCATACGTGGAATAATAAATACCCAGCAGCCCCGAGGCCTGGCTGTTGATCACAGGACACCCCGGGTGCACCTCCAAGCACGATGCCCAGGAAATCGTGATTTTGCGAGTGTTTTGCCACAGCACTCGCAAAAGACAGACCCGGGGGATGAGAGAACACAGAGAGGTTGGTTGCTGGGAATGGGAGGGTATGCTTATGAGGCCCCGTGAGTGGGTTTGGGGCTGTTGGACTGTTCTGCTTGTGTGATGATGATTATGGGAATATTTGTGCCGAAATTCACAGGACTGAACACTGTCCACTTTACAGTAATTTTTAAAAAGTGGTAATATGCTCATTTTCGGTACTGTTTTTAATGGAAGATGGAGTTTGCAGATGATTTGTCAGGGCAAGCCTGTCTCAAGAGTTTGTAGATGATTCGTTAGGGGCCTGTCTCAGGGCCGTTGGGTTGGGTTGGGTTGGGTTTTGTTGGTTTGGGTTATTTGGGTTGGTTTGGGTTGGTTTGGGTTGGGATGGGTTGGGTTGGAAAAGCCTTCCCTGTTGCGGGCAGTAGTATGGGGCATGGAAAGGATATTGCCAAGGAAACACGTAGAATCCTTTGAGGAAACGTGTATTTCTAACTTGCTATAAGATAGAATTGGAATTTGTAGTAGTTTTGTTTTCTAGAGTCTTGGTAGAATAGGGAAGACAGTGTAATAAAAGCTAACTTTGAAATGAAGAATTTTAAAGATTTTCAACAACAATAGCTCTAGGAAGTCACCCTGGAAATGTTTTTAAAGATGTTCAGTAGCAACAGCTCTAGGAAGAGTCACCCTGGAGTTGCTTCTTGAGCATTGGTTTCCTGGCTCCGACTGTTTCATTTGTAAGTTTTCCTGTGAGTTGGGGATGTGTGGGAATAGCCATCCCCAGGTGTTGGGTAGGAGTTGCCCTGCAGGGGGGTGCATGTGCCCCGAGGCCTGAGGCGCTGTTTCAACCTAGCTTGGAACATGGGGTCTCTTGTCAGTGGCTGGAGTAAGAGTACCAGCCTGGCAGGCTGGGGGAGCGCCAGGGTGGTCTGGGCACTGTCCTCCCTGCCTGCAGGATGGCAGCTGGAGGAGCTCGAAGGCTGCCTGCCTCGTGGCTGTCAGCGCAGCAACCCCTCCTGTCCCTGGAGCAATCTTTGGGTTCATGAGTCTCTGCGCCAGGACTTGCCTCCTGGGACCTCCGCCACTGTCCTGAGGGCCCTGGTGTCACTTTCCCGGTGGGACCCAAGCCTCAGGCAGCTGCGACCCCAGATTCGGTTGCTTTCCCTGCCGTCTCATTGCAGCACGAGTGCTCACCTCACTCAATGTAGAGCCTCAAGTTCCTTCAAGATCCCCAGAGATGGAATCTCCCAATTTAACAAGAGAGTTGGTGACAAGATTTGAGCGGCACTGATTTAACTCAGCTTGCAGAGTTTAAGTTCCCAAGACACAGCCCTGCGCCTTCCCTGGCCTCATCCTGTGTGGCTGGTGTGGATGCGGGGTTTCCGGAGGGTGGGGCTGAGGCAGGTCAGCAGCAAGGGAATGGCTCATTATTGATGGCTCAATGCCTTGAGGATAACTAGGATTAATGACCTTTATAGGGCTGTAGGTTTGGGGTATATATATGTATATGTGTGTATATATACGTATATATATGTATATGTATAAACGAGGTGGACACGGTTATCATTGCAATTTTTCTGACATGAAACTTGGAGAGCAGAGGGTTTAGGAAACTCCTGAAGCCACACTGTCAGCGGGACCCGGGCGGTCTGGCCTTAGACCCTGCACTGTGTGCCCCTCGCCACGCTGTCAGCAGACCCGGGTGATCTGGCCTTAGAACTCACGCTGGTCGCCCCTCCCTGCCACGTTGTGCGGTTTTTCCTGCTTCTGGGCAGCATTTGATAGCTTGTGAAACAAGACCAAGACTTACTATGAGTGGATAAGCCATTATCTGAGATCCAGAACGTTTCCTGGACCTGGCGTTGCCGAGGTCACGTAAGGGGAGGTAAAAACATTTTCATTGTGGTCATTGGAGCTCCTGAAATGGTGTTTTTTCCCAGTGAAAATGACTCTAAAAATCTGTTAACTCATATTACGTGAACAGAGAAGTGTGTCGGGCTCTAGTTAAATGTCTCAGAGCCACAGAAGTAAATGAGGGCACCTTCCGAGCACAGCCTCCCGGAGGAGGCCAAGGACGTTTGCCTGGAGGATGTGCCATGAAGCAGGACTAGGGCAGGGCTGGTCTGCCTGGAGAGGCCTCTGCCATGATGTAGGCTAGTTGAAGTAGTTGAGGGGTGGTGGTGTGAAGTCGGTGGTCCCCGAGGAAGCCCCTAGCAAGGCCGGTTGCCGTGGGATGGAAAACTGCCATTCAGTGGCTGTAATCCTGGCTTCACGGGTCTGACATACAATCCTGCACTTGGATACTTGGATCCCAGCCAGGTCAGATGGCCCTGAAAGGACATTCGGACTGTGACAGCTGCACCCATTCTCAGCATCTGCAGGATCTCCTATGTATGTGTGTGTTTCCATTTTCTTTCAGTGCAATTTCTCCCAGTGTAGTCGTGAGAAATAGAAGGAAACGTGGAATGAAGATGTGATTGAGGAAAGTGTGGTGTGGCCTTCGACCTTATTTTGCCTTGGTTGGTGCTCAAGAACTCCACCTGACCTCAGAGCTAAGCGTTTGTGCCAGGAAGTCCTGCCGTTTATCCTACCGTTTATCGAGGCCTGTTGAGACACTCCAAGAAGCTTCGTTAACAAATTGCCTTTTCCTTTTACAGCAGTTGGATATATTTGCAGCAAAACAAAGGAATAACCCCCCAGTACGGTGATTAAATGCATTTAAGTATAGATGACATTCAGTCTTTAAGGGCCTGGGATTTTAATCATCTTTGGGTCATGTAACTAGTCGTGTTGGTGATGAAAATCTCCTGACAGCTTTGTTCTGCCACATTCCTCAGTAAATGATGATCTTCCTGGTGTTGTACCTTGGAGGGGCGTTTGTGTCAGTAGAGAGCAGAGTGGTGGTTCCCAGAGGCTGGGAAAGGACAGAGGTGAGGCCCCGGAAGGACGCTGGCCTTCCTGGTTTAGGGGTTTGGGGCTCAGCCACCTTCCTGTGTCCGTGTCAATTATACCCAGGATGATTTTCGCTCGACCCACTTTAGTTGAGCATTGGAGCTTCAGGATGTCTGTGCCCACGTCACCTGGGCCGTGATCCTGGAGTTGGGTGAGACTGATTCCCGGGTTTATAGAATTACTCTGGGATTATTGAAAACAGAAGCACTTGAGGCATTCATAATGCTATTTCCTGAACAGAATTTATGTTCAGTTCTTCAGGAACATTTATTTGAGGAAGCATCTATAATGTTTGTTTTCTGCCATTCAGTGCTAGAAAGAATTGTGCAACACTCAAGTGAGTGGCATTATTCCCCTCCCTCCACCATGCAAGCAAGATTAAAGATCCCTCTGGCTCCCCTCAATCTTCTCGTCTGCAGGGCGCCTGGCATGGCAGTGTGCTGCCTTCCGTCTTCTTTCTGGGGAGAATTAGTCGTGTTTGTGTGTGTCGCTCAGCTCAGCCTGTTCCGGTTGTGTGGGTGAGGAGCTGGGATGCTAGGTGACCCTCCCAGGCCTGCCTCTCGCCTCCCTAGGCCTTGTTCTAAACTGACAGATAACCAGTGTGTTTTGGAAGAGGACAGCAGCAGGGCAGGAGAGAGTTTCTTCAGACTTTCTCCTTGCACTGACGTTTGAGCCTTCATCCAGGCTGGGCCCTTCTACAGTGCTGCCTTTGTGTGTTGCAAACCATTCCCTCCCAGTAACCGTGCTTTCAGAGGTTTGGAAATGTGACTTAACTCATCTTCAATTTAAAGCGTACTATTAAATTTTAGTGTTGAAACTGATGTATTTTATGGCCTTTATTTGATTTCTCTTGATTTTTTTTCCCCGTATGAGACATGGCATCTTAAGGGAGACAGCCTGGTGTTGGCCCCGTTTCCTAAGGATGGAAGTGAATTCTGAAAGCCCTTCATGTAGGCAGCGAAATAATCAGGGAACTGTTATTATAGCTATGCCTGTCCATGTAAAGCGAGCACAACTCATAAGCAGAAAAAAGTGCAGCCCGGGGGCAAGGTGAGCCCTAATGCTGCCTGTGGAACGGAAGTGCAAGCGCAGGTGGTTGAGTTAGCCTCCAAGCCAGCCTGTGCCCCCCTCACATCCCTCTGCATCTGCAGGGGCACAGGCCGTGCTGCCACCCCTCGCTCAGTGCCAGGGCTGATGCGTCAGGAACAGGGGGTACTGTCCACCCCTTGCTCGGTGCCAGGGATGATCTGTCAGGATCCCTCGTGCTCAAATGGTCCTCACATCTTCATCACCAGCCTCCTGCTGGTAACGGGCTTGTTATTACCTTAGTATGGGTAATAACATACCCATACCAACGTATGTAATAACACACCCATACCAAGGTGTTGTGGGGCGGTGCTTAGTCCTCCGAGGGAGGGAATCGGCCCTTAGCTGATTCACATTCAACAGGACCGGGGAATGGGTTCTTGTTCCATGCCCTGAATCCCAAGAAGCCCTTGCCCTGGACCCTGTAATGCCCGGGGTCTTCCTGAGAAACGCTGGTGCCACTGGAGCACAGCCCGGCCCCCTCCAGTTTCTCCGCTTTGTAACTACACTTGTGTTCAGCAGATCTTCCAGGACTTAGACGCTGCTTGGTGTGAGCCAGGTTTTGTGTGGAAAGAGGACAGGTCCGAGCCGGCAACGAACCAGCCCAGGACCATCTTTTATGCTTCCAGATTCTGTGTCCAAAACTTACCCGTGGACATTGAGGCTGATGCATTTCTGCTCCGAGACGTCTGTGGACTCAGCTGGAGGGATGGAAAGGATGTGGGGCCTCTTCACTCCTGGCCTGGGCTTGGACCTGCTGTGCAGCCTCTCAGTGGCGCCAGGGCCCCCGTGTGTGCCAGCGGCCTCGGGTTGGTGGCACTGCCCCAGGATGTCCCAGGCTTCATGATGTCCAGGCTCCCCTGGCATGGCGGCCTCAGGTGGGTGGCACTGCTCTGACGGACGTCCCAGGCTTCATGATGGTAGGGCCTCCTTGTACCATGGCGACTTCGGGATGGTGGCACTGCCCCAGGGTGTCCCAGGCTCCAAGGCCAGTGTTCCGTCCCGCGAAGGGAAGTTGTACTGTAAGGTCTAGTCTCGGAAGGTGCCTGGGGTCCTATCCTTCAGAGCGGTCCTACACTCACCATAAATCAAGCCAGGGGAGGCCCTGCCAGAATTTGCAGCTGTGTTTCAGGTCGTTCCACAAGGCCTCTTTTATTTTGGCCAAGTCAGGTATATAATTCTTTTTCTCTCTGGTTTTTTTGAGACAGGCGAAAAAAACCTTTTTGTTGCCCAGGCAGTGGTGTGAGCACGGCTTACTACAGCCTCCACCTCCCAGGCTCAAGCGATCCTCCTGCCTCAGTCTCCTGAGTAGCCAGGACCCACAGGCACATGTCCCACATGTCCCCATGCCTGACTTACTTTTGTATTTTTTGTAGAGATGGAATTTTGCAACGTTGCCCAGGCTGGACTCGAACTCCTGGACTAAAGCAGTCCAGCTGCCTCAGCCTCCCAAAGTACTGAGATCACAGGCATGAGCCACCGTGCCTGGCCAAGTGTGTTTCTAATTTCAAAATTAAGAGGATCCCCAGCCAGTTAATGACGTCTCTACTGGAACATGCTGCTTATAGTACTTCAGGAAAAATCATCCAGAACTTGGAAAAGGGGCTGGACAGACACAGCCCTTCGAGGTTATCTGATAAATCCCCGGGGTCTTGAACCATCTGGAGGGATGTACCGTGTCAGACTCACTGTTGTCGACGGGCTGAAGCCCAGGTTTCATGAGGTTATGTGTCGGCTTGTAGTACTTTCTCTGGCAGAGATGCGAGTGACTTCTGCTCACTGAGAGGCTCAACTTAGAGACTTCATGGCCTGAGGGACGGCAGCCTGTTTGAGCTGATCGAGCAATCTCGGGCTACCCTTATTTTCTGAAACGCCTATGAGCGACTTCTCACACGGTCTTTGAAGCGGCTTCATGACCGCGCTCCTTGGTAATGATCGAATGCTTTTTTTGACCCCTCGTCCCCTTTCTTTGGGGGTGTTCCAGTCTCAGTTCTCATGTGTTCTGCTTCTACGGGAATTTCTGAAGCTGCTGAGTGTAGAAAGCACTGAGGAGGCTGTGCTCCCACCCCCGTGAGCCTTCCAGGCATCATCCTCTCCCCTTGGCGAGGTGGCGTCCGTGGCACACCGAGGAGGCTGTGCTCCTGTCCCCCGTGAGCTTTCCAGGTGTCCTCCTGTCCCCTCCAGGGGGACAGGAGGAAACTTTCAAACCCTTCTTAAACGTGTTTTCGTGTCTTTAATAGATTTCTTTGTATCTTCTCCCTTATTCAGAAATGAGGGTGAACGCTGAGTTATTCACGGGAGTCAAGAATCCGCAGGCAGCCCAAAGTGACGTTTGTTTCCCTGAAATGATTTGTGTTCACCTTAAAATGCAACTCAGTGAAACAGGTGTGTTTTGAGGAATTACTTTAAATTACCCAGGTAAAAATGTGACAGTTAAATTTCATCGTCTGTGCGGGTGTCCACAGCCCCCTTCTGTGGTTGCGTGTGAGTTTGTGACTTGTGGTTATTTTTGAAGAAAGAAAATCTGTTGCTGAGGACTTCAGAGGGTGTGCTGGGATTGTGTAGCGTGGACATCGGGGGCTTCAGTGTGTGGCTTCCTTGAAGAGGTTTAAATTAAGTCTGAGAATCCCTACTCCAAAATGCTCCGACACCTGAAACATTCCGAGCTTCCTCATGACACTGGAAGGAAATGCTCTTCGGAGCACTTTGGATTTCAGGCTGGGGATGCTCAACTGGAACGTGAAATATTGCAAGACCCTTCTGGCCCCAGGAGCTTGGATAAGGTCATGGAGGGGGCCTGTGCCGGGTGACCCTGGAGTGTGAGGCAGCCTGGGATCGCTGGACTGGTTTTTGTAGGAGTCACAGAAGGGAAAGAGGGTCAAAGTGGCCACGCCTGGCTCCTGAGAAGGCTGGACCAGAAGGAGGTGGGCGCGGAGGGCAGCAGTTGAGTCCCCAGCGTTCGGGGCTCCTGTCCCTGGTGGAGTTGAGAGCCTCCTCTAGTTGTGGCCTCTCCCCTGTCAGCAGCCACTGAGGCCTGAAGGGAGAGAGGGGGCTGAGGAGAGGAGGAAGGATAGGCCTGCTTCTGGAGAGGGCCAGCATCGGCCTGTGCTAGCCTCGTGTGTTACTCCTGTGTCCAGGGTGCACGGCCGTGCCTCGTGGTGTAGCGGTTCCCGGAATGCACAGCGCTCTTGTCTGCAGTAACGGCTTTGTCTTGACCCTTGGAGGCAAGTTACCTGTTTCTCCAGTGAAAAGAGGTAGAAAATCTTACAGAAATGCATTTGCTCTGATGTCTATTTTCCCATAAGACACGGTCGCTTAGGCGAAATCTTTGGGAGGTCAAGGCAGGAGGATCACTTGAGGCCAAGGGGTTCAACACCAGCCTGGACAACATAGCAAGACCCCACCTGTATAACAGAAAAGTGAGCTGAGTGTCCTGGTGCGTGCCTGTGGTCCCTGCTACTCTGGAGGCTGAGGTGGGAAGATCACTTAAGGCTGCAGTGAGCTGCGATTGCTCCACTGTCCTCCAGTCTTGGTGGCAGAGCCAAGACCCTGCCTCAGAAAGAAAAGTAAAAAAAGAAAAAAATCCAGAAATGTCATTTTCTTTTTAAATCATCCCAAAAGAAAAATCGGTTTTTTCTAAGAATGTAAAGGGAAACGGATACGATTCTTTCCTTGCATTGTTTCTCCTTTTCAAATATTTACAGTAGTCCGTCCACATCGTCTCTCATCTCATTACAAAGCAGCAGGTGTCTTTGAGGTTAGTGGTGTTTCTCTGTGTCGCTCCTTGGAGAACAGCCAGCATGAAACCTCTTACCACGATCGTGCGCATCGTTTGTAGTCCCAATTATAATCCTCTCCAGACACGCCTGTGCTGCTTATTATAGCAGAACTTTGGTTGTGCTGAAATGTGCATTCAGCTAATGGTTTTAAGTTCATATCTGAGATGATGCTGTGTAATTCATGAAGCATATGAGATCAGTAACGATTGAAGATAATTCTGGCTGATGTCATTTAGAGGATATTTTTCACTCCAAGTTCAAGCTTCCTTCACGATAGTCATTTTGGGATTCATTTAACTATGTGCTTTATTTTATAGCTGAAATTTTCATTAGTCAGTTCATAACATAGGATTTTGAAAGCAGATTTGGCAAAATCTTTCTAACAAAATGTTTGCTTATGACGTCCCAAGGAACAGCAGTCAGAATTGCTGTTAACTGTGGTACATTTTAAGGCTGATGATAGAAGTCACTTGAACGGTAAGGGCTGCTTTGTGGGGCAGATGGGGTTTGAACCCCGACCCTCCTGATACACCAGCCCTGACCCTGGCCTTTTCTCCTCTCCACTGGGAGATGAGAAGGGTGCCAGCATCCACCTCACAGGCTGTCCTGAGAGCCCGGGACTAAGGGCTTGTGTTCCTCTTGCAGGTGGCGCAGATGTGGGGGCTTGACGATATACACACTGCAGGCTGCCAGTGTCAGGGTAATCCAGTTTTATTCATAAAGGTGGGATTTGCTTTGCTCCCTTGGGGACCAGGTGCGGTGCTGCTGTTGTAGCAGGTGTGTGGATCCTCTTGGGTGGTCCTCAGGTGGACAAGGAGTCACCGATTCGGATTCCCAGTG
>NW_022681458.1:116689447-116730076 GCF_009764315.1 Trachypithecus francoisi
AAATGCTTCTGTAATTAAGTGAAATGTGTTGTCATTCTCACCTGCAGAAGCCAGGTTCCTGCAGGTTTCCTGCATCACTTCTCTGTAGAGATTCTTCTGAGAAGAATCTAGCAAAACCCGTTTCCTGGGTAAAGTTCACAGCCACATCCTCAAAAGTCATGGAGTCCTAGAACATTCCACACATGTGGATAGAAGGATGGGTGAGACTGACAGCACTGGGAATCTATACTCAATCAATAAGCTGTTTACATGATTCTAAAATTTTCAAGCATTTATTCTATGACTCAATTGTCACAACTCTTACTCTGTTCACACATACTCCCTCCCACACAGCAGTACTAATGCTAGAATTGAACTATTCAAAAACCAAGAGCAAACTAGAACACCCATCTCATTAGAGTCCAGGGAGTAAGATGTGCTGCTAGGAGTTGCCTTTCAACTTCACTTTGTACATTTCTATTATCTGTCATAATAAAGTCCTACCTGATGTGCTTAAGGGAGTTATTACCAGTCCTGAGACTACTTATTCTTAAAACCACCTGCTCGCAAAGTTGCATCTTGTTTGTATTAGTAACTTACATTTTGAAAGGGATTCCATGAACCCAAGTAATAAGAATGACCCACTGCATCTAAATGGCTTATGCAATATATTTGCCAAAACTTTTTCTGCGAAGGTCTATTATTTTGTGTCACTGCAGTGGTGCTTAGGGAACCAGCCACCAAAACACAGTCTGAACAAAAAGGTTCAATGAATTTCCCTGGTAGACAATATTTTACATGTGCTGTCGCTTGTTAACTGGGGAGTTGAGCCCATTCCATGTGATTACACCGACAGAGTAGGCTCATTAAATTAATTGAGTAGTAAATAAAACCAGTAATTGATATGTAACAACAGGAATACAAAATTTTTAAAATTTCTATTGCACAATGTCAAGGCAGAAAAAATAAGAGGAATACGACATATGTTTTTTAAAACGACACTAATGTCACCACTTCCAGATGCTAGTCCTATGAAATCGCATAAATTCCCAAATCAGAGATTTTTAGGCAAGAAAAACTACTTTTTCATACGTAGTAAAAATAACAAACGTCTAACGTTTTTTCATCATCTAAAAAAAGAGTGATGGCTTGTCTAACATACTTCTAAGATTTTCAAATGAAAACACTCAGGACAGCACAGTATTAGCAGAGAGATGAGCAAGCAGACCAAGGGAAAAAAAAAGTCTTAATGACGCAGCATTTATATGGAAAGTGGATGAATGATAAAGTAGGCACTGTAGAATAGAAAAAGAAATCACATGCACTTTAAAATATGAGGCAAACCAGGCTGGCATCTACTTGGGAAAATGCATTGTCTTCTTCTCTATTCCATGAACCATAATCAACTTATTATATATTCAAATATGAAAGATAAAACCAGAACACTTTCAGAAGTCATAGGAAGATTTTTCTTTTTACGAAGGATTAGGCAGAATTTCTTTTATGTAAGAAAACAGTGATAAAGGAACAGACAAACTCAAAGATATTAAAATTTAGGAAATAAAAAGAAAACAGAGTGGGCCAGGCCTGGTGGCTCAGGCCTGTAATCCCAGCACCTTGGGAGGCTGAGGTGGGCGATCACCTGAGGTCAGGAGGTTGAGACCAGCCTGGCCAACATGGCAAAATCCCGCCTTTTTGCTGTTTGTGTGTTTGTTTTTTGAGACAGAGTCTTGCATTGTCGCTTGGGCTGGGGTGCAGTGGCAAGATCTTGGCTCACTGCAACCTCCACCTCCCGGGTTCAAGCAATTCTCTTGCCTCAGCCTCTCGAGTAGCTGGGATAACAGGTGCCTGCCACCAGGCTCAGCTAATTTTTTTGTATTTGTGGTAGAGACAGGGTTTCACCATGTTGGTCAGGCTGCTCTGGAACTCCTGACCTCATGATCCGCCCACCTTGGCCTTCCAAAGTGCTGGGATTACAGGCCTGAGCCACCGTGCCAGGCCTAAAACCCCGTGTTTACTAAAAATACAAAAATTAGCTGGGTGTGGTGGTGGGTGCCTATAATCCCAGTTACTCGGGAGGCTGACACAGGAGAATCACTTGAACCCGGGAGGCAGAGGTTGCAGTAAGCAGAGATGGCGCCACTGCACTTCACCTGAGCTACAGAGCAAGACAGTGTCTCCAAAAAAAAGAAAAAATCCAAAAGTCACTAAAAACCCCTCAGATATCCAGATAAGAGGATACAGATGTGTCCACTGTCATAAATTCTTCACCATGCTACAAGAGGGAAACTGACAATTTGGGGAATCTTTGTAAATCATCAATTTATCTATCACACTTTTATTTCACCAGTAACATTGACAAAGCTAAGTCCAATTCCATTTGAAATTACCCTTAACAAGAACAGACGTTTAAAACTTACTACACTCACTCTGGGGAAGAAATAAATATGAATTTTTAGCAAATAAAATGCATCATTTTATCTTGCCTCTTTGGAAACAGTATTTTTATCTTTCAAGCTGTACTGACAAAATGTATCTTACAGTCAATGAAAAACTGAAACTCAAATAAACGGACAAGCCTTTTCAAGGTAACAAACTCAGGGAGAGGCAGTGCAGACTCCAACACAGACCTTTCTAAGTGTCACAGCAGGCCATTCCATCCCTCGGGACACCCATCCTGTTCAGTAAAGTACTCAGTGACCACCTAGGAGGCACTGCCACTGCTCTTTGTCCTTCTGTGCGCCTTAAGTGCATTTTCATATTCAGGTTCTTGCACATCCTGTCTGGGGTGGGTTTTCCTTGTCCTTTGGGACAGTTTTTCTCTCTTCACAAGTCTGAGACAATCTAGAGAACAGAAACCATTTCTGCCTTTTCCTCTCAGTATCAGCATCCCATTGGCAGACCATCAATGTGTCTCCGAGGAATGAAAACTGCGGCTGGAGGAACAGTTTTAATGACCTAGCTTTAAAGACATTATGTTGTATTGTCCATTCATTTCAATATCTTAAAATTTTAATACCCCTAAGGGTAACTAATACCATTTTCGATGAAACTATACCAGGAGATTCCTCTAAGGCCAAGAGCATCCAGCTGCTCCCCTGAGAGACTTACCCCCTACCTCAGGCTGTCCTTGGGGATGAGATGACCCAGGGGCTGATACTCACTAGACCCTCCAATAGACATGGCCACTGTGGGTATCCTGGGTCATCCCCAGACAGTTCTAAAATGCCAGGACTAGGAAAAGACAGGAGGGTGGCTGAGGACACAGCACCCTGTAAAGTTTTCATGGGGGGACCTCAACCTAAAGACATTTTGGTAACATGTACACTTAGGAAAGGTGAAAAGAAGAGAGGCACAAAGATTTTTTTTACAGAAAGCAGAGAATGATTTATTCTCTGCTTTCCTCTCATGTAAAATGTTTGGAAATAGGAAAACATTTTGGTCAAGGTGGCTCACGCCTGTATTCCCAGCGCTTTAGGAGGCAGAGGCGGGTGATCGATTAAGGTCAGGAGTTCGAAACCAACAAACCAACATGCAGAAATCCTGTTTCAAAAATTAGCTGGACGTGGTGGTGGGCGCCTATAAGCCCAGCTACTTGGGAGGCTGAGGCAGGAGAATCACTTGAACCCGGAGTCAGAGGTTGCAGTGAGCTTAGATAGTGCCATTGCCCTCCAGTCTGGCGACAGGGCGAGACTCCATCTCAAAATATATATATATATGTATATGTATAATACACATTTAAAATTATTACATGTAGATAGTATTTGAAGTCATGGGACTGACTGTAGGTAGAAACAAGAGAAGGCAAGGAAAGTTTTTATATTTATATTCATATATAATTATATAAAATTAATATACATAATTATAATACATAAATATATCATCTAGGCTGGGCACAGTGGCTTACACCTGTAGTCCCAGCAATTTGGGAGGCTGAGGTGGGCAGATCACCTGAGGTCAGGAGTTTGAGACTAGCCTGACCAACATGGAGAAAACCCCATCTCTACTAAAAATACAAAATTAACCAGGCGTGGTGGTGCGTGCCTGTAATCTCAGCTACTCAGGAGACTGAGGCAGGAAAATCACTTGAACCCGGGTGGTGGAGGTTGCAGTGAGCCCAGATCCCATCATTGCACTCCAGCCTGGGCGACCAGGGTCAAACTCCATCTCAAAATAAATAAATAAATAAAACAAAAAATATATTTATGTCTAAATATATCATTATAATCCATAGATAGATATATAAATATACATTTATTATGAATTTATTAATATATACAATAAGTTTATTTCTGAAACAGGGTCTGGCTCTGTCACCCAGGCTGGAGTGCAGTGGCACGATCATAGCTCATTGGAGCCTTGAAGAGATGGCTCAAGCGATCCTCCCACCTCAGCCTCTTGAGTGGCTAGGATTGCACGCACACACCACCATGCCTAGCTAATTTTAAATTTTTTTTGTAGAGACAAGGTCTTCCTTTTTTGCCTAAGCTGGTCTTGAACTCCTGGGCTCAAGTGATCTTCCTGCCTCAGGCTTCCAATGTGTTAGACATGGGCCACTGCATCTGGTCTAATGCATTTTTTACTTTGCACATTTATATTATTTAATATTTTAAGTACTGAATGTGTTGAACAACCAACTTGCAGAATTCCCG
Source organism: Trachypithecus francoisi (assembly GCF_009764315.1). Classification (NCBI taxonomy): domain Eukaryota; kingdom Metazoa; phylum Chordata; class Mammalia; order Primates; family Cercopithecidae; genus Trachypithecus; species Trachypithecus francoisi. The sequence continues at coordinate 116,694,079 of NW_022681458.1, forward strand.
AACAATGGACAGTCAACTCTCATGTCCTGGTTCAAATCGCCCCAGCACACCACGGCTAGAAACCTTTCAGCCAACTTCCACTTATGTCTCCCGGGGTAGGACAATGTCACTTGGCCAATCTCCACTAAGAGGGACTCTGGAAAGGCAAGAAATTATGCTGTTCTCAATAATGGAATGTGACCAGGGAGAAGGCAGCTGGGAGGACCAGCTGGGTCCTCCAACCAGCAGCGTCCACCATCGACCAACTGCCCTAGAGCTACACCGTGCTGGGCATTTGGGGCACTGTTGTGAGCAAGAGTTTCCATTTTTCTTCTCAGGGGACCTTCATGCTAGTGGCAACAGACAATTTTTTTTTTTTTTGAGACAGAGTTTTGTTCTTGTCACTCAGGCTGGAGTGCAATGGTGTAATCTCGGCTCAATGCAACCTCTACCTCCTGGATTCAAGCAATTCTCCTGCCTCAGCCTTCCGAGTAGCTGGGATTACAGGATTGCACCACCACGTCTAGCTGATTTTTGTATTTTTAGTAGAGATGGGGCTTCACCTTGTTGGCCAGGCTGGTCTGGAACTCCTGAGCCACTGCACCCAGCCAAGGGGGAGATTTTAAATCAGTAAGTATAATTGTGATGAATGCCAGAAAGAAGAATGTGTGTGATGGGGAGGGGACCTAAGTTATTGTCTCAGATTTTAACACTTTCATAAGCAATAACTAAACACTTAGAAGCTTGAAACAACACACACCTTTAAGCCAATTTTGGCAAGCTAGGAGTTGAGCACATTTTAGTGGGTCCTGTGCTTGGGATCTCACGCTAAGCAGCTGGGCTGCATCCTCATCTGAGGCTCAACCAGGGCAGAATCCATTTCCAGGTCTGCTGAGGTTATTGGCAGAATTCCTTTCCTCGGACCCGCTTGGCAAGGGTCCAGCTTTTTGCTTCCTTGCCTACGGGGCCCTTCCAAAGGTCCTTTCTCAGCACAGCATCTCCCTCCTGCAGCATCTGCAGGCAAAACCTCTCTCTCCAGTGTGCAAAGGTGATGCACACTGACAGTGACATCCCATTGCTTTTGCCAGGCTCCATGGGTTAAAAGACAGTCACCGGTTTTGCTCGTACTCAAGGTCAGGAAGACTACACAAGGGCATAGGTCATTGAGAGGTCAGTCACTTTGCTCGTACTCAAGGTCAGGAAGACTACACAAGGGCATAGGTCATTGGGGGGTCAGTCACTTTAGGATGTGGCTGCCACCACTGAATTTGGTGAGACTTTAAGGGTTGGTAGGAGCTGGCTAGGTACAGGGGTGAGGGTGTGTCAGGCAGGGGTGAGGGCATGGAGGGGGATGCAAAGGCCTGCACCCTAGAATGTCCTTTCACTCCCTGAGGTTTTGTTCTCCTGATCCCTGAGTACATCCCAGAACACGGTGAGGCCTTAGCAGGGGAGAGGTAGGGAAGCATGTGTTGTTCATCCGGTGACCTTGTTAGGCAAATCAGATTAGAGGCCAGGCTTTCAGTGGTGGGTGCGAGTGTGGGAGTGATGAGCGTGTAGGTGTGTGTGGGAGTGATGAGCGTGTAGGTGTGTGTGGGAGTGATGAGTGTGTAGGTGTGTGTGGGAGTGATGAGTGTGTAGGTGTGTGTGGGAGTGATGAGTGTGTAGGTGTGTGTGGGAAGAGTGATGTTTTGGCCCACGGAAAATTTCAGATGCTTCCCTTTGTCCAGCTGGGGCTTTGGGAAAGGTGAGGGCTGGGCATCTGACTGGGATGAATGTCTCTGGCAGGCAGCAGAGCATGTGGATAGTTTGTGAAGCCGAAAAGGGCATGAGATTTCCTGTGGCAGTGCCCACTGCAAATGGAAGGGCATTTGCCCTCAGCCCAGACATATACAAGTTGGGCAGAGAAGGGGGTGGGTCCCCGGGACCCACAGAGGAGCAGCTATGGAGGTCCAGGAAAACCAAGGGTGTGGGGGCACATGATGCAGGAAGCTCAACTAAGATGAGGAAAGAGGTTTTAAGGACGATCAGGGCTGGGGACAGTGGTTCATGCCCATAATCCAAACACTTTGGGAGGCTGAGACGAGAGGACAGTTTGAGGCCAGGAGTTTGAGACCAGCCTGGGCAACATAGGGAGACCCCATTTCTATAAATAAATGTATTAGTACTTGGCATTTCAGGCGGGGAACAGCAAACACATGAAAGCTCTGAGGCAGGAAAGGGAAGTGATTAGTGCTCGCTCCTGGTTCCTTTATCAGACCTTAAAGAGATGCAGAAAAGAGATGCAGAGACATTTCAGGTACTCCTTGGCCGAGCTCCTTCAGGGAAGGCCTAAGTTCGCTTCTACTTCCCATCTATTACTTTTTTTTTTTTGGAGACAGAGTCTCACTCTTTTGCCCAAGCTGGAGTGCATGCAGTGGCAGGATCTCAGCTCACTGTAACCTCCACCTCCCGGGTTCAAACGATTCTCCTGCCTCAGCCTTCCTAGTAGCTGGGACCACAGGTACACGCCATCACGATCGGCTAAGTTTTTGTATTCTTAGTAGAGACGGGGTTTCATCTTGTTGACCAGGCTGGTTTCGAACTCCTGGCCTCAAATGATCCACCTGCCTCAGCCCCACAAAGTGCTGGGATTACAGGCGCAAGTCACCGCGCCCGACCCTACTTCACTCCTAACGCCCACCATACGTGCTTCCAAATGTTTGCTGAATGACAAGGTGAACGAGTGAATGGGACTACTTGACTTCACGCAGCAGGTAATCCTATTCCTTGGACCTCAGTTTCCCTTTTTGGAAAGCAAGCCTGTCTCTCGCTCTCTGCCCTAAAAGCCTGAGTTATGGGCTTGAGATGAGCGCGTCCTGTAGAGCAGACGCCAGGTGGACGTTGAGCTGGGTCTTGTAGGAGGCCAGGATCCGGCCAGCTCTTGGGTCCGGTCCTCCCGCGGAACCCCGTACACCCAGTCCCAGCGCCGTCCCGCCCAACTTCCCTTTGTTCCCCCAAGCCGCGCCCCTCCGCATAGCTCGTTCCCCATTGGCCGGGGAGCGGGGAAGCGGGCGGAGGGAGGGGTCGTGTGCGCCTGTGCGTTGTGTGTCCCGGCCGCAGCCCCGAGGCAGCTGCAGCTCCTTGATCGGAGCCGGATCCTGAGCGGGGAACACGGGCTGAAGCGGCGGCGGCGGCGGCCACGCCCCGGGGCTCCATTGTTGAGGCTACCCCGGCTCTGTCGGCTGCTCAGCTGCGCTCCAGTCGGCCCAGGCGCCGCGGCGAGGAGCGAACGCTGCGAGGCGGCGGCCTGAGGTGAGACGGCTCGACGGGCGACGGGGTCCCTGCCCCGGGCATGGCGGCTACGAGCTGGGCCCTGAAGGTTCCGGGGTCGGGATCCGGGGTCCGTGCGCCTGGGCTTTGTCTCGGCCTCGGGTGGCACCGGGGACTTCGCACCTGCTGCAATACCGCGTGGGCCCGCGCGGGGTCCTGGTCGCCCTGCGCGTGAGGGCCGGTCCCCACTGCTCCCCGGCTCCTCCCGTCTGCCGCGGAGGGGACTGCATGGACCTGGGCGCTGGCTTCTGCCCGGTCCCCCCGCGGCGTGGTTGGTCCCCGCGTGCGGCAGAGGGGGCCCTGCGAAGACTCACTCGTCGGACGGGGACCGCGTCACCGTGAGTGGGAGACTCCGCCGCCCTCCCTGGCAGTGACACTGCTTCGCCAGACTCACCGAGGGGACTACACGGACCCTCGTACTAGGGGGTCCGTGACTCTGGGTGGGGGCTCTTTTCCGGCCCCACATAACGGCTGAGTGTTTTGTCACCTATATAGGTGGCTGCGTGGACCCGCGCGCGTGGGTCCTGGCCGTCCTGCTAGTGGGGCTGTGCGCCGCCCCGTGGCTCGTCTGAGCCGACCCCGCCAGAGATGCGCGTGTAGTGGGGGTCCGTGTGCGGGGGAAGTGGTTGGTGGGGGCGCACTGCCCCGGCCCCGTGATTTATCCTCTCACATCCCCGGCGGGAGGAAGCCAGAGGTGCGGGCCTACGGCTGTCGCGCAGCTGCCATAGGCCGGCGGGTCTCGGGGGGTGAGGGACTGTCACCGCGCATCCCACCGGCGGGCTTCCTGCTCTGGCCCCGGGCTGGGCTCTGATTGGAGGGAGAAGGGCCCTTCTACCTGGCGCTTCTTGATTTCTTCCATTAGTAATGGGAAGAAAAAAAAAATCTGAAAGACACATTGAACTTTGTAGCTCTCAGCGCCTGGAGAGTGGAAGAAACTCTCCCAAGAATTTGGCGGGCTGAAAATGCGTTTCCGGCAGGAGCATCCACATCCATGGAATGAGGCCAAGGCAGTTACAGTTAGAGGTCAGATTTGTGAGGGGAGAGCGAGGGTGAGGTCCGTGGGTGGGGAGACTCTGACCTCAGCTTGATGGGAAGACCTGATGCTGCCCCTCAGACGCTGTATTTCTCAACCACCAAAGAAAGTGGAATCACTCCTTAGTGAATGCTTTCATCAAACTTTTGAAACACCTGTAATGTCCCAGGAAGCAAAATCGAACTGGCCAGTTTTCCCCTTTTAAGAGTGTTAAACGTCCCGGAGACAAACAGCAGAAGGCTCAAGGAGTCCAAATACTCAACCTGAAGTTCTTTCTGAACAACAGATGGTGTATAAGTAACAGGCATACGAGATAAAACTGAACTAATCACCGCAGTTGTAGTTCCTAGCCGTGTAGTGTGTCATGCAGGCCCTTTTGCCTTCTCTGCCCTCCGCTGTCCCAGACCCCAAGGCTACAGCGCACCTCCAGTCATCAGCTCCTGCCGACCCATTGCTATGAATTCTGTTTCGGTGGCTCCCTTCTCTCTGAAGTTTTGCTCGTTCTCCTGAAGTTCTGGTCTTTAAGAGCTTATGATCTGCAGCGACAGATTGGCTTTGGGCAGTACATGGTTAACTGTAGCACAGCTTGAAAAATGCTCTGATAGAGGTGGACAGGCAGTTTGTACATGCGGGTAAGTGCGAGGTCCTTTTTCAATACCATGAAACCAAGTATTCATGCTGTTTTTGAATCTGCACTTCTTTGACTCTCCAGAGGGTTTTTAGATTAATTTTGTTTCTATTACTTCCTAGTGTTTGTTGCATAGTTCAGAGTACTTGATGAAAACTCACCAGGTAGGCTGGGCGCGGTGGCTCACTCCTGTAATCCCAAGACTTTGGGAGGTCTAGGCAGGCGGATCACTTGAGGTCAGGAGTTCGAGACCAACCTGGCCAACATGGTGAAACTCTGTCTCTACTAAAAATACAAAAATTAGTTGGGCGTGGTAGTGGGCGCCTGTAATCGCAGCTACTCAGGAGGCTGAGGCAGGAGAATAGCTTGAACTCAGGAGGCGGAGGTTGCAGTGAGTCAAAATGGCTTCACTGCACTCCAGCCTGGGCCATAGAGTGAGACTTCGTCTCAAAACAAAAACAAAAACAAAAACAATGTACTGGGTCTACCTCCGGCTCTGGAATTTTCCTGGAAGACCTTCTCTTCTGGGCTTCATTTTTCTCAATTTTGAGGATCGTAAACTACATAATTTCCAAGAATCTTTGCCCTACATCTTTAATTCTTTCAAGCAAATATAGCAGAGAAAAATTCTCTTCCCGGCAATGGTGTAAATAATGGAGGCTTTTGAAAATGTGAATTCTAAAGTGGAAATTCTTTTTCCTCTTTGTTTCCTTTTAAACGAGTTGAGTTACATGAGTATATACTTGAACTCAGAGTTAAGGACAAGTATCTCTGAGGAAATCTTAAGCAGCTTTTTGGCAATATCTTGCATCTTCTTCACAATTGTGTTTTATGTGCAGCATTTCCACTATATCCAGTTGGTTTGTTTTTTTCTCATTCATGGAGTTGTTGAGCTCAGAACTTTTCAGGAGCATTTTGTTGATCTTTTAAGTGTCATGTGAAATATGTTCCAATTTAACATTTTATTTTGTTGAGTAAAATGGGAGTAAATGGAAATTTGAGAGTGCCTTGAGTAGATGTACTTGGCTTTGTGTAATGGCTTGAAGCATAGTTTAAAATTACCAGTGGGGGCTGGGTGTGGTGGCTCACACCTGTAATCCCAACACTTTGGGCGGGCAAGGCAGGCAGATCACGAGGTCAGAAGACGGAGACCATCCTGGCTAACACGGTGAAACCGCGTCTCCACTAAAAATACAAAAAATTAGCTGCGTGTGGTGACACATGCCTGTAGTCCCAGCTACTCGGGAGGCTGAGGCAGGAGAATCACTTGAACTCGGGAAGTGGAGGTTGGAGTGAGTCGAGATTGCACCACTGCACTCCAGCCTGGGCGACAGAGTGAGACTCCATCAAAAAAAAAAAAAAAAAAAAAAAAAACCACTTGTAAAAAATTGCATCACATGTTGAATGACCTATAAAGGAGCTACAATTCTAAGGAATATGGTAATTAATTCGTTAAAATAGTCAGGCTGCGTGCTGTGGTTTACACCTGTAATGCCAGCGCTTTGGGAGGCTGAGGTGCGAGGATCACTTGAACTCAAGATTAGAAGCTGCAGTGAGCTATAATCATGCCACTGCACTCCAGTCTGTGTGATGGAGTGAATCCCTTTCTCTAAAAATTAAAAAGGTAAATAAATCATATAAAAATAAAATACTAAGCTCCTTTCCAATTTATCTGTTTGGTAAGGTGGGAGTTTGATGTGCTTGAGTTTCTTAAAGCCACGTGTCTCTGTAGAAAGGAGACACAATTTTCTCTGCTATTCCTAGTTATTTGGATGATTATAGGGATTAAAAATAGCCATTTGGTCAAGTGTTGAGCTACTGAATAACAATTTTTGCTTCACTCAGTAGGATTTTGCCTTTCTTTTGATTTGCATTCTTATCTTAATTTAGGAAAAGGTCTTTGTTATATGCCCCATGCACTTTATTCTTTTGGGGAATCTGATCTTAGGAGAGGGCTTCAAAACGTGACCAGATTTTCTTTATGGTTTTCTAGATTTTATTAATGTCTTAATAAAACTTAGCTAGCCGGGCGCGGTGGCTCAAGCTTGTAATCCCAGCACTTTGGGAGGCCGAGACGGGCGGATCACGAGGTCAGGAGATCGAGACCATCCTGGCTAACACCGTGAAACCCCGTGTCTACTAGAAAATACAAAAAACCAGCCGGGCGAGGTGGCGGGCACCTGTAGTCCCAGCTACTCGGGAGGCTGAGGCAGGAGAATGGCGTGAACCCGGGAGGCGGAACTTGCAGTGAGCTGAGATCTGGCCACTGCCTTCCAGCCTGGGTGACAAAGCGAGACTCCACCTCAAAAAAAAGAAAAAAAAAAAAAACTTAGCTAGTTAATGCTGCTTCCATGTCGAGGTATTTTTTATTTAGAGTAGGCTTGATTTTTATATGAATTAAATTAAAGGAAGTCTCTCATGGAAGGGGACACATGGGTAAGGAGAAGACAGAGGGTATATATATATACTGGGATTACATGTGTGAGCCACTGCGCCTGGCCGACAGAGGATATATTTTTATACATTTTTGAACTCTACATTTCAGAGTTCTTTCCTCTAGCCCTGGTCTGGGTCCCAAACAGGGAACTTAATTCACTCTATCACTGAAGTATACTCTTGCTTTGATGCCATTGGTATGTTGTCCTAGAGATTTGCTGTGGCTGCCAGGAGTGTTTCATAGTTAAGAACTGATGCAACCTCTCTTTTGTCAGTGTATGAGTCCATAAACCATCTTGTTTCCTTTAGTATTATCTCCCTGGAACTGGAAGGTCAGACAGGAAGTTTTCTTAGATTATAAGTCTCAGTCTTTGGTATGTACCTTTGTCTCCCATGTCACCTGCTGTTTTTTTTTTCCCCCTGTTTTTCATTTTAATGTTTTTATTGGGTAAATGTCTATTATTGCAGGCTACCTCAAAACATGTTTGGATGTTGACAGGATATAAGTAATATAAAAGAAAATACTTATTCTAGTTCTTTTGAGCAGAGAATTTGGTTTCGCTATGTGGCCTTATTAAAGCTTTTGTTAAGTCCAAGTACTTTGTGAACTTCAGTTCCCTTACCTGTAAAATGGAGTTAGTTGTTAGTAATACCTGTTCTGCCTAACTCAGGAGATTGTTTTGAGGATCAAATGAAATCATGAATGTAATAGAATTTTGTAAATTTTAAATGAAATATTGTATTACCTAAGATTTTTTTTTAAGAGCCATATTAAGAATGGAATGAATCTGGGTTTTCCTTTGAAATGCCAAATGTTTAATGTACAGACAAGTTTTAATGTGTCAGTTGGGGAGCTTCATTAGGATTGTTTTCTATCTTTAATTGGCCAGTATTGTTTTATATTTTAGCATTTTTGGGGACCATCAACATTTGTGTTTCGGTTATCATTAATATTTTACAAAGTTATAGAATGTGCATGATTTAGTCTTTAACAATCTCTTCAATTATTTACATTCCCATGTAAAAAATGCAGTAATGAACGTCCATGTAAATAACATCCTCATGCTTTAATGAAGCATAGTTTCTTGACATTGCAGTTGCTAAGTGCCCTGTCTTGAGATTGGGAAAGCTAAAGGACAGTTAAAGGGCAGTCAGAGGTCAAGGTCAGCAAAGCATCACCTTTGACATTTGAAATCCAGCAGCAGGTATCACAGTGAACCCCATTCCAGCATCCAGGAAGTTTCTCTGCCCTGCCTCTCCTCCAGCCACCTCAGAATCTGTGTCTGCAGTGTTGGTCCTGCTTTCCTGTCTCTCCTCTGCCTTTTCTCTCTCTTCACCAACTTCTACCGAGTGCCTCTGATGTCCCAGACAGTGGCAGTGGGAGTACAAAGGCTAATAAACCCTGCCTTGGTCCTCAAAGAATTTATGTTTTCTGTGCAGATATTAAGTTACACTGTCATATATAGTGTTGGCAAACATTGATACAGATTTCCTGTGACGTTCAGAAGCACCGTCATAGAGGCAGAGATGCAGAGGCAGCACTGGTGACTCACACATGGAGAGCTGGAGTTCTTGGTCTAGTGGGAGAAACTGACATGGACATCATTTCAGTGCAGCGGAGTGAGTGCGGGGATGGGCTCCCTCAGGGCATCTGGGGCTGGGTTTGTCTGGTGTTTAGTCTCCTGCGTGGTCCTTAGAGTTTATCAGTAAGATGAGCATTGGGAGGTTTCTAAGTGAAAGGAAAGGCAATCACCTGAAACGTGAAATTTGTAGGTGTTCTGGGCCATTTGTAATTCACTGAATCTGTTTTGTCAGAGCAAGTCTATCATCTCTTTTGGATGGAGTGTGGCCAGCCCTGCCTTACGAAGTAAAGAAATCAGAAAACGCTTGTCAGGTGTCAACACCGTGCCAGACACTCTTCTAGGGGTTTCCACGTAAATCACTGTATTCATTTCTGTTGCTGCTTTACCACATTTCCACATATTTCGTGGCTTAAAACAATTGAAATTGTATCATCTCACAGTTCTGTGGGGCAGAAGTCTGATGTGAGTGTCACTGGGCAAAAATCACCATGTGGACTGGGCTGCATTCCACACTGGAGAATTGTTTCCAAGCGCTTTTGGCCAAATCTAGTTCCTTGTGGTTGCAGGACTGAGGTGTCTGTTCCCTTGCTGGCCATCTGCTGGGGGCTGTCCTCAGCTCCTGGGGCCTCTATCTGGTCTTTGCACGTGGTCCCATCAGCTCAGGACTAGCTAGGCCAGGGACCTGCTCAGGCTCTCCAGTTCCCCTGTGTGCATTTCCTTTCTTCCACTTGGAGAAAGTTCTATGCCTTATTTTAAAATATTTTTCTGAGATGGAGTCTCGCACTGCTGGCCAGGCTGGAGCGCAGTGGCGTGATCTCAGCTCGCTGCAACCTCTACCTCCTGGATTCAAGTGATTCTCCTGCTTCAGCCTCCTGAGTAGCTGAGACTATAAGTGACTGCCACGATGCCCGACTAATTTTTGTATTTTTAGTAGAGATGGGGTTTCACCATTTTAGCCAGAGTGGTCTCCATCTCTTGATCTCGTGATCCGCCTGCCTTAGCCTCCCAAAGTGCTGAGATTACAAGCATGAGCCACCTCTCCTGGCCAGTTCTATGCTCTTAGAGGCTCATGGGATTAGATTGGACCTCCCTGGATAGCCCAGGATCCTTCTCCTAAGGCCTGTGGCAAAGCCCTTTTGCTGCGTGACATAGTCACAGGTCTCGGGGGTTGGAATCTCCCACCACAGTTACCGATCCACTTACTACAGCAGCCTGGGAGGTGCTTTTCATTGCCCCTGGTTAACAGATACCTTTTTTTTTTTTTTTTGCAAATTGGCAGGAACATGAAGATCCCTCTTTTTTTTTTTTTTGAGATGGAGTCTCATTCTGTTGCCAGGGCTGGAGTGCAGTGGTGCGATCTTGGCTCACCACAACTTCCAGCTCCCGGATTCAAGCAGTTCTCCCGCCTCAGCTTCCTGAGTAGCTGGGACCACAGGCACGTGCCAATGCCCGGCTAATTTTTGTATTTTTAGTACAGACGGGGTTTCAGTATGTTGACCAGACTGGTCACAAACTCCTGACCTCGTGATCCACCCGCTTTGGCCTCCCAAAGTGATGGGATTACAGGCATGAACCACCACACCCAGCCATGAAGATCCTTCTTAAATGAAAAAATCGTTTCTCTGACTTGATGTGAGGCTGTTGGTGAGACTGATAGCAGTGGAGACAGGTCCGTCAGAAATGGAGCTAAACTTTGTGTTTTGGAGTATTTTGATGGCCTGCCCTGATGATGTAAGTTTTGCTAAGAAGTCATTAGAGTAATTCCTCTACTGGAAGAAACACCCATATGGGGAATTTGGGACCTTGCCTTTTCAAGTTTTACACAAAGGACTCTCCATGGGTGAAAAGGACATGATTCCAGGTCCATTTCTAGAATGGAAACAGCTGCATCAACCCAACAGCGATTCACATTCCTGAGTTTGAGAGAATCCGATTGTTTCAAGGCTGAAGCCAAAAGCCCAATAAACAATGTTTGTACCTTTTTTCATAGTTAGGAATTAGGTGCATCCTGTGGTCAAGAAAACAACTGATGGTGGTCACCAAGAAGTTTAAAACCAAGAAGGACCTCATTTTATCATGTGGGTGTTTTTGATTTTCTTAAAGAAGTTTTTATTTTCCTTTGCAATAAATGACAAGCTCTGACTTGAAATACATTTTCTTTAATAAACCAGAATCTAGGGCTGGGCACAGTGGCTCACGACTGTAATCCCAGACTTTGGGAGGCTGAGTAGGGCAGATCATGAGGTCAGGAGATTGAGACCATCCTGACTATGGTGAAACCCTGCCTCTACTAAAAATACAAAACATCAGCCTGGCATGGTGGTGGGCGCCTGTAGTCTCAGCTACTCGGGAGGGTGAGTCGAGAGAATGGCGTGAACCCGGGAGGCAGAGCTTGCAGTGAGCGGAGATCACGCCACTGCACTCCAGCCTGAATGACAAAGTGAGACTCTGTCTCAAAAAAGAAAAAAGAGAAACCAGAATCTATAAAACTAAGGTTTTTAACCTGGCTCTCAGAACTTTATGAAGTCCCCAAAATCCTGTGCAACAATTTTGTGTATATGCATTCATGTGTGTTTATGGGGAGATGATTTATAGCTCTCCATACTTTTTCAAAGTGGTTGGATTCCAAAAAATTTTAGAATACACCACTTCGGCCTGGTGTGGGGGCTCACAGCTGTAATCCCAGCACTCAGATAGGCTGAGGCAGTAGAATCCACTGAGGTCAGGAGCTTAAGACCAGCAACATAGTGAGACCTCCACCTGTACCACACACAAAAAAAGAAAGAAAAATGCTGGGCGTGGTGGTGCACACCTGTGGTTCTAGCTGCTCGGGAGGTTGATCACCTGATCCCAATAATTTGAGGCTGTAGTAAGTTAGAATTGCACCACGGCACTCCAGCGTGGGCAACAGAGCAAGACCCTCTCTCAAACAGAAACAAAAACAAAAACCCATATCACTTAATATACTAGTGTTGTTGGTCAAGTATCAGATTTTGTTTAAAAACGAAATACTCTTTTTTTTTTTTTTTTGAGATGGAGTCTCTGTCGCCCAGGCTGGAGTGCAGTGGCGTGGTCTCAGCTCACTGCAAGCTCCACCTCCCTGTTTCACACCATTCTCCTGCCTCAACCTCCTGAGTAGCTGGGACTACAGGCACCCGCCACCACACCCGGCTAACATTTTGTATTTTTAGTAGAGACGGGGTTTCACCGTGTAAGCCAGGATGGTCTCGATCTCCTGACCTCATGATCCGCCCACCTTGGCTTCCCAAAGTGCTGGGATTACAGGTAAATACTCACTTTTAGCAATTTGTACAGGCATACAGCTCTAAGAGTCAGAAATTAACAAGACTTAGGACAAAACCCAGAAGTCCCCTACCTTACCTTTCTCTACTCTGATCCCTGCTCCTTGGAGGTTACTGTGTTTATGTTTTAGCTCGTTCTTCTAGATTGTGTGAAAGACAGGGAGATGTCCTACTGTGGAAGAAAAGGATTCAGGTTGCTTACCCTTCCCCCCCTCCTGTTGCCCACGTTTTTCTCCCCCATCCTCTCAGTATAATTATTGTGATAGTGAGGCCAGGCACGGTGGCTCGTGTCTTATCCTAGATTTTTGGGAGGCCGAGGTGGGCAGATCACTTGAAGCCAGGAGTTGAAGGCCAACCTGGCCAACACAGTGAAACCCTGTCTCTACTAAAAAATACAAAACTTAGTCAGTTGTAGTGTCACACACCTGTAGTTCCAGCTACTCAGGAGTGTGAGGCACAAGAGTTGCTTGAACCTGGGAGGTGGAGGTTGCATTGAGCTGAGATCGCACCATAAGCTGAGACCAAACCACTGCACTCCTACCTAGGCAACGGAGGTAGACTCTGTCTCAAAAAAAATGATCGTGATAGTGGGATACATAGTATAATAGTGTATCTATTTAGTATTCTTGTTGGGTTTTGGCCCAAAGCTTCTAAAACCCTTGTAATTTCCTGAGTGATAGGAACATCATTGGTTATAATATTTGGTCTTAGGTTTCCATACCTGACACAAGAGCTTCTAAGACTTTTGGAATCTCTGGGGTGATAGGAGTGTCTTTTGTATGATAATGAGATGACAGGTGGCTTTGGGCCCCTGGACAGGTTTAGGATTAGGGCTGGTTGCCAGAAAGATGAGTCATGAGTAAAGAGTTGGACGTATCAGCCCCACCCCTACCTCTGGGAGGGGAGATGAGACAGGCTGGAGATTGAGCTAGTCATGGGTGGCCAAAGACTTAATCATGTCTATGTTGTGAAAACTCCATAAAACCCTCTAAATACTGGGTTTGGAGAGCTTCCGGTTTGGTGAACTCATTTGGTGCTGGGGAGGTGGCACTTCCAGGGACCGCATGGGAGCCCCGACCTCTCTGCCCCGTGGTGGGCCCTGTGCGTCTCTTGCATTTGGCTGTTCCTGTGTCCTCTTCTTTGTAATAAACCAGTAGGAGTAAGTAAGTGCCAAGCGCTTTGTGTCTGTCATCTCTCTTACTTTTTCAGCAACACTGTGTGGCAGATAATGTCCTCATTTTGCCCGTGACAAAATGAGATTGATGCATTGAGTAACTTGCTCAAGGTCACATCATAAGTGGATTTCAAGCTCTGACTCCGAAGCCTGTGCTTTTAACCAGCATGCTGCATACGTGGCCTCTTTATTTGTTAGGATTTTTGGTGTCTCTAGGGCCTGACACCAAATTGGTCATTGTGGCCTAGAGCTGTTATAATGGAGCTTTCAGCAGCCCTGTTGAGAACAGAGCCAGCACCTCCGGATTGGCAGGGCAGGGGCTGTACCTGTTGGGAGCTGCCCGCCACTCCCTGTGGCCCTTGGCTAATCTTGCTCATCCACTCCCTCCCTCATTCAGTAGTTCCTGAGTGCCGCCTCTGTGTGGAGAAGGAGGCAGCCTTCCAGCCCAGGTGGGGCCTGCAGGTACACACAGGGAGAGGCAGCTGTGCACTGAGCTGGCTGTAGGCTGGCACAGTGTGGCTCCAGAGGTGGCGATAGAATGCTCTGGGACTGCAGAGGGAGCACATGCTTCTGAAAGGGAGGAAGGGGCAGGCACCGCAGAGGAGGTGTACTTGAGTTGGACTTTGAGGGAGGAGTTGGATTTCCACAGTGGAACCAAGCAGCAGAGGCTTTCTCAGCAGCTGAAGATGACAGCCAGCCAGCCTCAAATGTTCAGCTTTTCCTGAATTCTCTTTTTCAGGACAGTGCAGTAAGTTTTCAACAGAGATAAAGAAGTCACCTCCATGTCATTCATGTTCTGTAAATCCCGTGTGTCATCTTTGATGCTTAGCAGATGGGGGCAGCCTGGGCCATAAAGAAGATCCTGTGTGTCCACTTGTTGGGACATCAGTCAGGTGTGGCAGAGGGCAGTGATAATTGCCTGCTCCTGAGGATCTCAGTTGTACCTTTATGTGGAGAGGACAAAGAAAGCTGTTGTACAGGGGACAGGAGACATTTCACCTGCAAAACAAGGCACAAAATACATAGTCTGTGCCCTACATGAGAAACGTAGCAGAACTGTGTGCTGATTCCCACCCCTGCCTCGCCTCCTGAGAGCGAACCGTCCATTGTACCATGGTGGAAGGCATTTCTGAAGGCTCTGCAATCGGAGTGATCTGTTACTTGCCCATTGAGCCTTAGGGGCAGCAACCAGGTGGTGTGGCTGAAACACAGGCCTTGGCCAGACCTGGTTGGACATGTTGGTTCTGCCACTGATTGTGAATTACAAAACCTTGGAGAAGTCATTGTCTTTCTCTGTGCCTCTCATGTAAGATGGGGAACACTGCGGCCATTGCAGAAAAGCAGATAGATGGAGCGAGTATGAAGTACTTTGTGAGTGTGTGTGTGTCATACGGTGAATGAAATGGCACTGATTGACATTGATGGTAATAACAGGTTTAATTCAGGAACAAAACTGGTAAAGTAGGCCAGGTACGGTGACTCACGCCTGTAATCCCAGCACTTTAGGAGACCGAGGCGGGCAGATCATGAGGTCAGGAGTTTGAGACTAGCCTGGCCAATATGGTGAAACCCCATCTTTGCTAAGAATACAAAAATTAGCTGGGTGTGGTGGCACGCCTGTAGTCCCAGCTACTTGGGAGGTTGAAGCAGGAGAATCATTTGAACCTGGGAGTCAGAGATTGCAGTGAGCCGAGATGGCGTCATTGCACTCCAATCTGGGTGACAGAGTGAAATTCCGTCTCGAAAAAAAAAAAAAACCTGGTAAAGTGTTTTACCTAGCCTAGGTACGTGTGGTAGAGCCGAATGAAAGCTTAGAAAAAGATGACTTGAGAACTAGCCCAGCAGGGGAATCAGGCAGGATGTGTTGTTACTGAGTAAGTGAAATTTGCACTTGCTTTCTCCCAGGCCTCGTTGAGTTGTGTAAAACAGAGAGCTCAGGTGTCGTGGGCAGTTGAGCGGTTGAAGAATGCATTGCTATTATGTGAGGAACATTGGCCTTTGAAAAAGCAGAACTGGATTCATGTTCTTGCCTGGTAACTGTAACTATCATCTAGTTTGTAAAGGGGAATGCAGTTTACTGAAAAATTCTTATGACAGTGGGGAAAGGATTGGGGTGTCTGCATTGGTTTGTGTTATATAGGTCATATGAAAGAGCATTTAGGCTGGAGGGAGACTTTTCATCTCTATAACTTTACTTTCACAAAACAATTCCATCACGATTTGAAGATTTTTGAGTCAAAACTACATTGTTCTGCTATGTGTTTTGGGGAAAATTTATACATAAAATTTGCTGAAATGTTTCCGATGATACAAGAATATATGTGTGGGATAAAAAGCTGAAATTTGCATCCCCCTTTGTCTAGAAGTAAATCTTTGGGAATAGTTAAGTCTGTATTCCAGCTATTTTGTATATTATGAATACACTGTGAATATATGAGTATATGTATACATATATGTTTTATTTTTAGAGATGGAATATTGCTGTGTTGCCCATGCTAGTCTCAAACTCCTGGGCTCAAGTGACCCTCTCGCCTCAGCCTCCCAAAGTTTTGGAATTACAGGCGTGAGTCACTGCGCCTGGCCTGCATGAGTATATTTACTAATTGCTAAGTTACTCTGTTCAATACGTGTCTATTGAACTTCCCCATGTGACAAACATTGTTCTGAATACCTTATATGCACTAATTCACTTAATTTTTAGAACGGCTCTATTATTGTGGCCCTTTTACAGTGAGGAAACTGAACCACAGAGAGGCTGGGGACGTCGTCTAACATCACACAGCCAGTGGTGTTGGAATTGAGGTTTGAACCTAGACAGCTGGCTTCAGATCTCTTAGCTGTTACCATAGATGGCACACTCAAACCTTAGGGCCGCCTCCCAAGCCTTGCCTCCAATATGGGCTCGCCTGAGCTCTGCGAGAGCCGTGTATGTGACGTTTCTTTCCTCTTTAGGGACACAAGTCTTGGAATTGTCCCAGACCCTGGTAGGACCTCTTGAGGACCAAAATCAGGGATTCTTCAAGCCTACCCCAAAGGCCAGATCTCTGATTTAGCTACTTGGAAGGTAGATGTAGGAGAGAGTAATTTTGCCAGAATAAAAAGTCAGGATGGCTGCGCTGACTCGGCCAGACGCAGTGGCTCATGCCTGTAATCCCAGCACTTTGGGAGGCCAAGGCAGGTGGATCACCTGAGGTCGGGAGTTCGAGAGCAGCCTGGCCAACAAGTAGAAACTCCGTCTCTACTAAAAATATAAAAATTAGCTGGGCGTGGTGGCGGGTGCCTGTAATCCCAGGTACTTGGGAGGCTGAGGCAGGAGAATTGCTTGGACCCGGTTGGCAGAGGTGACAGTGAGCCAAGATTAAGCCACTGCACTCCAGCTTGGGTAACAGAGTGAGACTCGGTCTCAAAAAAAAAAAAAAGAAGAAGAAGAAGGGGGAAGGGGAATGGCTGGGCTGACTCATAGGGAAGAGGCCCTGCAGCAGCCATAGGACCTTGGGCACTTGGATGGAAAAGAAGGAAGGAAGAGCTTCACCCATGGCGGTGACCTGGGCTGCAGAAACCACCCTAAACAGTCCACGTCCTGGAGCCTGGCCACCCCCTTTGCTTCTCTTCTCCTTGGGTAGAGGGTGTGGGGAGCTTTCTACCCTGGAGGCTGAGCAGTGCAGCTTCTAACCAGGGTAGGCGTTTGTCTGTCCCTGGGAATACAGACAGCATTCTCATAAGCAGCCCGAATACTCCTGAACAGCTTTTTGTAGGGTGGGGCGGGACGGGGCGGGCAGAGGGTCATTTTGACTCATAGGTCCCTTTTCCACTTTCACTGCTGATAATTGTGTTACAGATTAAAGTTTTGTTTTTGATACTGAAGAGGGCTTAAGAGAGTGAGCTATTATAGCACATCTAAGTCTGCTAAAATAGAACGACGGGGTAGTGTAGGAAAATCTCTTCTAAATTATGGATCTTATATGGTGAACGTTAGAAGCCATGTGTACCTAAGTTGAAAAATCAAAACGTGTCTTGTATTTGGGTGACCCCGGTAAGTCTGGATGCCACTGCACCTTGTGTGAACACAGGATGCTGAGGTGTAGGGATCAACAGGCTTTTTCTGGATGTCTTCACTTCTCCTTTGGGGTAAAGTGGGGCGGCAGTAGGAGCGCACAGCTGTTGGGCCTCTAATATTTGTCAGCTGTTTTACATGTGGGATTCCATTTAATGCAATCTTGGAGGTAAAATTATTTTACTGAAGATGAAGATAGAGGCTTAGAGAAGTTAAGAAAATTGTTCAAGTTCATGTCTTTTGTTTTGTTTTGAGACAGAGTTTTGCTCTTCTTGCCCAGGCTGGAGTGCAATGGCATGATGTCGGCTCACCACAACCTCTGCTTCCCAGGTTCAAGTGATTCTCCTGCCTCAGCCTCCCGAGTAGCTGGGATGACAGGCATGCGCCACCATGCCAGGCTGATTTTGTATTTTTGGTAGGGACGGGGTTTTTCCATGTTTGTTAGGCTGCTCTTGAACTTCCAAACTTGGGTGATCTGCCCAACTCGGCCTCCCCAAGTGCTGGGATTACAGATGTGAGCCACCATGCCTGGCCAAGGCCATGTAATTTCTTAAGTGGAAAGATGAAGTCATTGATGAACTCAGACGTTTAATTTCAAGGCCCTTGATCTTTCATAACACGTGGTTCCTTCCCTGGTTGGTCGGAGTGACTGAAGAACTCAAGGAGGCCGGGCGCGGTGGCTCAAGCCTGTAATCCCAGTACTTTGGGAGGCCGAGATGGGCGGATCACGAGGTCAGGAGATCGAGACCATCCTGGCTAACACGGTGAAACCCCGTATCTACTACAAAATACAAAAAACTAGCCGGATGAGGTGGCGGGCGCCTGTAGTCCCAGCTACTTGGGAGGCTGAGGCAGGAGAATGGCATGAACCCGGGAGGCGGAGTTTGCAGTGAGCTGCGATCCGGCCGCTGCACTCCAGCCTGGGCGACAGAGCGAGACTCCGCCTCAAAAAAAAAAAAAAAAAAAAAAGAGCTCAAGGAAGCTGTGTTTTGTGGAAAGAAAACCTGAGGGGTGTATGGTCTTTTCAGGCTTGGAATCTGCCATGCTGGGCTTCTGAATTGTATAGCTTGGCCATATAGAGAGAATCCCCTCGTTTAAGACTTATTCTTTGGGGGAAATAAAGGAAGGCCACCCACATGAGATGGGCAGAGGTGACTTTCTCAGAGCTGCTGTGGCAAGAGAGTCGGCACTGTCACTTGCGTGTGGCAGAGACTGACATGCAAGTGAGTGGCTGATGAGGAGTGGGGAAGCTTCAGGATGGAAAAGAACGGCTCCCACTGGAGGCTGTTGTGGGGGCTGCAGGCGGCTGTGCAGAAGTGGGTTGCCCTATGCGATTGGTTGGGGCATATTTGGCTTTCTCTGAATGATCCTAACAGGAAACAGGGACCAAAATTAGGGTAGCGGTCAGTTTTGAGTCAAGTCCTGGCCACGTGGGACAGAGTCGTGGTTTAGTTTCTGGGTTGTGGAGAGAAAGCAGTCTGGCTTCCTGTCTGATGTGCTAGCCTGGCTGGCCTCCTGGCTGTTTACTGTAGATAGGGTTTGGTTTCCTGGGTGGGCAGCTACAGGTTGTGGTCTGAGTTCTGTCTTTATATATATGATCAGGCATGGTCTGTTTGTATATTCAGTCCCTCATTTTTCTTGTCAGTAAAAATATCAAATGACAAATTGGATACATTGGGAACTTTTTAGATGTCTGTGTCCCCTGGAGGAAGTTTTCACGTTCACATTTAATCAGAATGAATATAAACAATTGGGCCATTTATCTTGAAGATTTAAAAGGTAAATCTTCAACAATACTACCTCTGCGCCATTGCCTCTCTGTCTATCTTTAGGGAATGTATTTTTATCCACCGCCGGCTCATCATCCACCAGTTTGTGGTTGATCCACTTCTCTATACGTCTTGCCTTGTGTGCATCTTATTGTTTGCTAGTGTTAGCTTTCCCCTTCGTCAGTGTAGTTTATTTGTGTAGCATCTGTTGTTAGGGAGTTATTTGTGGAATTTGTGAATGGAAGGGACCTTGGAGGTCTGCTAGGTCAGCCCAGTGACTTTCAAGGTAAACGGAAATACAGGGAAATTTTCCAGCTTTTTTGGTTGCCAAACCAGGAATAGAAAGCAGTGTTCTTTGTGCTACAATGTCATTGAAAGACAGCTCAATGTGGGCCTAAAATGCAGAGTAACTAACTTTCGTTTATCTCTGCTTCTGACTCTTGTTATCAGACATTTTAAATTGACCTTAATGTGTTAGCAGAAATATGAAAAGTCCGGACTTGTTTACATAGAAGGTGCTTTGTCGCCTACTCATTTAGTTGTTTTTTTTCAACAGGATTGAAAAGACATTGTTATAAATGATGTTTATGTCTCCCCCAGATTCTTGTACTGGAGCCCTAACTGCCAGTGTGATGGTATTCGGGGGTAGGACCTTTGGGAAGTGATTAGGGTTAGATGAGATCATGAGCGTGGGCCCTGGTCTGACAGGATTAGTGCCCTTAGAAGAAGAGAAACCAGGCCGGGTGTGGTGGCTCACACCTGCAATCCCAGCACTTTGGGAGGCCGAGGTGGGCAGATCACGAGGTCAGGAGATTGAGACCATGCTGAAACCCTGTATCTACTAAAAATAAAAAAATTAGTTGGGTTTGGTGGCACGTGCCTGTAATCCCAGCTACTCATGAGCCTGAGGCAGAAGATTTGCTTGAACCAGGGAGTCGGAGGTTGCAGTGAGCTGAGATTGTGCCCCTGCACTCCAGCCTGGTGACAGAGTGAGACTCTGTCTCAAAAAAAAAAAAAGAAAGCAGAGAGCTCCCACTGCCCTGGTGTGAGGAAACAAGAGAAAGTGGCTGTCTGCAAGCCAGGAAGAGGTCCCTGTCCCGAAACTGAGTTGGCCAACACTTTGATCTTGGACTTCCAGCCTCCAGAGCTGTGAGAAATAAACTAATGTTTAAACCACACAGCCTATGGTGTTTTTTATGGTATTTGCCTATGGTATTATGGCCATCAGATTTGGCTGATACAGAGATGGTTCCAGAATACTGTAGCCTGTATCTAAGTTGGTGATGTCATGAAAATAAATGTGGTAGTTCATTCCTTTATATAAAGATAGCGCTGTGAACCCAGGGCCTTTGCTCAAGTGTTAGTTGAGTCTTGTCTTCTTATAATAGCTTCCTAATTTCTCTTTTCCCTCTCTAATTTATATTATATATCTGGATTAAATCATATATGGTATGATTTTATACTTTATGTCTACACAAATTTTTAGTGATTTTATTTCATTTTATTTTATTTTGGAGACATGCTCTTGCCCTGTTGCTCAGGCTGGAAGGCAGGCGTGCCATCACAGCTCACTGTAACCCTAAATTCCTGGGCTCAAGTGATCCTCCCGCCTCAGCCTCCTGAGTAGCTGGGACTACAGGTGTGCTATCCTGCCTAGCTAATTTTTAAAATTTTGTAAGGACAGAGTCTTGCTGTGTTTAGTGGTTTCAAACTTCTGACCTCAAGCAGTCCTGTCACCTCAGCCTCTCAAAGCACTGGATTACAGGCAGAAGCCACCACACCCAGCCCAGTGATTTTTCATTGTTAAGATCAAGGACGGGCTCCCTGGCTTGGCATTCAAGGCTCATGATCCGGGCGTGATATGCAAGTTTGGGTTTCAGTGTTTTCATTCCCGCCATCAGCCTTGCACTCCAGCTTGTTGCCTACGCCCTGTTCTGAAGCCCAGCCTGAGAGCTGCACTTAGAATTTATACCTTCTCATCTCTTCGTCGTCTTTGCCTATGTTCTTATCTCCATCTGGGACATCATCTCCACACTTCTGCCTCTTTAAATCTTCTCCATCCTTCAAGACTTGAACTACTCACTTCCTTTACACGATCCTCGCTCTGACATCCAAGCTAGAGTTAATCTTTTTCCTTTGAACTCTGATAGTGCTTAATGTTTTTCATCCTTTAATTATGCAGCAGTCCTGTGTGTTAGATTTTATTATTTCCCCCTTTTTTCATAGTGACTTTGAAAATATTTGCTGTAGTCATATATTTTGAATATGTAATATGAGCGACATTCAAAAGGTCCTGGAGAGTGAAAGGCAGTCCTACTCGTCACTGCCCTGTGACCACTGTTGCCAGTTTTGTTTGTTTGTTTTGTTTTGTTTTTCCAAGATGGAATCTTGCTCTGTCACCAGGCGGGTGTGATCTCAGCTCACTGCAACCTCCGCCTCCCGGGTTCAAGTGATTCTCCTGCCTCAACCTCCTGAGTAGCTGGGACTACAGGCATGTGCCACCATGCCCAGATCATTTTTGTATTTTTAGTAGAGACAGGGTTTCACCATGTTGGCCGGGATGGTCTGGATATCTTGGCCTCGTGATCCACCTGCCTCAGCCTCTCAAAGTGCTGGGATTACACTTGTGAGCGACTGCACCCAGCCTATGTATCTTCTTTTTAAAAACACAGATGTTGGCATAAGATAAACACTGTTGTCCACCAGTTCCCCACTGGTAAGTATTTAGGTTGTTCCCAACCGTTTGGATTAATCAATGCTGAGTTGTACGTAATTCTTGCATATTTGCATGAATATGTTCATAGGATGCATTGCTAGAAATGGAATTGTGGGATCCAGGGTTCTACGCATTTTAAATGTTGATGGGTGTTGCTCGATTCCCTTCCGTTAGGGCCATACCGTTATCTCACTGTCAATGTGTAAGGACGCCTATTTCTATTTCCTTGCCAACAGTTTCTTCTCAGCTGTTTTGTTTGACATCACACACACACAAAAATAGCCCCCTTGTTCCAAAAACATGAACATTCTACATTTCTACTTAAAGTGTGCGCACACTGACTGAAGCTCTGTGTTGCAGTGATGTGTGCTGGTAGGATTGTGGCTCTATTTCGAATTTGCTAGCCAGGCTACGGCTTTCCGGTCAGGTATTTTTGTTTTGTTCATGTTGTTGCTGTCGTTGGGCCGGGGTAACCTGTGTGAATTTCTCTCCACTGCCCAACCAGATTTCCTTTCTAGTGGAGGGGCTTAGTGTCTCATCTGGCAGCCCTGTTTCCTGGTCATCTGGGCCGAGTGTCTCATCCGGCAGTCCTGTTTCCTGGTGATCTGGGCTGAGTGGCTCCATGAGACGTTGCATTCATCTTCTCCAGTAGTGCATGTTTTCACAGCAAGCAAAACATTTTCACCGCGTTTCTAGTGGGATAGGGACTAGGTCTTTTCTGAGCATCAGGAGACCTGGCTTTGTTCTGGTTCAAGCAACAGCTGGTGAGTTACCAAAGACAAGTCACATATGGTCCCTGGTCCTTGGCTTTATAAGTAGAATCACAGTCTGAGTGGGCATCACTTCTCTGGTCTCTATGCAGTGCTGAGTGTTGTGGAGATGATGGCTAAGTGTCAGGGTGCATTTCCACCACTAGGGGATTATAGGCCAGCCAAAGACACAGGCGGAAAGCTAACAGCCCCAGGCAGGTGCACAGAACCAGAGGAGTTTGAAACGGTGGTTCCAAGCTCCTTGGTGTGATTGATGTGATCACAATAAATATTTTATCTCTAAATCTTGAGCCATTGGACCAAGAGGAGAGAGCTGGTGTTGAGTTGTAGTGAGAGGTGCATGGTTCGTGTGCCTGCTGATCCTGGCTGGGACTCAATTCCATTGAGTCCCATTCCATTTTACCTTCTGTTTCCACCTTTTTCATGCTCCTGCTTGTTTCTCCAGAAAAAATTGCAATAAATTCCTTTCAAAAACTTTACAAAAGCCATAGATGCTTATTGAAAATAATTCAAATGATATGGAAGACAGAAAGATAGTGAGTGTTTTTCTGTTGTGTGTTTGGATGAATGTGTCTTTGGGGTAGTCACTGTTAACACTGGGTGTATTTCCTTTCAGATCTTTTTCAGTGTACCTACAAATATACATGCACAATTTGTAAAAACCAAAATAGTACCTGAGAAACACTGAGTCCCCTACTCCCACTGCGCAGTCTACATGGACATCCTTTCATGATGATACGATGAGACCTGATCGACTCCTTTTGTTCGCTGGAGTGGCAGGTAATAATAGCTACAGATAACTCACCTTCAGTGGGCATTTACCATGTGACAGGGTCTGTGCTCCAGACAGGCTACATGAAGTGGATCTTAAGGCTTTTTACAACAATGCTATGGGTGAACACACTAATTTTTTGTAACAGTAACATTTTGCAAATGATAGAATTGCAGTAGAGAGAAGCGAAACTGCTTGCTGAAACTCATGGCACGATTCCCGAGAGAGAGAGAACACTTTTAAAACAATTGTTGTTATAGTCAGGTGATTTACGATCATTTGAAGAAATAGTGCATTCAGTGAATACATTTCAGGGTCTGGTACAGTCTGGGAGCTGTTCTTAAAAATGCACTGGGCTAGAGGCAAGGGAGCGGTCCATTGGCCCTGGGCCGCTAGTGCAAGGAGGGAGGTCCCGGGGAGAGGAGGCAAGGAGAGGAGATCTCTGAACAAACCTTGCAACATCCATTTCTGCTGATTCTGGTCCGAGGTGTGGCTCTTGACATGTACACTTTTCAGAGAGACTTGGTTTTGATTTTTATCATGGGTGACCTGAGCAGCCATGGTTTGAAACTGCCTGGAGATGTGGTCTGGCAGGCCAGTGCTATGCCCGTCCTTCCCGTTCCTGCAGGAAGGGAGTCATCCTGGGACTAGAGGGCTTCGCCTGTAATCAGCTCTCATAATAAGTGGATTTGATGCTGGTTTCGCTAGGTCAGGAAATTTTCCATCTGGAAGGAAAACTGATACTTGTTTTTGGGTTTTGCTGAGGAGCCACAGGGTTTAGAGCAGGGCCTGGAAGTTTGTTGAGATACACGTGAGTGCACTCAAGCATCTTCCATGAAACGTGGAAATAAACACAGTGTTCCAGAGAGGTCCCTGGCTTTGGGATATAAATATTTCTGTAACAGAATGGCACTGGATGTCTGCTGTATTTTTTTCTCTGCTATTTTGGCAAGTTTTATTTGGGTGTATGTCTCCTGTACAGAGGGTATGACATCACTTTTTGCCACCAAGTATTTACAGCCGTTGGTGCCTCCCATGTGGGTCACTTTTGTGTCGTGGTT
Source organism: Trachypithecus francoisi (assembly GCF_009764315.1). Taxonomy (NCBI): domain Eukaryota; kingdom Metazoa; phylum Chordata; class Mammalia; order Primates; family Cercopithecidae; genus Trachypithecus; species Trachypithecus francoisi. The sequence continues at coordinate 116,718,665 of NW_022681458.1, forward strand.
TCTTTGGGGAAATTGTAGGTCTCCTACCCGAAGCACATTGCCCATTTCAAGGTGCTCCTGGTTTCTGAACACCTGTGGCAGTGCCTTCCATATGGGTGAAGCCAGCCGAGAAAGTACCCCTCCGCAGGAGGTGGGAACTGGTGATTGCCTGTGTGAGGAGGCCGGGGATGAGCTCTGGACTAGAACTTGTGATCGGCTGCTTTTCCTTCCCCTCCTCTCCCTCCTATTTTTCCACCACCCCCCCTTTTTAAAAATTTCTTTTTTAAAAATTCAGCAAGTATTTTGGTTTCCTTTATTTGCTATTCCTTGCTAATCGTATGCAGAGTGAGTCTGGGACAGTGGAAAGGAAAGTTGTGCTTAGCTTCAGATGATCCTACCAGCCCCGCATTGAGGGGCTTCCGCCAGGCGGCATTGTCAAGTGGCCTTGTGGAGGTTGTCCTTTCTGTCCTCAGCCTTAACCAGCAGAGGCAGGTGGTACTTATTCCTGGTTAATGTTGGGGAAGTTGAGCTCAAAGTGGCTAAGGGAACTTCCCAAAGTCACATAGGAAGCAGCAGAGTAGAACCAAACACAGATTGTCTCTGAATCAGGCAGGTTGTCTGATTCCAAAATGGGCTCTTCATTTTTGGAGGTCAAAAAGCTCAGCAGACACACATATTTCTTTTATCTTCTTCTTTTTTTTTTTTTTTTAGCTAGGGTTTCGCTATGCTGCCTAGGCTGGTCTAGGCTCAAGCTGTCCTCCTGCCTTAGCGTTCTGAGTGCTGGACTTACAGGTTTGTGTCACCACACCCAACCGAACAGACATTTCTTGAAAGAAGACATACAAATGGCCAAAAAATATGTGAAAAAAAATGCTCAGTATCACTTATAATCAGAGAAATGCCAATCAAAACCACAGTGAGGTATCATCTCACTTGTTAGGATGAGTATTATCAAAAAAGACAAAAAATAACAAGTGCTGGCGAGGATATGGAGAAAAGGGAGCTCTTACACACTGTAGGGGGTTGTACACTAGAGCAGCTGGCTGGGCGCGGGGCGCACGCTGACATCCCAGCACATTGGGAGGCCGAGACGGACAGATCACCTGAGGTCAGGAGTTTGAAACCAGCCTGGCCAACATGGTGAAACCCCGTCTTTACTAAAAACACAAAAATTAGCTGGGAGCGGTGGATTACACCTGTAGTCCCAGCACTGTTGGGCAGCTGAGGTGGGCGGGTCACTTGAGGCCAGGAGTTCAAGACCAGCCTGGCCAACGTGGTGAAACCCCATCTCTACTAAAAAATAGAAAAATTTGCCAGGTGCCGTGACGGGCGGCCGTAATCCCAGCTACTCAGGAGGCCAAGGCATGAGAACCACTGGAACCCGGGAGGCGGATGCTACAGTAAGCAAGCCGAGATTGTACCACTGTACTCTAGCCTGGGCAACAGTGAGACTATGTCTCGAAGAGAAAAAAGAAAAAGAGTAAGAGTAAGCTAGGGCACCCACTATGGCAAACAGTATGGAGGTTCCTCAGAAAACTGCAAATGAAATTACAGTGTGATCCAGCAGTCCCACTACAGTGTAGATACCCAAAGAAAAGGAAATCAGTGTCGGAGGGGCATCTGCACCTCTGTGTTTCCTGCAGCACTGTTCACCATAGCCAAGACATGGAACCAGCCTCCGTGTCCAACAGCAGATGATGGATAGAGACTATGTGGTCTTGATACACAGTGGAGTACTATTCAGCCATAACACAGGATGAAGTCCTGTTATTCTCAGCAACGTGGATGGAACTGGAAGATATTATGAAATAAGCCAGGGACAGAAAGTTACACAGCACATGTTCTCTTATGTGGAAGGCAAAAAGGAGTGGATCTCATGGAAGTTGAAAGTAGACAGAGGCTCCTAGAGGGTAAGGGGCCTCTCGTGACACACCCAGGAGGATCGGATGTCACGTCTGTGGGTTCATGGACCGGGGGTGCCCGGGAGCAACTGGACTGCATGGCTTTTTGGCTCCCTGGTTAAAACCAGTGGGCAAAGGCAGGGGGCTATGTGTGGCACAGAGCTGGGCCGTCCAGCGCGACTTGCCAAAGCCTCACAGTAGACAGGGGCAGGCCTTATTAGTTCCGCTTTGCAGATGGGAAAGTGAGTCTGGGAACCCGGAAGGAACTGGCCATCTTCCCAGGTGACCACAGGCGCCTGGAGGCAACCAGGTGCTGCCCGGCTCTGCATACCTGCTCCTGAGGTGCCTGTGCCTGACTGCCCCAGGAGCCACGTCCTCACACCTGCCCCTTTGCCTACACCCCAGGGGACCGGCTGAACGAGCTCGTGGCCTACTACCGCTGGCGCCCTGCACCACCGGCTGGCCATGGCAAGCTGGCGGAGCACTTCTACCTCAAGGCCCTGTAGCTCTGCAACTCGCCGCTGGAGTTCGACGAGGACCCTCTACTACGTGAAGGTGTACCTGGTGCTCGGTGACATCATCGTCTACGCCTGAAGGTGGGTGGGAGGGACAGGGCTGAAGGTGGGTGGGGAGGGCAGGGCTCTGGGTGTTCCTGGCCCCCTTGGAGTGGGATCTCCACAGACCCCAGGGGTCTGGGTTCCAGCCTTCCTTAGGAGTGGCCCAGTGGCTTCCCTGGAGCTCTGCACCCAGCTAGAGGAGCCGGCAAGGTTCACAGATACAACCCAGCTCCCAAGCTGGCCAGGCCCCACCCTCAAGAACTCAGTCTCAACCAGGGAGGCTGACACATGAGCGGGCAATGGTGGCCTCTGGGTAAAGAAGGGGGATTGTAGTCAGGGGGACCCTCCTGGAGGTGACACCAAACTGAGTCTTGACAGTCAAGTGTCAAGTTGCATTTAACAAAGAAAACAGGGTCGGGAGAAGGACATTTTGGAGGATGGCATCATCCTCACATTGAATCCACGTTGCAAGATCCAACCCAAATCCTGGTGCCTCCTCTAGGAAGCCTGCCCAGGGTGCCTGCACTGAGCAACTCCTTCCTGGAGTCCCGAGACACCTTGAATCTTCACATCACCCAGGAAGGCTGGGGTGGGACCAGTGTCTTATCATTGGGTTCACAGACAGGGGAACCCCAGATCAGGGCAGGAGTCGTGGGGCGGGGCCCCAGCCAGCCAGGCTGAGACCTTGCTGGGTCAGGTCTGTCTCGAGGGGAGGTGCTGTGCTCCCTCTTCCCCCAGCCCGGCAGGGGTGGAGAGCTGGGACTGGCAGACTCAGACCTGGGGTGTCTCCACCCTCTGCCCAGCAGGCACCCGCCCCTCCTCCGCATCGCACCGGCACCACGTCAGTACTCCTTATGGGCTGAGGGGCTAGGGCGCTCCAGTCCAGGGTCCAAGATCTTGGGGACATGAGAACAACATGAGCTGAGGCAGCCCTAAGACCCTGCCCTGTATCCCCCACTGCAGGCCTGGGGCTGCCCGGGAGGCCTCCGCCCAGTGCTGGCGACACCTGGTGGTCAGAAGCGATCCCTGTGGCCTCCCAAGTCCCAGCCAGACAGGGAGGTGTCAGGCCCAGAGGGACGCTGCTCACGGCTCAGGGGCTCGCCTGGGACCCAGGGGACGGGCCTCCCAAAAGTGGGCCTTTATCTCTCTTGGTCCAGCCTGCCGCCCACTCCGCCTGCCCAGGAGGAAGGAAGGGCCAAGTAGTACCTGAGAGGCCAAAGTCTATGGTTGGTGTCGAGGGGCACAGCCCTCCTTGCCATGCACAGCCCTCTGGGTCTCATCGTGACTATGCTGTCAGTGCAGGCCAACTTCCCACAGGGAGGCCCCCTCGGAATTCCCCAAGGGCGGCTGTCTTTCCAAGGCTACACCCTCCTCCTTGTATAGGAGGCTCTGGACCCAGAACCAGGGTCCAGAGCAGTGGCAGAAAAAGCCGGTCTGGATGGGGCCTGGAAGGCTGGTGAAGAAGCAGAGGTAAATGGGCGTCTTTTCCAATTGCCTCTAAAATGGGGTCCCTCTTTAGTCTACACGTGAGAGTGAGCCCTGGAATAGGGGATTAGGTGTGTCCTGGCTCAGCCTGCCACTCACTAGCTGCTGCACACACACACACAGGCACACAAACACGCACATTCACACACACAGGCACACGCAGACACATATGCATTGGCTGACTGCTTCCTGTTTAGTTGGGAAGCCCCCACCCTTTCAGGAAGCCTTTGCCTCCCCCCACCGGCTGAGTCGGGGCCTCCTGGGCCCTTCACTGTCTCCTGGGCTTCCATCTGCCACAGCCCGGGCACCTTTGTGGTCAGTGTTCAGTCCCAGGTCCCTCAGACTGGGAGCAAGGACGTTAGGCTCAGCCATGCACCCAGCACAGAGTCCAGTGTTCGGCTGGGCCGGAGGGCATTGGATGAGCAGTGGCGGTGACTGGGGGCCTTCTCGCCCCTGCTCGTGTGTGGGGCGGGGCAGTGAGGGAATGGACTGCTGCATCTTGGACTTTGTCCTTGGCCCTGGGAGCCATCTTGAGATGGTAAAGAGGGACAGGCCAGGCACGGGTCTTAGAGAGGTCCCTTGGGTCACCCCCATGTGGCGGAGGCGCCTGGGGAGAAGCCAGGTGGGGGGTGGGAGGGTCAAGGAGGAGGTCTGGGAGGCAGCATCCCAACCCAGGGATGGTGAGTTTGAGCCAAAGATGCATTGAAAATGGGAGTGGATGTCTGGGGAGTCACACTCCGTCAATATTTCAGGGAATATTGACAGAGAGGATACCTGTGAGATGGTTTTGTACCTGGCCTGGCCCGTGGAGGGCCTGGAAATGGTCAGCATGGACGGGGGCCAGAGGGGAGCCTGGGTCACTCAACACTGTGCCCCTGCTGTGGCTTGGAGCCACGGGTCCTGCATGGAACTCTCAGAGCAGGAAGGATCTGCCATGATCACAGCCCACGGGGAAAGCAGCCACTGCCTGCAGAAAGGGTGGGACTGGGACAGGAGGCTTCGGGTGAGTGGGGCGTAGGGAGAGTCAGGAAAATTCCAGGGGTGTCAGGATCGTCCCCACCTCCTGCAGCTGAGACCAGAGCAGTGTCACAGGCTTCGGGGCTCATGGGGTGAGCCAGCATTGGCTGGACATGTGGAATGACCTGGAGACAGGAACGGCCTCTGGGAAGACGGGCTCCGAGTCCCGCTTTTGCTGAGCATGGCCTGTCCCCTTCAGGACCCGTTTGATGCAGCCGGGTACTACCAGCTGGCACTGGCAGCCGCCGTGGACCTGGGCAACAAGAAGGCACAGCTGAAGATCTACACGCGGCCCGCCACCATCTCCCACAACTTCCTCCTGGACAGCGAGAAATCGCTCTTCTTCTACCGGAAGGCCAGGACCTTCGCCACAGTGCTCAATGTCTACAGGGTCAACCTGCCTCCTCTGCCACTCTGCGGGTGGCCCCTCTGGTTGGCCCCAGCGACCCTCGCTGAGGACAACGTCCGAGGGAGTGGGTTTTATGCAAGGAGGATGGTCTCCTGCCTCTACTGGTGTCTCCCGTGGCTCATTTTCTGGGAAATGGAGGCATGAAAGCAGGGTTCAAATAGCAATAAGTATTTTTTTGCAATAACATACCGAAGTCCCCATGGCATCCTTCCCTGTGTGCTTCCTGGGCGGGGTCTAGGTGCCAGCTCCTTCCCTGGTGGCAGCCCTCTGATCTTGGGGATGAGAAGGACCCTGAGTCCAACAGACCTGGGCCAGGTCACCATGAGTCTCGGTTTCCTCGGCGGCCAGAGGGGAGACGGTGGTGGAACTGCCTGGGCAGCTCCCTGCTCAGAGCTTTTGCTGTAGGTCTCCTGCCGCCCTTGCCTTTAATCTTCAGGCCACTGTGCCTGCATGTAGGGGCTGCTAGTGTCCCTGTCCGCCATTGAAGAAATAGAGGCACAGAAAGGTTAGGTGTCTGCCCACCGTCACGCAGCACTTAGGGGCGGAGACGCAGAGCCCAGTACACTGACCACCACACCACCCTGCCAGCCTGCAGCCAGGAAGGTGTCCCCCATTAGGACCCAAGGTCAGCTCCTGGACCTCTTGTGGTATCAGGAGAGCCGCAGGCCAGTGAAGGTGGCCCCGGGGATCCCTCACTCTGTGTCCTCTGCTCCCAGACTTGGTTGGGCCGAGCCTGGCCAGTCCCAACTCTGGCCACTGGTCAGCCCTGCGGGAAGTGAGATGCACGGATCTCCGCCTGTGTAGACGCTGCTACCCAGTATTGAAAGCCTTATCTGGGCTGCCCCCCAGCCGTCCCCACAGGCCCCCTCCCCTTCGGCCCTGGCCCTCATCCCAGTCCCTGGAATCCCAGGTTTTCCTTCTTGGAATCTCTTGGCCCCAGGGAACACAGCTCACACGGTCTCTTTGCCAGTTTATGCAAGGAAATCGAGGTTCAGAGACTGTGGAGGTCCCACGTGATTCTCACATACACTGCACTCTCCCAGGCTCTTTTTAAACACTTTAAATGAGGTGACTTTCACATCGCATGCAATTAACTATTTCAAAGCGAATAATGGTGGCATTTGTGCATTCACAGTCCTGTGCAACCACTCACGCCAAGTAGTTTCAAAACGTGTTCATCTCCCCAGAAGAAACCTGCCATCCTCACTAAGCAGTTACCCCTCCTTGGTATCCCCCAAGCCCCTCGTTTAATGGAAGGGGAAGCTGAGGCCAGGGAGAAGACTTGCCAGTGGGCGGAGCTCTGATAATAAGTAATCAAGCACCCATCTGCTGGTTCAATGCTGGGTTGGTTTTCCACCCAGCAGAGGTGACAGAGCCAGGAGGTTCTGGGAGCGCCACAGGTGTCACTGGTTCAGGCCTGGGTTGGTTTTCCACCCAGCAGAGGTGACAGAGCCAGTAGGTTCTAGGACCCCATGCTTGCAGCCAGAGCCCTGCCCTGAGCCTCCCCACCAGGGGGCAGCAGAGAGCTTTCCAGAACCGGCCACGGGGCTGGCGGGAAGCAGCGAGTCAGAGCTGCTGACAAACCTCACGTGGACCCCAGATCACTGTCTCTGTGTGTTGGGCTTGAGAATTGGAGAGGAGGCCGCATGATTGGAAACGTGAAGACAGCATGGCCTGGCTGGAGCAGCCGGAAGCGTCGTCACGTTTACTGAGGACACAGACTTCCTGCCCGCGGGCGGGCCTGCAGCCACTCTTCTCGGGGTGGGGCCTGTAGGTCCGGGTTGCTCTCGGTCCCCGACCTGCCTCAGAGTCGGGGGGCTTCGGAACCTGCCTCCCCATCTCCACCCACCCTGGCTGGTGCCACGAGGGGACTGGATCCTGGGATCCTGTTCCTCTTGGGCAGCAGAGACTGAGGGACCAGAGGAGATGATGGGTCTTTAAGCCCCACATTCAAACCCCAGCCCACCACGCACAGTCTGGGGGTTCATGGTGAGGGAGTGATGTCTCCGAGCCCCAGTTTTGTCACCACTAAAATGAGGCCGACATACTGGGACAGAGTGCCAGCCCCAGGGCTAACAGAGGCCTGTTCCCTACTGACCATACCTCTTACTCCTAGGAACAGCTCCAACAACCACACACGAGGGAACACTCAACCCAGGCCAACTTGTCAGAGGCACGGGAGCCAGAGCGACTCCATCTTGAATGGAGGCTGGGTAAAGGGAGGCTGAGACCTGCTGGGCCGCCTTCCCAGGAGGCTAGGCATTCTTAGTCACAGGATGAGATAGGAGGTCGGCACAAGATACAGCTCATAAAGACCTTGCTGATAAAGCAGGTTGCAGTAAAGTCGGCCAAAGCCCACCAAACCCAAGATGGCCACGAGAGTGACCTGTGATTGTCCTCACGGCTCATTATGTGCTAATTCTAATGCTTTAGCTGCCACAAGACACTCCCACCAGCGCCACGACAGTTTACAGATGCCATGGCAACATCTGGAGGTTCCCTACATGGTCTCAGAAGGGAGGGCAGAAACTCTCAGTTCTGGGAATTGCCCACCCCTTTCCTGGAACACTCATAAATAGTCCAACCCTTGTTTAGCGTATGATCAAGAAATAACCATGAAAATGGGCAACCAGCAGCCTTTGGGGCCACTCTGCCTATGGAGCAGCCATTCTTGTTTTTTTTTTTTTTTTTTTTTTTTTTAGATGGAGTCTTGCTCTGTTGGCAGAACTGGAATGCAGTGGCGTGATCTTGGCTCACTACAACCTCTGCCTCCTGGGTTCAAGCGATTCTCCTGCCTCAGCCTTCCTAGTAGCTGGGATTACAGGCACCTGCCACCACGCCAAGTTAATTTTTTTGTATTTTAGTGGCGACAGGGTTTTGCCATGTTGGACCAGGCTGGTCTCGAACTTCTCACCTCAGGTGATCCACCTGCCTCGGCATCCCAAAGTTATAGGATTACAGGAGTGAGCCACTGCGCCCGGCCAGAGTAGCCATTCTTTTATTCTTTTTCTTTCCTAATAACCTTGCTTTCACTTTATGGACTCGCCCCAAATTATGTCTTCTGTGAGATCCAAGAAACCTCTCTTGGGGTCTGGATCGGAACCGCTTTTCAGTAACAAACTTGCTTAACCTCTCAGACCCTTCGTCTCTTCATCTGTAACCAAAGACAAAGCCTCCCCCGAGGTTCCAAAAGTGTGCAGAGAACGCATGGGAAACGAGGGGCACAGCGTTGGTGTGCAGAACCAGTATCACAGACTGGGTGTCAAGCCACTGTCATACTGGAAGTAATATCACGCTCTCCCCCACAAGTTATGAGGAACAATATCACAGGGGGGTGTGTACCTTCTCCAGTAGTGGAAGTAGTATCATCATCTCTTCCTTTAGATGACAGGAACGATGTCACAGGTTGGGTGTACATCCCGTGTGTTTTTGGAAGCAACGTCATTCTTCTTGTAGGTTTTACGATTCATATCACAGGCGGGGTGTACACCCCTTGTTATATTGGATGGAGTCTCATCCTCTTTCAACCTGTATCTTTAGAACAATATCCCATGGGGGTTGTATATCTCTTCAATATTGGTAGTAATACCATCTTCTCCTTTCCTGGATATGAAAACAGCATCAGAGGAGGGGTGTACACCCCTTGCAATGTTGCAGTAATATCATCTCTCGCCTGTGGTTATTAAGGACAAAATCCCACGCTGGCTGTATGGTTCCTACTTTATTGGGAGTAATATCATCCATTCACCCCTGGATATCAGGAACCATATCGCAGAAGACTTGTCCAACCCTTTCGATATTGTCAGCCATGTCATCTTCTTCCCGCCTGGATATTAGGAACGATACCCCAGGGCTGGGGGCGGTGTGCACCCACTGCGATATCGAAAGAAAACTCAGCTCTTTTCCCCTCGATATTAGGAACTATATCACAGGCGGCTGTACACTTCTTGCCATATTGGGAGTCTTATCATCCTCTCCTATCTTGGATATCATGAAAAATATTACAAACGAGGTGTACACCCGCTGAGATATTGAGAGTAATGTTACGCTCTCCTCTTCGGGATATTACGAACAATATCACAGGAGGTGTGTACAACCCCTACGATATTGGGAGAAATATCATTCTCTGCCCTTGAATATAAGAAACAGTATCACAGGAGGATGTACCCCCCGTGATACTGGGAGTCATATCATGTTATTCGGAACAATAGCACAGTGGGTGTGTAAAACCCCTGCGATGTTACCACTAGTATTATCTTTTCCATCCCAGGATATAAGGAACAATATCACAAGGGGATGTACACCCCTGTGATATTCGGGATAATATGTGCCTTTCCCCGGCTGGCTATTAGTAATATCTTCCTCTCCCCGGCTGGATGTGAGGGAAAATGTCACATTGGAGGTCCACGCCACTTGCGATATTGGGAGTAATATCATCCTCTCGCACTCTGGATAGAAGAAACAAGAAGACCGAAAGGATGAACACACACTGCGGTAATTTCATTAATGTCATCCTCTACCCCTGGTTATTAGGAAAAACAGCATAGAGGAGTGGACACTTTCTGCGATATTGGGAGTAATATCAACTTCTCCTCGCCGGATATCAGGAATAAGTCTATAATTATTAATATTAATATGATAAAAATTAATACTAATCAATGACATTAATGACAATAAAGACACTAAATATTAATACTAATTAAAAATGTTGATTAGTATAATTAATATTAACACTATTAATAAAATAATATCATCAATTAATGTTACTTAAATCAACACTAAGTGATGCTGACAATAAAACAATATTAAGAATTAATCGTAATAAATGTCAATATTAACAATGAATTTTTGGCATCCATCATCTATTTAAAATAATTATCAATATTAATGGTAAAAATTAATTGATAGTATTAATAATTATTACAATCGATTCTTGATGTTTAATCATTAATAATATCATTGTTCCCTGAGCAATACATTGGAGGTGTACACCGGTCTGTGAAAGAGTTCATTATTTCCAGAGGGGAAGACGATACTACTCACAATATCCAAAACAGGCCGTGAGTCCACCATGGCTCCCAATAACCAAGGAGGGGAAGGGGTGGCTATGGGTCCCCACCTCGCGGGGGATGGCTCACCCACCTTGTCACAGCCCCTGCTTTTGACAAGGGCATTCCAAAGCTAATCTGAAAAACTAGTCCAGGCCATGATCGGTGGGGGTCGGAATTGCCTCATCACCCCACCTCCCTTCTAGAATTAGAACTTAGACTCTTCGTCTGATGGGAAACATTTACAATCTATTCTCTCCGAAGCTACCTGGGGGATTCCCTCCACATGACAAAGCCTTGGTCTCCACAACCCCTTATCTGACAACTCTCTCGACCATCTGTCAATCAGGAAATTTTTGAATCTATCTATGACCTGGACACCCCTGCTTCCAGCTGTCCCACCTTTCCAGACCAAACCAATGTACATCTTACATTTATTTGATCGATTGTCTCATGTCTCCCTAAAAACTATAAAACCAGGCTGGGCTCTGACCACCTCGGGAATACGTTCTTAGGATCTCCTGAGGGCTGTATCAAGGGCCATGGTAACTCATTTGGCTCAGAATAAATCTCCAAATGCTTCACAGAGTTTGACTCTTTGCTGACATGGTACCTTTCATGGGTATTCATCTGGGGGACTCACCATCAACCGGAGGCAGCAGGTGCCCACTGTGCAAAAGTCTCTGCAGGACTGAGCCTCTGGCACGGGGACTCCAACCCCTGAAGCAGCAGCTCTCCCACGTCCCACAGCCTGATAGACCTGCACCTCCCGGTTCTTTCATTTCAGAGTCTCAGCAACACATCTACCAAATGTCATCAACATCACAGAAGATTCCTCGAGGCTTTTGGCTGTTGTTTCTGGTGGACATTTTAGTGAATGAATCACTATTTCAAGGAGGATAAAGGCTTACTATTCAAAGGCATGTGTTTGTCAAGTTTTGTCATTTCAGCTTCATGCATTTAAATCATGAAGTGAGGCTTGTACCTGATACATTACAGAATCTCCACAAAATAGA
>NW_022681458.1:116730176-116773529 GCF_009764315.1 Trachypithecus francoisi
GAAGAATTACCAAGATGACTTAGACACTATGAAATCCTTACGATGCCTTATAGTGGAGTTTCCTCCTGGAGCCAGTGATTTTAAGCCAGAGGCAAATGTCTCTGCAGGCATAAGAACTCGACCCAAATTTTAATTTTAAATGAGATGACAGTAAAATTGTCTGCTATGTAGTAACAACTTTTTTTTTTTTTCTTTCAGACAGTCTTTCTCTTTTGCCTAGGCTGGAGTGCAGTGGGGTACTCTTGGCTCACTGCAATCTCTGCCTCCTGGGTTCAAGTGGTTTTCCCACCTCATCCTCCTAAGTAGCTGGAAATATAAGCATGTGCCACCATGTCTGACTGATTTTTGTATCAGCGAAATTATTTCTGGGGTGGAGAGTTAGGGACCTTTATTCTCCCACATCCAAAAATATGTTCTCCAAATGATCTGTCAATAGAAATAACTGATACCTATATTTGCTAACCTATCTTTTTCTGTCTTTAAATTCAGAACTAGAGTGTGGAAAAGTTATATTAGGAAGGTTCTGTCCATTTTCAACACAAGTGATGGGCTAGGCACTATTCTAGGTACTACAGATGCACATCAACATCCCCACAATAGTTTTGCCTTATTACCTCCTACATTCTAATAATGCAGCAAAAGAAAAGTATAGATTAGCTTTGTATTTTTTTGAGATGAAGGCTAATTCTGTCACACAGGATGGAATGCAGAGGCCGGATCTCCGCTCACTGCAACCTCTGCCTCCTGGGTTCAAGCGATTCTCCTGCCTCAGCCTCCTGAGTAGCTGGGATTACAGGCATGTGCCACCATGCCCAGAAAATGTTTGTATTTTTCAGAAAGACAGCTTTCATCATGTTGGCCAGGCTGGTCTCAAACCCCTGGCCTCAAGTGATCCATGCACCTCGACCTTCCAAAGTGCTGGGATCATAAGCATGAGCCATAGTGCCCAAAGAGGATAGCTTTAAATAGAAAGCATGAAGCCAAAAGAAATGTCTGCCCATCCATTTTATACTGTATTTGGCCAGGTGCAGAAGATCGACTTGTAGTATTGTAAGGGAATAAGGTCAGTTCACATCTAATTGTTTGGACAAGTCACCAGAAACCAAAAGTTGGAGGAGTTGTATCTTCCCAGGTGGGTTGCACAGACAAGCAGCAAGTTGCTATCGCCAAAGTGCTAAACTGTTCTGTTTCTCCTACTGTGGAAAATGCATCTTCTACTTGATTTCAATTTATATAGGAAAATGCTTAATAAAACGAAAAAGGGCTACATTCTAGGGACACAGCTAGGCCACACATATACTGAACCTTGATTCTGGAAACACATCTTGTTCAATGTCATTGGATTTTCATGACAACAAAAATGTAACCCTGACACAATATTGGAGAGTCAAAAGGAAAGGACGTTTTGGATTGAAATTTTTTATTTTAAAAATATGTCCCTGAGTTCTATTAACAATAGCTAAAACCCAGAAACAACTCAAACGTCTATCGAAAGGAAATCAATAAACAAATCATATGCATATTATAGAGCAATATTGGGCAATAACAAGGGATAATCCACTCTATTAATCAACATCTTGGATCAATATAATCTTTCTCACCCTGAGTGGGGAAAGCTAAGCTAAAAAGTGTCCTATAATATAAATAAATGTACACAAAATTCTAGAACAGACAAACCTAATGTAAGCTAAAAAACATTTAGAAAAGCCAGGTGCAGAGGCTCATGCCTGTTATGCCAGCACTTTGTGAAGTGGGTGGACCGCATGAGCTCAGGATTTTGAGACCAACCTGGCCAACATGCTGAAGCTACTCCATCTTTACCAAAAATACAAAAATTAGCCCAGCGTGGAACAGAAAACCAAATACTACATATTCTCCGTTATAAGTCAGAGCTAAACATTGGGTTATACACTGTTTAGTTCTCACTTACATGGATACAATAGACACTGGAGATTCTTGGAGGGAGGAGGGAGGGTTGAGTACAAGGCCTTAAAAACTGTCTATTGGGTATTATGTTCAGTATGTGTGTGATGAGATCATTCATACTCTAAACCTCAGCGTCACACAATACATCCCTAATGACATTAGAAAGTATCTGCACTAGCCCTGAATGGTGTAACTACAGGTGAATTTTAAGTGAAAAAGAAATCAACTTCTGCCTTGTTTAAGCAACTTCATTTAGGCATTCATTTTATAAACATGTAGAGAATGCATACTCCTTATGAGCAGAAACAATGTTTATAAATAAAACAATGGTGATAAATAAAAGAAAATAAAAAGCCATGAAACAAAGTGGTGGTTTAATAGCTATACATAGTTATTTTGTTGAAAGATTCTGCTGCTAATATTATTCAATATTTTTGTATGCTGGTGCAAGTAAGGAAATTTACATTGTCTAATAAAAATTAGTTATCAATTTATAAAACAGTCAACATTTCGTAGAATGGGGCTAAGAATCTGCATTGCAAAATAACTGTCAGTTGATTTTATGCACAGTAATTATTGAGAATCCCCTTATCTAGATCCAACAGATCTGGACCTACATAGGTGTTATCAAGACTTCAGGAAGAAAATGTTCCTGACTCTCTCCATACCGCCAGTTAGTAATAGATCTAGAGATTCGGAACTCAAATCCGGACCTCCTGCTTCCATGTGCAGTGGCCTTTCACTGTCCTGTTTTGCTTCACTTGTTGAAGAGGATTTGAGAATAAATGACCACATGATTCAACTCTCTCCTCAGCTCTGAGGAATATAGCCCTGTCCTGGCAAACAAGAAGCTCACACAGTAGTAGAAGAGGCAAATATACATTCACTAATCTAGCATACAAGCAGTAGGCACTGTACCATAAACAAGGCACTGTGGGAGTTCAGACCAGGAGCAAAACAGGGATTAGCAGGGCTAGTGAAGTCTGAGGAGTGTTCACAAACAAAATGTCTAAGCACTAACTAAACCAAATGGTTTCTCCACATGGCCTAATTAATTGTAACTTAATATAAATGGTTGGTTGTTCATAAACCTTAATCTTTGGCCAAAATATTTGTAGCTTATGTTCCTATTTAACAAGGTTTTCTGGTCAAAATTGTGCACCCATATCTTTCTAATGAACTTCGTGTGCAATCAAACATGGACTTTCAGTCATCCCATGAAGGTGATTTTGCGTGCATAGTACATCTCTGTCTGTGAATATGCCTAAAATGGTAGGGAAGGACACTTGTTATACAACCAAAGACATTCCACTGGTACTAGAGAGCCACAGACAGAAGTTTTTTCTGCCTACCGGAAATAAAGCCAAGCTTTCCTCTTCCTTCAGCAGTGAGGATTGCTGTCCTCCTCTTTATCATTCTCTCTCTCTTTTTTTTTAAAGGGCCAAACTCTACCAAATAACAAGATAAACTTTGTGTAAGCCTTGGTAAGAGTAGAGTGTCTGACACCTTATGATGCTATAACACTCAAAGCAAAAGCAAAATCACCTATGACCAGAAAAGGGAGTCACAGGAAATCTAGAAGACTTATTGGCCAAGAGACCTGCAACCTCATAGTTCATTAGCTCTCCATAAGAACTCTCACGTGAAATGAAGTCAGTGGTGTTTCAAGTGCTTGAAACCCTTGTTACTCTACCTCTAAATGTGAATTAATTAGGCAAGTTTACTAGCAGTTACTAGACCTCAAAAGCAAGATAATCAGGCATTATTCTACTAAATATTGGTCTCTATAACTCCTCTATTTTCTTTAGGAAAAGTTAGTTAGCCTAAGACATTTTGCATAAAGGCTATGCCAAAGCTATGCTGGGGTCAGCCAGGAAGGATTTGTGGGGGTCTCCTTGAAAATATTACAATAATCGAAGAACTCTTCAACCTATTGCCCTCAGTACTGTTGGTCTCTTGTACTTGATTTTTCCCCTTAAGTTTTATTCCAATTTCCAACATTATCATTCCCTCTTCCTTCTCAGCAACTAGTCCTCCAAAGTAGAACTTAAACACAATGACCAGACAGGGCCCTGCAACAGAGCATATCCTTCTACATTTAGCATGCAATCATGAATCACAGGTATAAGACCCTTTGAACAGACATGATTTTGGTGACTACATGTAGGACTTATTGCTTTTACCCAAGAAGAGGATCAGGCATCCTAAGTAGCTCAGAAATTTTTCTGGAGCTCTTGAATGTGTATAGGCAAGAAAGATGAAGCAACCCATTGCCTTACATGAGGCATACTATCTTCTTATGTTTTCTTTTGAATTCAGGATTTCAAGGTTGGGGAAGGAGTGGGAAAGTAGCCATGGACATGTGAGAATGTGGATGATCCTTTTACATTGTCAGGAATGGTCAAACTCTATGCTTTATGTTGTTTGCTAAAAGACACTTTCCAAAGCTTTCAACAGAAAATATAATTGCACACGTGCCTATTCTTGGTGAACCCAGACTTTTTATCTAGTCTGTGATAGTCAATTTCGAAGGACTGCTTAGGGTAATGAATCCTTCAAGTTGTAAAGATGAAGGGCAGTTTTTGGACGATTCCCATTTTGCTGTAGGAAAACTAATCTGGAAGAAGTAAAAAGGCGAGATGGAAGTGGGAGAGAACGGAGGTGGAAAATGAGTTGAGTTGGTGAAATATTTGTTAAGCACCCACTGTATGTCGGGCCCTTGCAAGGAAGCAAGCAAAGAACAAAAGCATGTTGCTCCTAAGAAGCCAGAGGCCAGTCACCTGGATTGCTCTAGACAGGAAAACGTCCACCAGCCCCTACAACACAGCACTGGCATAGGATGAAGAAGAAGTTTCTTTCTGTGAGATAAATAGCATCCAACCAAATAAGAAAGCCAAAAGTGACACAAAGTTCAAAAACCTAAGGCACCAACCCTTAAGAGATCTGATTGTCGGTGGTGACTTTGGAAGGGAAGTTATTATTAGGATTATTTTAGTACTAAGAGTTTTGAGCTGTCTATCCAATATTTTCATCTGCACCTCTGCCTTGGTAATACTGTGTGTGTGTGCGCGTGTGTGTGTGTGTGTGCGTGCACGTGACTTTTCATGTGTTTGAAATATATGATCTATCCCACACTCCACATAAGTTTGGAGGTTAATTACATACAGGCTGATCTGAATCTATACTCTTAGGGACGGGGTTAAGCTACTCTGTCACATTGTGAAGAGTTGATATGTAAGAGACTCTGAACATCTTATAAATTATGTTTAAAATGTTTCCTTTTTGGTGAAGGAAAGAATAAGTATTTGTAAACAAATGCAAAAATATCTTTAACTACACAAAAGAACCGTAGCCTTGTATGATTAGCAGAGAGGATAGCTGCAGACACTATAAATCACTCAGCAACAAGATTTGACAAAACCTTAAAGATGGCTCTATTTTTCCGGTTTTGTACAGGAAAATATTAAGGCCCTGGGAATTGAAGTACTTTTCCCAACAGCGGAGTAAGTGTCAGAGTCAAGGCTGTGTTTTACATCTTGGTTTTCCCACACATCCCACCCTATGGTTCTGTTGTGCAGTTCCTTTGTGTGACTCCTCAAAGCCTGGTTAAAGGTGATACCATATCCAATTGTATCAACTCAGTAGCACAAAACACCAGGGAATTGATTTATAAGAGTATTAACCTTGTGGCATTACTGAAGACCCATCTGATTAGTAGTTATCAAGTAGTCACCCTGGCTAAATATATGGATTTGATTTTTAATTTTGAAAGTGAAAAATATTTTAAAATATATGTCTTATATCCATATCCCCAGGAAATTTTAATCAAGTTTTAAAACTTCCAAATTTAGATAAACTAATGTTTTTTGTTGTTTTAATTTGCACTCAATGAAATAGAAAAAACTAATTGGATAGAACAGCACAGCAGAAGCATTCCTTATAGCCAAAAATGGGATGCAACAAGACTGAAGAAGAAAATGTAGGACAGTGCTTAAAAAAGCAGTCTAATGAAAAGTGGGGTCTCCTCAGGATGTCCTTAGGTAGACATTGCAGCAGAACTGCAAAGTTTTCTTTAGAAGGCTGGGGAAGAGAGGAGGAAACAGAGAAGAGGCAAGAGTGGAAAATAGAATGAGGCTCAGAATACCAAGCGTCAGTGCTGTCCCCATCACCTTCCTCACTTGATCGCTGGGTGATCTTGGGCAAGTTTCTTCCTTTCCCTCAGCTCATTTCCTCATCTGTAAGGTAAGTTACTAGACAAGATAGGCTTTGATGTTCAGTGTAACTCTAACTTATCTTCCCAGAGCAAAGAGCTGGGAAGGACACTGTGCCCACAATATGCAAGACACAAGGTTTACAAGCAAAGAACAAATAAAAACAAAAGATTTTTTAAAACCCTAATGTAACTTGAATTCTGACAAATAAGCAATGGTACAACATACTTTTACAAAGCCCTTCTGTGATTTCATTTTTAAAATCATTTTGTTTTATTTTACTTCATATTAAGATAATGGGAGATAAAGTGTTAAATGGGTTCATGCAGGAATATATGTAAGAGACGCAAAGATCCCAAATAGGTCATTGTTATGTTAGCAGTTTCCTTTACTGGGGGGGAGCAGACAAAAGAATGTTAGAAAAAACTTCATAAAGTGGATTATATAAAATGTGCTTTAAAAGAGTTTGGTATTTTATTGAGTGGGAAAGAGCAATATGGGGAGTTACTGTTCAAGGGTTAAAGCTACGCAAAATGAGTCAATTACAGAGATAGGCTCCAAAACATAGTACCTATAGTTAATAATGAGGTATTTTGTATTTAACAATTTGTTAAGGGGGTAGATCTTAGGGGTTCTGACAACGACAACAACAGCAACAACAATAAAGGGACGTAGGAAACATTTGGAGGTGATGGATATATTGACTTGGATATTGGTTGTGGTAACAAAAGTAATATATATGTGCAAATTGCCAAACTATATCCACTAATTATGTACAGTTTTTTGTATAACAATTTTACTTCAGTTCCTACTATATTGCCTGGCAAACAATACTTTATACTTAAAGTAAGAGCAATGATTATCGCATGTGCATGTCGAAAATAATAAAGAAAGCAGGTGACAATAAGACATCCTGAGTCTTTTGGAAATAAATAGCATTCACCTGCTTTCTCATCCATTGAGGTATCACAACATTTATGTACTTGTGTGTCCCTGGAAGTTTCTTGTGGGAGATTTAGTTATTCTCTTTTCGTTAGGCTCTACTAACAGAGAACAAATCACAGACTCAGACAGCATCATAAAAAGGCCCAGACCCACGATGTCCAGAGACTGCAGGCTCAACCCACATTGATGCTGGCCCTTCAGCCATGAGACTCCATTTGCTTCGCCTTGGTCTCCTTCTTTTTTCAATTCTTTTATCCCCAGGTAAGTTGGTAGCTGATTTCTATAAGGTTCTGCAGATTAGAAGGCTCTATCCCTGGCCAGACAAGATCCTAGAATCAGTCCTGTGGGTTCAAGAACCTAATATTTACAGCTTCACTAGGATTAGAATAGGAAAATAGAAAAGAGACTCATTTAGCAGTAGCTCCTGTTGATAAGATTCCATCCATGTTTTTTGATCTAGTAAGTGGATGTAATATGGATGCTGCTGAAATTCAATCCTGTCACATCAAACTGCCTACATATAAATTCCATGCCCCGCCAAGGCATCTCAAGATACAAAGTAAGGATACAACAGAATGTGACCTCAATGAGATGCCTTTGTGGACCTGGAAATTTATATGCAGGCAGTTAGATCAGACAGGATTGAATTTCAGCAGCATTTATTATTATATTTGCTCACTAGGTCAAAAGAGATGGATGGAATTCTATCAAAGGAGCTACTGCTAAATGAGTGTTGACAAATCGAAAGTTTTACTCAAAGAGACAAACAGAAAAATTATAATCCTAGAATAAGTGAAAATTATATGAAAGGCTTTTCAAAATAAATTATATTTTACGTGGCTATGAATAAAAAATGACTTGCAAAGTGAAACTTAGGACTAGAAAGGAGAGTTAAAGGAACTTCAGACAAGTGAATTAATAATAAGTAAAGACACTGAGAAGTGCCGCTCATGGTATATTACAGGTAACCACACAGAAATGGGTAATATCACTTTCAATACGAAAATGGCTAAAATTTAATGGGCTAAGCATACATTCTGAGGGCTTTTGGGAAAAAACAGCATAATAAACCTAAAGAAGATAAAGGGAAAGTTATAAATACAAAATATAAATTAATGAAACAAATGAAAAAAACTAATATAAAAAAAGTTTTTCATAAAGTCTAATATACTTTATAATAACCTGGCAACACTGGACAAATGAGAACATGCTTAAAATAACTATTGCAGGAATGGAAGGTTAATGTCAAAACAGATGTTTCAGAGATTCTAATAATGTTTTAAAAATAGATTTGCGTATTATATTCCCTCTTTGCTGTGTACTTGGGGATTTTCCTGTTGCAGTCCACTATATCATGTTTCATCAATTGTGACTGTGTCATCAATTTTTATGCTGGTAAATTATTACCATCAGCATACAAATATGCTGTTAAGTATGTCCTTGCTTTTCTTCTGATGCCAGCTGTCATCCTATTTTTTGCTCTAGTTTTCAGCAAAACATCTGAAAATAGTTGTCCATACTCTCTGTCTTCAATTCCTCTCCTCTCATTGTCTCTTAAATAGATCCCAATAGGGCTCTCTCCCCCTTTTTCGATCATGTTATTGACACCACTTTTGTTAAAGTTACCAATAATCTCCATATTGCTAGATCCAATGATCATTTTTCACTACAACTTTAATTGGCCTATTAGCAACATTTGACACAAATCATCACTTCCTTCTTCATAGTATACTTTCTTCACTTGGCTTCCAGGACAGCACATTCGCTTGATTCTCAGCCTATCTCACTGGAGCTACCACTTCGGCTTCCTTTGTTTCTTCCTCATCTTTTCCCATCACACTTCCTATTGGAGAGCTCCAGAGCTCGGTTCCTGCTTCTCTTCTCTTCTCCCTCACCACACACTCGGGAGGGGATCAGCAAGTCTCATCCTTTTAAATTCTCCTTTTGGACCTCCTTGTGAACTCCAGGCTTGTAATAAATTATCCAACTGCATCACTGGTATATCTATTTGGACACTTAATTTCAAAAGTATTAGATATCCAAAACTGAACTCATGATTTTCCCTCATAAACCTCTACATGCAGATTTTCTCTTCTTGCAGAATGTCATGGTCAGCACTGGAGCCTCTCTTAGCTCTCCTGTACACTTTCATCCTCAGCAAGCCTCTATTTCTGCTCGTCAAGAATCTCTCAGGGCTCCCATCCCTTGCCCAGCCTTGGGCAGTAGCTGCCTCACACTCAGTGAAAGACCAGAGAATCTGCTTCTCTCATCTACCTGCCCTGCCCTGCCTTCAGACCTCATCAGGCTCCTCTGCTTATGCACCTATGAGAAAAGAGAGTGAAGGGGGGATTGCCTCAGCTCCCCCACCCACTCCCCAGTAACAGAGGATTTTCCCTGATTCTCACAGTAAGACCTCTACGTTGCTCTGACCTCAGATTGCAGCAGTTCCTACATGCCTGTCCCTCAAAAGTGTCTCAGGTAGTTCTGCTCTCCATCCGATCTTACTTAGGAGCACACAAGATAGGTCATGAAAAAACCATTAGTGGGGCCGGGCACGGTGGCTCAGGCTTGTAATTCCAGCACTTTGGGAGGCCGAGGTAGGCACATCACGAGGTCAGTGGCTAACACGGTGAAACCCCGTCTCTACTAAATACAAAAAATTAGCCGGGCATGGTGGTATGTGCCTGTAGTCCCAGCTACTCGGGCGGCTGAGTCAGGAGAATCGCTTGAACCCTGGAGGCGGACGTTGCAGTCAGAGGAGATCGCCCCATTGCACTCTAGCCTGGGGGACAGAGTGAGACTCCAAAGAAAGAGAGAGAGAGAGACAGGAAAGAAGGAAGGAAGGAAGGAAGGAAGGAAGGAAGGAAGGAAGGAAGGAAGAAGAAAGGAAGGAAGGAAGGAAGGAAGGAAGGAGAGAGAGAGAAAGAAAGATAGAAAGAAAGAAAGAGAAAGAATGAAAGAAGGAAAGAAAGAAAGGAAAAAGAAAGAAAGAGGAAAAAAAAGGAAAGGAACAGAAGTAAAGAGAGACAAAGAAAGAAAGAAAGAAAAAAAGAAAGAAAGAGAAAGAACGAACGAAAGAAAGAAAAGCATTAGCGAGGGAGAGTGAGTGAGAGTGAGTGTATTTGGGCCGCTACTGATGATGCTAAACTATCACAAGCCCACACTCAGCCTTTCAACATTTCCTGGAGATTCACTTGTTTCCTGGTTATCTCCATCAAGGGCAGCTTCCTGCTGCTTCTGCTGCTGCAACTCAGCTAGGCACAAAGCATCTGTGGATCCGTTCTTTTTTCAGCAGGGCTTTATCACTCTGAATTTAAGTTAATTAGCTTTTTTTGAGACCTCAGTTCTGTGTCTTAACATGAAATCTATGATCTGCAGATTATCCAGCTTATTCTCTTTGTCAGGGCAAGAGCATTTTTCTATAACTTTCTAAATTCGGAACAAAAGTAAAAGTTCACTTCTTTTCAGAATCCCCACGTGTCAGAAAATGTTACTATTATCATCAGTTTAGTGATATTTATGGAATTCCAAGTTGACTCTAATATCAGCTTTTGGGTGAAATTCCTTCTTTCTGATATGTAGCCTTTGAAATTTTATTTGCCGCGGATCTCTTGGCAGTGAACAATTTTAATTTTTATCTGTCAATTTCATATTGTTATTTTTGATCTTGAAAGACAGCATTACTGAGTACCCAATTCTATATTAACAGTTATTTTCTCTCAACATTTGTTGATACTAGTTTACTCATTTTTAGTTTTTGCTTTACTATAACAATCAGATAAATATTATTTCATTATAAATTGTCCTTTTTTCAATGTTTGTATGGTCTGGTGTTTGGTTTTAATGTTTTATAATTTAACTAAAGTGAGTTTATTTTTACATCATCTGTTAGAAATATATTCCTTAAATCGATGGATTTATACCTTTTCTTAATTTCTTTTTGAGAATCTCTTGAAATGGTGAATCGTTTTACATTTCTTTCCCCCCATATTTGAATTAAATAAATGTTAGACCTTGTGTTTCCATGCTACATTCTGGGTATATCGTTTAAACATTTTTTTTCACTAGTTATCCTCTTACCTGTGTCTAACATATCATTAATAATTTGCACTTATTTTTAAATTATTTTTTGTTTCAGACCTGCTTTTTTTTTTTTTTTTTTTTTTTTTTTTTGCGATGAAGTCTCGCTCTGTCACCCAGGCTGCAGTGCAATGGTGCAATCTTCGCTCACTGCAACTTCCACCTCCCAGGTTCAAGCGATTCTTCTATCTCAGCCTCCTGAGTAGCTGGGACTACAGGCACCCACCACCATGCTCGGCTAATTTATATATATATTTTTAGTAGAGACAAGGTTTCACCATCTTGGACATGCTGGTCTTGAACTCCTGACCTCGTGATCCACCCATCTTGGCCTCCCAAAGTGCTGGGATTACAGGCATGAGCCACCATGCCCAGCCAGACCTGCCCATTTTTTCTGTCACCTATATTGTTTTACTATTGTTTTTACATCTTTCTAATGGTAGATTGTTTCTTTAAACAATTGATACATATCTGCTTAACTATTTCTGCACATTGACGATTTCAATACATTTACTTTTAAAGGGTCTAGATATGCTATTCATTTCATTAACTTTTATTCATGGTGTCTTGCTTACCTGATCATTTTTAATACTGAACTCATTGTTCATCCTTAACTTGCCATCATTCTGTGGTGTGAAATGAGAATGCCATTATCCAGACTTCCTCTGTGAAGCTGACTCAATGAGTTAACTCAATATAGAAGTTTCAGCATTAACAAACTGGAATTTCTGATGGCCCGAGTCAGTAGTACCATCATTAGCATTACTGATAATAGCAGATCTTCCTAGAAGGTCTGGGAAACCCTCACCCCGCTCCATCAGCTATCCAATACAAAGTGCCCACTGCTCAAGCTCCAGTTCACAGACTATTTTTGTGTTTGAAAGAGGAGATATTTTAAGAACTTGCCTAACCATTTTCAGGGATAGAAATGTTTCGAAGAGATCCTCTAAAATATATTTTTTCTATAGCAGCAGTCACTTGAAAGCAGCTAACTTGCAGTCATGACCAAAAGCCTAAATCTTTCTTTCACTCTAGTCACACCTATTTTGCATCTTTTGGGGACATCTCAGATTCAGATGCATTCATAGTATTCTATGATTTGGGACACTACTATAGATTCTTCAAAATGTGACAACATTCCAATGGTATTTTGGGAGGTATAGAAGGAGAGGAAAAACAATGGGCTCAAGTCTCCCCTGACTTCTCTTCTTACAATATGTTTCATTGTTCAAAACTTTTACAACTATATTAATACAGCATTGACAGTGGGCATTCTTCTTTCCCTTCTGACTTTCATAGGATTGAAGGAAGTGTTTTGCTATGAAATTGCTATATGGGTTGTATTCACACAAATTTTGACTTTGTAAGGGCAATATTCTCCTCATTATTTTTAAATGCTTACCAGAATTCACAGTATTATTTTCAGTTCTCCCTGTTTAAAGGCATATTTAAATAACTTGATGACTTGGATATATTATATATGTTACTCTGCTACAGAAACAGAAAAACCACCACCAAATTATATTCTAAGATACTTTGTACACCAATTGCACCGTCTTTTTTTATCTAAGACATTCAATTCTTCCACAGGTGGGAGCACATGAATTAGCATCATTTACTACTTGTAGCTTTCACTACAGACTCTCAGACTTATGAAGCCTAAAAGAAATAGAATACTTCTAGCTGGATTTAAAAGCTACAAATAAACAGAGGAAATATACACTATTTTGAAAGTATCACTTGAGTGTTATGCATGTATTTCAATATTATGTTGCTAATTTTAGTTGCTCAAAGTTAAAGAGCTTAAATTTCCCCCTCATGCATTCCGGAATCACCCATTACTCCCACACATACATTGTTCGATAGAGCATAAACCTAAGTAAATAAAGATGTGGCAAAATGAAAAAAATAAAATAACGTTATACCATTCTCATCTATGAATGGCCTCAGTAGACAGATGTGAATAAAAGTAATGTGATTATAATTTTAAAAATCATATTTAATAGGATCCATTTATTATTAAATGAACATTAGGTTACTTAATGAATAATAAATCTTTGACACAACGAAAACTCTTAATGCAGAGTGAGACCAAAATGAAGGTAATAACTGTTTTTTTCCTAACCCTTGCTTTAGTTGGTCTTTCCACCAGACTGTCACTTTATTTTAAGGATATTATAATAGCACAAAGCCACCAGCTTTACCATTAGAGAGATCTTCATTAAATTATCTTTGTTGTAATAAAGGTCATCTGGAGGAAATACTAGTCTGGACACAACAATAAATGTTAAGTTCTCTAATATTTTCCACTTTTAGACACAAATTGAAAGGATCATTTATAATGTCAAAAATATACTTTTTCTAACTAATCTATCCTGTGACTAAGACACTACTAGCAATTAAAGTAGATAGAGCAAATGTAAATGTGGAGAGAAAAAGTAATTTCTACTTATGTTTGAACAGATGAAAGCACGAATACATTGAAAGCCTGAAATATTAGCTTGGAGGAATAAAATCACTTGGGGGAGCAAGAGCAGGATATACCAACCTTTAACTCTACACTTCCCCCAAGAAAAAATATACAGATAGCTATGTACAAGCCAAAATAGCCCTGAGAGGGTTCAAGAGACCACTTAAGAAACGACGGCAACACAGTGAAGCCAAAAAAAAAAAAAAAGAGCGAAAGAATGAAAAGAAAAAAAAAAAACCAAACGAATAGCCATATAGAAAAAACCACTGCTGAAATCAGCATACCTGAGACAGCAGAAACATCCTTTTTGGCTAGGAACAAAAAAAGCAGAAAGGGACTATCAGTATCAGCCACAAGGTGGAACCACCATGGCCCTCAGTAACCCACTCTGGCAGAAAACACTGGCATTTTTGCCGCAGGGGTAAGCAACAGCCATTTCTGAGAGAAAACCCAGAGGAAAAGATGAAGATGTACCATCCCCTCCCATATCCCTTTTCCCCCACCAAAAATACCGTGACTGTTGTGCCAAACCAGGATTGGAACTACTACCTTTCTTAATCTGCATGTGTCTCTGACATATGAGCAGCAACCATTTCAAAAGCTCCCACATAAAAATGCTCATACATAATTTATTCTGTAACGTAAGAGTGTTTATGGATTTACATTCCATTTGTGGACTGACTATCTCACTGGATCTTCTTTCCTGCAGTAAGACGTGGTTTGGGTGCTGCTGAAGGTCATTGTCTCAATTTATCTGGTGTTTGCAGAAGAGATGTCTGCAAAGTAGTAGAAGATTCAATTGGTGCCTGCCGAAGAAGGATGAAGTGTTGTAGAGCATGGTGGATTTTAATGCCAATTCCAACACCACTTACCATGTCAGATTATCAAGAACCCCTTAAACCTAAGTTGAAATGAAACTGACATAAAATAAAAATACATCAAAAGTGAAGTTATTTGCATCTAAGAATATTAAAATATACATATTAAGTACTTCCTTCTTGATAACTATCTTGTATTTTCCCTTATCAACACAAATGAATAAATAGTAATTTCAAATATACCCAATACTATTTCTTTGTGAGTCATTAACAGATCTTAACAAAACCTTTAAAAATGAGAAAACTGTTATTTTTTATTTTCCAAGAGGGTGGATTGAAGGCATTGTTAGCCTGCCTCTTGCACTTGGAAAGACAAAATGGTGTGCAGAGATTCGCACTGAACTTTCTTTCAAGAAGCAACACAGGAATTTAACGGGAAAATTGAAATAAGCCACAGACCATTTGAAAGAAGCAGCAGGATGCAGCTTACACCATAAGCTAGGCAGAAAATTTTGAGTTTCCAGGGTGTGAGAGGGAGATAGACTGACTCTAATATATACACTTCCATTGGGAAACCTATCAATCTAGGCCATGGGGGAAGGCCTTAATCCTCCTCAGGGCTGGAGTTGATTTAGTGAAGAGTGGCGAGTATATGAGGAGTGGCATTGGGATGTGCTTGGAGTCTCCAGCACGTTCCCAGTTTCTGGCAGGATGGAGGGAAGCCATTTCTGATTCTACCTCAGAGGACCTCCCAGAAGTCTGCCCGCTAACTCAAATGCTGGTCACAGGTTGAGAGAACCTCCCAACTGAAATGTTTGATAGAATCGTGTGTGGGGACAAACTCCCCAGGCCAGAACTGAGAGGTGAGTGGGACGTGTGATGCAGCAGCAAGCACAGGAGCTGGAAGCCCCTGCTCTGCAGGTGGATCAGGAGGGGAGTGGCCTGAAGGCTGCAGTTACTGTCTCAATAGGAGAGGCTTATGGTATGGGTCAGTTTTGAGCTCTGAGTTCAGATTTCTTGAAACTTAGCTAGCTACTCCCAGTGGAACACTGTCGGTGTGACACTTGCCTTGCCAGGGGTGTGGGAGCTGGATGGGGCTTACTGCCAAGCTGCTACTCCCCATTCTTCATACGGACTTTCCTTGTACAGAGGGAGAGGCAGCTTCACTTCTCTCTGGAAAATTACCCCAGTGGCGCAAGAACTGCCTTCCAATTCCCACTGGAGCCACTGCTTGTCCTACACGTAGAGAGCCAGAGCATCACTTTACCTGACCTTGTTCCCACCTGGTTTTGCTCAACCACCTACCCTGGTAGATTAACACAAATAACAGAAGAAACTTTTAGAAGCCCTTTGGCTCTACCCGTTCCCTGAGACACCAGAGTACCTCCCATGGGTAACATAAGGCAAGTCCAAATCTCACCACTACCACCAGAGCTGGCAGTCTTTTGCAAGCACCACCTCCTGGCTGAAGGCCAACTGACACAGTTCATGAGAACATCTTGAATTCAGAACATTCAGTGTCATGGCAGACCGGGGAGCCTCCTCTGCCCTAATTTGGCTCTCTATCACACATTCACACACACACACACACACACACACAAACACACACACACACTCACACATCAACCTACTGGCAAACCAAGGTAAAAACACACACACACACCTGCTCAATTCAGGCCATTATCCCTGATGAACACCGATGCAAAAATTCTCAATAAAATACTGGCAAACTGAATCCAGCAGCACATCAAAAAGCTTATCCACCATGATCAAGTGGGCTGCATCTTTGGGATGAAAGGCTGGTTCAACATACACAAATCAATAAATGTAATTGAGCACATAAACAGAACTAAAGGCAAACACCAGAAAATTATTTTGATAGATGCAAAAATGCTTCTGATAAAGTTCAACATCCCTTCCTGTTAAAAACTCTCAATAAACTAGGTATTGATGGAACATATCTTAAAATAATAAGAGCTATTTCATACAGCCAATATCATAAAGAATAGTCAAAAGCTGGAAGCATTCCATTTGAAAACTGGTACAAGACAAGGAAGCCCTCTGTAACCACTTCTATTCAACATAGTATTGGAAGTTCTAGCCAGGGCAATCAGGCAATAGAAAGAAATAAAGGTATTCAAATAGGAACAGAGAACGTCAACTTGTCTCTGTTTGCCAATGACATGACTTCATATTGAGAAACCCCATCATCTCAACTGAAAACTTCTTGAAATGATAAGCAACTTCGCCAATGTCTCAAGATACAAAATCATTGTGCAAAAATCACAAGCATTCCATTACACCAACAATAGTCAAGCAGAGAGCCAAATCACGAATGAACTCCCATTCACAATTGCTACAAAGAGAGTAAAATACCTAGGAATACAACTAGGAGTACAAGGGATGTGAAGGACCTCTTCAAGGACAACTGCAAACACTGCTCAAGGTAATAAGAGAGGACACAGACGAATGGAAAAACATTCCATCCTCATGAATAGGAAGAATCAATATTGTGAAAATGGCCATACTGCCCAAACATTAGAGATTCATCAAAATACCGTTGACATTTTTCACAGAATTAGAAAGAACTATTTTAAATGTCATATGGAATCAAAGAATACCCCATATAGCCAAGACAATCATAAACAAAAATAACAAAGCTGGAGGCATTACGCTAACTACAAACTGTACTAGAAGGCTACAGTACCAAAACAGCAGGCTACTGCTGCCAAAACAGACATATAGAGCAATGGAGCAGAACAAAGACCTCAGAAATAACACCACACATCTATGAACACCTGATCTTTGACAAACCTGACAAAAACAAGCAAGGGAGAAAGGATCTCCTATTCAGTAAATGATGCTGGGAAAACTGGCTTGCCATATACAGAACACCAAAACTTGACCCCTTCCTTACACCTTATACAATAATTAACTCAAGATGGATTAAAGACTTAAATGTAAAATCCAAAACCATAAAAACCCTAGAAGAAAACCTAGGCAATACTATTCAGGACACAGGCAAGGACAAAGACTTCATGACAAAAATGTCAAAAGCAATTGCAACAAAAGCCAAAATTGACAAATCGGATCTAATTAAACTAAAGACCTTCTGCGCAGCAAAGAAACTATCATCAGCATGAGCAATCAACCTACAGGATGGGAGAAAATTATTGCAACCTACCCATCTGACAAAGGTCTAATAAAAAAATTGACAAGGAACTTAAACATATTTACAAGCAAAAAAACAAACAACCCCATCAAAAGCGAGCAAAGGATATGAACAGAACTTATCAAAAGAAGACATTTATCTAACCAATAAATATTTTTTTAAAGCTCAACAATACTGATCATCAGAGAAGTGAAAATCAAAACTACGATGAGATACCATCTTACACCCATCAGGATGGTGATTATTAAAAAGTTAAGAAACAATAGATGCTGGTGAGGCTGAGAAGAAAGAGAAACGCTTTTACACTGTTGGGGAAACTGTAAATTAGTTCAACCATTGTGGAAGACAGTATGGTGATTCCTCAAGGATCTAGAACCAGAACCACCTTTTGACCCAGTAATCCCATTACTGGCTATATCCCAAAGGAATATAAATCATTCCACTATAAAGACACATGCACATGTAAGTTTATTGCAGCACTATATACAATGGCAAAGACATGAAACCAACCCAAATACCCTTCAGTGCTAGACTGGATAAAGAAAATGTAGTACATATACACCATAAAATACTATGCAGTCATAAAAAGGAATGAGATCGTGTCTTTTGCAGGCACATGGATGAAGCCATCATACTGAGCACACTAACACAGTAACAAAAAAATCAAACACCGCATGTTCTCACTAATAAGTGAAAGTTGAACATTGAGAAAACAAGGACACAGTGAGGGGAACGACACAACACGGCCCGCTAGGGACTGGGGGTGAGGGAAGAGAACTTAAAGGATGAGTCAATAGGTGCAACAAACCACCATGGCAGAGGATACCTATATAACAAACCTGTACGTTCTGCACATGTATCCCGTATTTTTTAAATTTAAAAACAGGAAATACTTATGTACATACAAACATACATACATACACAACACACACACACATACATTCTTCCCGGATCTTCATTCCTGGTAAGCCAAAGAACCTGGAGAAACACCAGAATTCTGTCCCTCTGAAAATGCAGGACAGGTCTACCTTCATCAACATAAAATTTTGGACCAAATGTGGTAACTGCAGGTCCACCCCACAATGAGTAACTGAAAATTGAGGCAGTATTTCAGATCCTAAAAAACTGATGAAGTAATTCGTGACACATTTGGGTTCTTTTAGACTTTTCCGACTATGAAGAGTGCTAGTAGGAAGAAGGAAGAACGATGTACAAATATCTGTTTGATTCTCTGCTTTCAGATTCCTTTGCTTGTTTGTGTGTTTGTTTGTTCCTTCTTGAGACAGGACATCACTCCAGTCAGCCAGGCTTTTCCAGTCTGTAATTTTTGTTGTTTCCTTTTGTCAAGTTTTAGAAGATTTTATTTTATTTCTATTGAATTTTAAGACATTTTTAGATATGTATTAAAACATTATCTCACATGCTCTGTGTTACATTTCATTTATTTTCATCGTCCCTTTTTTATTTTATTATTTTACTTTATTAAAGCTTATATTCCAGGGAATATATGCACAACGTGTAGATTTGTTACACATGTATACATGCGGCATGTTGGTGTGCTGCACCCATTAACTCGTCTTATACATTAGGTATATCTCCTAACGTTTTCCTTCCCTCCTCCCCCCACCCCACAACAGGCCCTGGTGTGTGATACTCCCCCTTGTCCAGGTGTTCTCATTGTTCAATTCTCATCCATGAGTGAGAACATGTGGTGTTTGGTTTTCTGTTCTTGCAGTAGTTTGCTGAGAATGATGGTTTCCAGCTGCATCCATGTCCCTATGAAGGACATGAACTCATCCTCTTTATGGCTGCATAGTATTCCATGGTGTATATGTGCCACATTTTCTTAATCCAGTCTATCATTGATGAACATTGTGTTGGTTCCAAGTCTTTACTGTTGTGAATAGTAACGCAATAAACATATGAGTGCATATGTCTTTATAGCAGCATGATTTATAATCCTTTGGGGATACAGCCAGTAATGGGATGTCTGGGTCAAATGGTATTTCTAGTTCTAGATCTTTAAGGAATTGCCACGCTGTTTTCCACAATGGTTGAACTAGCTGACAGTTCCAACAACAGTGTAAAAGTGTTCCTATTTCTCCACATCCTCTCCAGCACCTGTTGTTTCCTGACTTTTTAATGATCACTATTCTAACTGGGGTGAGATGGTATCTCATTGTGGTCTTGATTTGCATTTCTTTGATGGCTAGTGATGATGAGTATTTTTTCATGTGTCTGTTGACTGCATAAATGTCTTCTTTTGAGAGGTGTCTGTTCAGATCCTTTGCCCACTTTTTAATGGTTTTTTTTTTTCTTGTAAATTTTTTGAGTTCTTTGTAGGTTGTGGATATTAGCCCTTTGTCAGATGAGTAGATTGCAAAAATTTTTCTTCCATTCTGTAGGTTGCCTGTTTATTCTGATGGTAGTTTCTTCTGCTGTGCAGAAGCTCTTTAGTTTAATTAGATCCCATTTGTCAATTTTGGCTTTTGTTACCATTGCTTTTGTTGTTTTAGACATGAAGTCCTTGCCCATGCTTATGTCCTGAATGGTATCGCCTAGGTTTTCTTCTAGGGTTTTTATGGTTTTAGGTCTAACATTTAAGTCTCTATCCTATCTTGAATTAATTTTTGTATAAGGTGTAAGGAAAGGATCCAGTTTCAGCTTTCTACTTATGGCTAGCCACTTTTCCCAGCAGCATTTATGAAATAGGGAACCCTTTCTCCATTTCTTTTTTTTTGTCAGGTGTGTCAAAGATCAGATAGTTGTAGAAGTGTGGTATTATTTCTGAGGGCTCTGTTCTGTTCCATTGGTCTAGAGCTCTGTTTTGGTACCAGTACCATGCTCTTTTGGTTACTGCAGCCTTGTAGTATAGTTTGAAGTCAGGTAGTGTGATGCCTCCAGCTTTGTTCTTTTGACTTAGGATTGTCTTGGCAATGCGGGCTCTTTTTTGGTTCCATATGAACTTTAAAGTAGTTTTTTCCAATTCTGTGAAGAAAGTCATTGGTAGCTTAATGGGGATGGCATTAAATCTGTAAATTACCTTGTGCAGTATGGCCATTTTCACGATATTGATTCTTCCTATCCATGAGCATGGAATGCATGAAATGTTCTCCCATTTGTTTCTGTCCTCTTTTATTTCATTGAGCAGTGTTTTGTAGATCTCCTTGAAGAGGTCCTTCACATCCCTTGTAAGTTGGATTCCTAGATATTTTATTCTCTTTGCAGCTATTGTGAATGGGAGTTCACTTATGATTTGGTTCTCTGTTTGTCTGTCATTGGTGTATAAGAATGCCTGTGATTTTTGCAAATTGATTTTGTATCCTGAGACTTTGCTGAAATTGCTTATCAGCTTAAGGAGATTTTGGGTTGAGATGATGAGGTTTTCTAAATATACAATCATGTCATCTGCAAACAGGGACAATCTGACTTCCTCTTTTCCTAATTGAATACCCTTTATTTCTCTCTCTTGCCTGGTTGCCCTGGCCAGAAGTTCAACACTATGTTGAATAGGAGGGGTGAAAGAGGGCATTCCTGTCTTGTGCTAGCTTTCAAGGGGAATGCTTCCAGTTTTTGCCTATTCAATATGATATTGTCTGTGGGTTTGTCATAAATATCTCTTACTATTTTGAGATATGTTCCATCAATGCCGAATTTATTAAGTTTTTAGCATGAAGAGCTGTTGAATTTTGTCAAAGGCCTTTTCTGCATCTACTGAGATAACCATGTGGTTTTTGTCTTTGGTTCTGTTTATATGCTGGATTACGTTTATTGATTTGTGTATGTTGAACCAGTCTTGCATCCCAGGGATGAAGCCCACTTGATCATGGTGGATAAGCTTTTTGAAGTGCTGTGGATTTGGTTTGCCAGTATTTTATTGAGGATTTTTGCATGGATGTTCATCAGGGATATTGGTCTAAAATTCTCTTTTTTGTTGTTGTTGTGTCTCTGCCAGGCTTTGGATATCAGGATGACGTTGGCCTTATAAAATGAGTTAGGGAGGATTCCCTCTTTTTTATTGATTGGAATAATTTCAGAAGGAATGGTACCAGCTCCTCCTTGTACCTCTGGTAGAATTTGGCTATGAATCTTTCTGGTCCTGGACTTTTTTGGTTGGTAGGCTATTAATTATTGCCTCAATTTCAGAGCCTGTTGTTGGTCTATTCAGGGATTCAACTTCTTCCTGGTTTAGTCTTGGGAGAATGTATCTGTCCAGGAATTTATCCATTTATTCTAGGTTTTCTAGCTTATTTATGTAGAGGTGTTTTTAGTATTCTCTGATGGTAGTTTGTGTTTCTGCGGGGTCAGTGGTGATATCCCCTTTCTCATTTTTTATTGCATCTATTTGATTCTTCCCTCTTTTCTTCTTTATTAGTCTTGCTAGCTGTCTATCAATTTTTTTAATCTTTTCAAAAAGCCAGCTTCTGGATTCATTGATTTTTTAAAGGGTTTTCTGTGTCTCTGTCTCCTTCAGTTCTGCTCTGATCTTAGTTATTTCTTGCCTTCTGCTAGCTTTTGAATGTGTTTGCTCTTGCTTCTCTAGTTCTTTTAATTGTGATATTAGGATGTCAATTTTAGATCTTTCCTGCTTTCTCTTGTGGGCATTTATTGCTATAAATTTTGCTCTACACACTGCTTTAAATGTGTCCAGAGAGTCTGGTATGATGTATCTTTGTTCTCATTGGTTTCAAAGAACATCTTTATTTCTGCTTCATTTCGTTATGTAACCAGTAGTCATTCAGGAGCAAGTTGTTTAGTTTCCATTTAGTCGAGCAGTTTTGATTGAGTTTCTTAATCCTGAATTCTTGTTTGATTGCACTGTGGTCTGAGAGAGAGTTTGTTATAATTTCTGTTCTTTTATATTTCCTGAGGAGTGCTTTACTTCCAACTATGTGGTCAATTTTGGAATAAGTGTGATGTGGTGCTGAGAACAATGTATATTCTGTTGGTTTGGGTGGACAGTTCTGTAGATGTCTATTAGGTCTGCTTGGTGCAGAGTTGGGTTCAATTCCTGTACATCCTTGACTTTCTGTCTCATTGATCTGTCTAATGTTGATAGTGGGATATTAAAGTCTCCCATTATTATTGTGTGGGAGTCTAAGACTCTTTGTAAGTCTCTAAGGCCTTGCTTTATGAATCTGGGTGCTCCTGAATTGGGTGCATATATATTTTGGATAGTTAGCTCTTCTTGTTGAATTGATCCCTTTATGATTATGTAATGCCCTTCTTTGTCTCTTTTGATTTTGTTGGTTTAAACTCTATCAGTGACTAGGATTGCAACCCCTGCCATTTTTATGTTTTCCATTTGCTTGGTAGATCTTCCTCCATCCCTTTCTTTTGAGCCTATGTGTGTCTCTGCATGTGAGATGGGTCTCCTGAATACAGCAAACTGATGGGTCTTGTCATCACCAGGCCTGACCTACAAGAGCTCCTGACTCTTTATCCAACTTGCCAGTCTGTGTCTTTTAATTGGAACATTTAGCCCATTTACATTTAGGTGAATATTATTACATGTGAACTTGATCCTGTCGTTATGATGTTAGCTGGTTATTTTGCTCATTAGTTGATGCAGTTTCTTGCTAGCCTCGACGGTCTTTAAATTTTGGCATGTTTTTGCAGTGGCTGGTAGCGGTTGTTCATTTCCATGTTTAGTGCTTCCTTCAGGAGCTCTTGTAGGGCAGGCCTGGTGGTGACAAAATCTCTCAGCATTTGCTTGTCTGTAAGGATTTTATTTCTCCCTCACTTATGAAACTTAATTTGGCTGGATATGAAATTCTGGGTTGAAAATTCTTTTCTTTAAGAATGTTGAATATTGCCCCACCCCTCCCTTCTGGCTTGTAGAGTTTCTGCCGAGAGATCCACTGTTAGTCGGATGGGCTTCCCTTTGTGGGTAACCCGATCTTTCTCTCTGGCTGCCCTTAACATTTTTTCCTTCATTTCAACTTTGATGAATCTGACAGTATGTGTCTTGGAGTTGCTGTTCTAGAGGAGTATCTTTGTGGCATTCTCTGTATTTCCTGAATTTGAATGTCGTTCTGCCTTGCTAGGTTGCGGAAGTTCTCCTGGATAATATCCTGCAGAGTGTTTTCCAACTTGGTTCCTTTCTCCCCATCACTTTCAGGTACACAAATCAGACGTAGATTTTGCCTTTTCTCATAATCCCATATTTCTTGGAGGCTTTGTTCATTTCTTCTTACTCTTTTTTCTCTAAACTTCTCTTCTCACTTCATTTTATTCATTTGATCTTCAATCACTGACACCCTTTCTTCCAGTTGACCGAGTCAGTTACTGAAGCTTGCACATTTGTCATGTAGTTCTCGTGTCATGGTTTTCAGCTCTATCAGGTCATTTAAGGACTTCTGTACATTGGTTATTCTAGTTAGCCATTCAGGAAATCTTTTTTCAAGGTTTCTATCTTCTTTGGTATGGGTTCGAACTTCCTCCTTTAGCTCAGAGAAGCTTGATCGTCTGAAGCCTTCTCTCAACTCGTCAAAGTCATTCTCTGTTCAGCTTTGTTCCATTGCTGGAGAGGAGCTGCATTCCTTTGGAGGGGGAGTGGTGCTCAGATTTTTAGAATTTTCAGTTTTTCTGCACTTCTTTTTCCCCATCTTTGTGGTTTTATCTACCTTTGGTCTTTGATGATGTTGATGTACAGATGGGGTTTGGGTGTGGATGTCCTTTCTGTTTGTTTGTTAGTTTTCTTTCTAATAGTCACGACCCTCAGCTGCAGGTCTGTTGGAGTTTGCTCAAGGTCCACTCCAGACCCTGTTTGCCTGGGTGGCAGCAGTGGAGGCTGCAGAAGAGTGAATATTGCTGAACAGCAAATGTTTCTGCCTGATCATTCCTCTGGAAGCTTCGTCTCAGAGGGGTACCCGGTTGTGTGAGGTGTGAGGTGTCAATCTGACCCTAGTGGGGGTGTCTCCCAGTTAGGCTACTTCAGGGTCAGGGACCCACTTGAGCAGGCAGTCTGTCTGTTCTCAGATCTCAAACTCCATGCTGGGAGAGCCACTACTCTCTTCAAAGCTGTCAGACAGTGACATTTAAATCTGCAGAGGTTTCTGCTGCCTTTTGTTCGGCTATGCCGTGTCCCCAGAGGTGGAGTCTAGAGAGGCAGGCAGGCCTCTTTGAGCTGTGGTGGGCTGCACCCAGTTCAAGCTTCCCGGCCACTTTGTTTACCTACTCAAGCCTCAGCAATGGCAAGCGCCCCTCCCCCAGCCTTGCAGCCTCCTTGCAGTTAGATCTCGGCCTACTGTCCTAGCAATGAGGGAGGCTCTGTGGGCGTGGGAATCTCCAAGCCAGATGTGGGATATAATCTCTTGGTGACGTTTGCTGAGACCCTTGATAAAGGACAGTGTTAGGGTGGGAGGAACCCAATTCTCCAGGTGCTGTGTATCACGGTTTCCCTTGCCTAGGAAAGGGAATTCCCTTCCCTCTTGCACTTCCTGAGTGAGGTGATGCTTCCCCCTGCTTCTGTTGTCGCTCTGTGGGCTGCATTCACTGTCCTGCCCCCACTGTCAAACAAGCCCCAGTGAGATGAACCCGGTACCTCAGTTGGAAATGCAGAAATCACCCATCTCCTGTGTCGCTCACGCGGGGAGCTGGAGGCTGGATCTGTTCCTATTCGGCCATCTTGGAACTGCCTCTCATCACTCCTTTAATGAACAAAAGGTTTTAGCTTATATATCTTTGTGTTTGTCAAGTTTTTCTGATTTTGACTTTTCAAAATATGCTGTCATATACAAGAAACCCTTGGATATAAAATGCCATGAATATTTCTCTTTTCTTGCAGTCATAACTTCAGTGGATATCTTCAATTAATCTCTGGGTTATAGCATGTTTTCTTGAAAGTCTTCCACAGTCTATTTTGGGCATTGAGAATTTCCTCAAACTTAAGTGAATATTTCTACAATTTGAAGGCATAGTACCATTTGATGCTTTATTATTTGCATATATTTCTTCCACAAGACCATTTCATGCAAAGACTTGTCTTGTCCCCACAGCCAGATCATTGCAACATGATATAGAATCAATTGGTCAAAAATGGGAAGGTTATCTCTGGAATGTCTATTTGACTCCATTGATCTCTCCATCTTAATTAAGACAGAATATGCTGTGTTAATTACATAACATCGCTGCACATTCTCAAATCAGAAAGTGTAGTTCCAACTTCTTGTTGTTCAATCGCTGAAAGAATGATCTTATCTCCCAGATGCACATGCTTGGAAGTACTTCTCAACACACACACACTCACATCCAGACACAAAGATACAAATACACACACAGGCACAAAGTGTTTAATATGTACACAATTGTTAACTGGCATTGTTTTACATGAAATAAGGCAAATGTGTAGCCCCTGTCCTAACCCAGTTCCACTCCTATCATATTTGCCCACGACACTGATTAGTAAATCTGCTTCAACTGTTCTATAATCACAATTTAAGCTGTGTCCATTAAATTCCGTGAGCAATGCAAAAGGATACAACCTAAGACACAAAACTTAATTGACTGCTGATATTTCATTGGTAAATTGGGTAATTGATGAGTAAATGTAGTGGAACCGGTGGGTGGGCATTAGTTATATAAGGGGTGACGCAGCAAGATACTTCATTATTCAAAGGTGTTTGAAAGAAATTGAAACACAGGAGTGTGTGTATTCAGCTGAGATAAAATGAGAAAACCGTGAAATAAATCTCACTTGGGGTGTAAAAAATAACATTAGGGGAGATTCTGGGTCAATTATCCAATTGTGTAAACTGGATCTTGGAAGCAGGATCGCTTTCCTGCAATAAGACTTGTTTATTGCTGGTGGTGCTTCAGTGGAAACGATTTTGGAGAATGGCCCCTTCCTTTTGTGTATCTGCTGATTAGATTTCATGGGAAATCTGGGGTTTTAAACTCTATTTAAATGTTAACATAATTCATTCAAATGGCAAAAAATCAACAGGTTCTTTGATGTGGAATCATCACATATCGATTTCTTCTTAGGTACAGTTATTTTTTATTTTTATTTTTTTTTTGAGACGGAGTCTTGCTCTGTCACCCAGGCTGGAGTGCTGTGGCCGGATCTCAGCTCACTGCAAGCTCCGCCTCCCGGGTTCACGCCATTCTCCTGTCTCAGCCTCCCGGATAGCTGGGACTACAGGCGCCACCACGTCGCCCGGCTAGTTTTTTGTAGTTTTTAGTAGAGACGGGGTTTCACCGTGTTAGCCAGGATGGTCTCGATCTCCTGACCTCGTGATCCGCCCGTCTCGGCCTCCCAAAGAGCTGGGATTACAGGCTTGAGCCACCGCGCCCGGCAGGTACAGTTATTAAAGTTGATCTACCAGAGTGAAACGATTGTGGAGAACGGCCCCTTGCTTTAGTGTATTTGCTGATTAGATTTAATGGTTCATTTATCATTAAGTACAGTGATCAAAGTTGACCTACCCAAGAGTAGAGATGTCCAGGACAGAACTCAGGACTCTGTAGAATCACAGAACCTGGGTGCAACATTGTTCAAGCACATAAATATGCTCATTCAGAGTGATTTTAGTGTGACGTGTGTGTGAATTGCAGTGTAACGAGCATGACACGCAGACAGGTTATCAAGTGGACTCACCTCAACATCAGTTATGGGCATTACAGAACAACGATGCCAAGGTCCTGGATCCAGAGAAAAGAAACTCCAGCATCCTATGTAAAGCCACGGCATCTGGATTTCTCATGCTTCTGGGGATCATGCTCCCGTAAACGGTGACTTCTTCCTCCTTGTGAAGCATCTTTCTCAGCAGGGCTCATTTCTTCTTCCAGGACTCTGTCCAACAGAAAGAGGAAGCCTTCTGATAGAGCACACCTGACCCATGAAAAGAAAAGGGAAAGAAAGGAGGCCAAAGGTCACACTCCCCTCATTCCACCATCTTCCCTAAAATCATCCTGGTTTCATGGGCCCCAAGACCGGGGATGATTCTGTATACCTCGAGGCCTTGGTGTCTGGCCTCAATTCTATTCTCTTTCTCATTATCTGAAAAATTTTAAGAAAATCCCTAGAGCCAGGATCTTCATTCCTAGTAAGCCAAAAGTCTCGAAGAAACACCCAAATTCTCTCCCTCTTAGTTTGGGAAACAAGTCTGCCTTCATCAGCATGAAACTTTGCATGAAATGTGTTAACTGCAAGTCCACCACACAATGCTTAACTGGAATATCAAGCAACATCTCAGATGATGAAAAATAGATGCAAGAATCCCTAAGACAAATGGTTTATTTTTCCCTTTCTTACTAAAACAACTGCCAGTATTAACAATGGTATGCAAATCTCTTTTAGACGCCCTGCTTTTAAATCTCTATGTTTCTTCTTGAGATAGGGACTCACTTCCATCACCCAGGCATTTACAGTGATTAATTCTGGCTATATGCTATTCTCAAATTAGAACTTTACATTTCATCTCCCTCAAATGTTGATCCATTATCGCATACGCATTAAAATATTATCTCCCATGTTGTGTAATATGTTGTTTCCATTTTCTTTCTTCCTTAAATGAACCAAAGGTTTTAGTTGGCATAGATTCTGATTAGTCAAGTTTTCTGATTTCATGATTTCTTAAATTGCCGTCATACGTCCGCAATCACTGGAAATAGAATGTCATGAGTATTTCTCTTTTCTTGCAATCATAAATTCAGGGAATGTCATCAATTGATATGTCGGTGATTGCATGATTTCCTGAAAGTCGTTCACAGTCTGAATAGTGCACTGAGTATTTCGTCTAACTTCAGTGAATGTTTCCAACACTTGATGCTTTACCATTTGGGTATATGGCTTCCACAAGAGCATTTCCTGCAAAGGCATGTGTTGTTCCCCACTGGCAAGTCATTTCATTCGGATACAGAATCAATAGGCTGAACAAGGAAAGGTTATCGCTGGAATATTTATTTGACTCCACGGATCTCTTCTTTGATATTAAGGAATCAAATAGGCTGTGTTATTAACTGTACTTCACTGACAATTCTCAAGTCAGAAAGTACAGGTCCGACTTCCTGTCCTACAATGCTTGAAGAATGATCGTATATGCCAAAAGCAAACAGTTGGAAGCACATCCCAGCTAAAACACACACATATCCAGACATATAAACACAAAGACACACTCACAAGGGTATGATTGCGCATGTGACAAACTCACGCAAGCAAACCACAAACACAAACACACACACGGTTTCATAAGTATAGAGATATTCCCTAGCAATATTTTAAGTAAAATAACGCAAATGTGACACAGCAGGAGTCCATGAACACTGGCACACTCACTTCTTTGCAAGGAAGGACCAGGAGATTCAAAGGGAAGAACAAACACAGCAAGAGGGCTCTGTTTGTGTACCAGTGATCTCAGGGAAAGTCTCCACCAACACCCAGGAGAGCGCACGCACACACACACACACACCCACGAGGGGGTTCGCGCGCGCACACACACACACCATCACATGCACAGTCAATCCGACATAAAGTAATGAGGAGCCCAGGTTTCTGTCTACACAACAGGGACAACTGGATAGTGATGGCTGCGTTTCAGGATGAGCCCAGACATGGGAAACATCGAGTTTTGCAGTCGTGAGGCTTCTTCAACCTGTGGAGGGATTGTCTGTGTGTTTGTGTTCATGGTAGATGACATTCAGAGTGAATTTCTGAAGAGGACATATTGCGATGTAGGGTTGGGCGGGAGGTTATTGCAGGGAACGGGGTTGACTATTTTCTCTTGGGGTGTGTTTCAGTCGTCAGCTGTTGGTGAGCACCAGAAGTTGAAATTTTGCGAACGTGGGACTTCTGTGGATCCTTCTCGCCACCTTGAGTAGTGGAAACTGGAACGCATTTGAAGAGAGGAAGGGTGTTCTTCTTTTGAACCTGCCTCGCCGTTTTTACATTGCTTGCTGGATGGACCTCAGGCGCCCAAGGACTTGCGCCCTTGGTGGAACCCACAGAATGCTGGAAACAGACAGACACACAGACACACTGGCCTATTGAATGGTGTCCATTTCCAATGAATTGAAGCGGAAAATCATCCCACTGGTATGTGAGTCATTTGGAAGTAAGTCGTCTTGATAGTAAAGGAAATCAAACACAGGAGCGTGTGTGTATTCAACTAAAATAAAATCAGCAAGCACCGAAATAAATTTCATTTGGTGTGCATAAAAATGGCACTTGGGGACATTCCGGGTCAATCGTCCAGCTGCAAAAGGTGCATCTCTGAAGCACAGTCCCTGACCTGCAATGAGACTTGTTCATGCGAGGTGGTGTCGCAGTGGAAATGATTGTGGGAAATGGCCCCTTCCTTTTGTGTATTCGCTGATTGGATTTCGGGCTCCATTTCTCGTTCGGTGCAGTGATCCAAGTTGACCGACCTGAGAGTAAAGATGTCCAGGGCATAACTCAGGGCTCCGTACAATCACAGAATCTTGGGTGCAACCTTGCTCAAGCACACAAATATGCGTATGAACAGTGTCTCTGTGTGACGTGAGTGCAAACTACAGCGTGATGAGCATGACTGGCAGACAGGTGATCCATCAGGCTCACCTCAAAATCAGTTATGAGCATGAAAGAACACCGATGCCCAGGTCCCGGCTTCAGACATAACACCCTCCAGCGTCTTGTGTGAAGTCACGGCATCTGGACTGCTCACGCTTCTGGGGTCATCCTCCTGAAAATCGTGGCTCCTTTCTCCCTGGGGACCAACTCTCTAAGCAGCGCTTCTTTCCTCCCCCAGGACTCTTTCCATCGGGCACGGGAAGCCTTCGGATGGAACACACCTGCCCCATGAAAAGACAATGAAAAGAAACGGGGCCAAAGCTCACAGTCCTCTCATTCCACCATCCTCCCTAAAATCATCCTGACTTCATGGGCCCTGAGGCCAGGGTGTTTCTTGACACCTCGAGGCCTTGGCGCTGGGCCTAAATTCTGCCCCGTTTCTCACTCTCTAAGACATTTTCACAAAATCCCTGGAGCCAGGATCTTCATTCCTGGTAAGCCAAAGGACCTGAAGACACACCCAAATTCTGCCCCTCCTAGTTTGGGGAACATGTCTACATTCATCAGCTTTACATTTTGCACCAAATGTGGGAACTGCCAGTCCACCACACAATGCCTAACTGGGGGAAACGGAGGCAACATCGCAGATCCTGAACAATCCATGCAAGAATCCATGAGATAAATGCCTTCTTTTCGCCCTTTCCTACTGAAACAAGGGCCAGGAGCAACAATGGTGTACAAACCTCTGTTTCACTCCCTGCTCTTAAATCTCTCTGTTTCTTCCTTCTTGAGACAGGGCGCCCCACTCCCGTCACCCAGGCTTTTCCAGTGTTTAATTCTGGTTGTTTGCTTTTGTCAAATTTAGAATTTTGTATTGCATCTCTCTCAAATGTGGATCCATTATCACATACATACGAAAATGTCATCTCCCGTGCTGTGTGATATGTGGTTTTTATTTTCATCCTTTGTTAAATGAACCAAAGGTTTTAGTTGGCATAGCTTCCGATTACTCAAGTTTCTTGATTTCATGATTTCTTAAATTGCCGTCGTACGTCCCCAACCACTGGAAATAGAATGTCATGACTATGCCTCTCTTCTTGCAATCATAAATTCGGGGAATGTCATCAATCGTCCTCACGATGATTGCATGATTACCCGAAAGTCTTTCACCGTCTAAACTGTGCATTGAGTATATCGTCTAACTTCAGTGCATGTTTCCAACACTCGATGCTTTATGATTTGGGTATCTAGCTCCCACCAGAGCACTTCCTGCAAAGACTTATCTTGTTCCCCACTGGCAAGTCATTTCACTCGGATATAGAATCAAGAGGCTGAACATGGAAAGGTTATCGCTGGAATGTCTGTTGGATTCCTCGAATCCCTCCTTTGTTGTTAAGGAAGCAAGTACGCTGTGTTAATTACTGTACTTCCTTGACTGTACTCAAGTCAGAAAGCACACGTCCGACTTCTTGTCCTTCAGTCACCGAAAGGATGATCGTATCTGCCAAATGCACATACTTGGAAGTACATCTCAGCACAAACACACACACACACACACAGACATAAACACACGC
This sequence comes from Trachypithecus francoisi, assembly GCF_009764315.1. Lineage (NCBI taxonomy): Eukaryota > Metazoa > Chordata > Mammalia > Primates > Cercopithecidae > Trachypithecus > Trachypithecus francoisi. Next base: position 116,761,866 of record NW_022681458.1, read on the forward strand.
AGAGACACACTCACGCGGGCGTGCTTGCTAGTGCTCGTGTGCTCTCGCCCACTCACACGCACACACACACACATGCAAGCACACACACACACACACACGCAAGCATACACACACTGTTTCACAGGTACACAATTCTTCCCTGGCATTGTTTTACCGAAACTAAGGCAAATGTGTGGCCACTGTCCTAAGCCGGTTGCACTCCTATGTGCCTATCATCCTGAGGCGTCAATTTTCTTCAGGTGTTCTATAAATCACGATGTGGGCTGTGTCTGTTGAATTCCCTGGGGAATACACGGGGACACACCCTATGACTCATTCCTTAATTAAATTGAGTGCTGATATTTGATTGGTGGATCGCGTACCTGATGGGTGGGTGGGGTGTTCGCGGTAGGTGGGGATGAGTTATATAAGGGCTGATGCGGCCAGATAGCGGGTCATTTGAAGACTCTCTCGGAAGAGATAGCGTCTTTCTGTCTGCAACGTGCGGTCCCATCAGAAAAAGCTTGTGATCCTTGCTCCTGGTGACATGGAGGCCGATTCACTCCACTTGGGAGGTGAATGGCAGTTCAACCAGTTTTCAAAACTCACATCTTCTCGGCCAGATGCAGCTTTTGCTGAAATCCAGCCAACTTCTCTACCTGAGAAGTCACCACTGGCATGTGAGACCCATGTCGACCTCTGTGATGATTTGACTCCTGTGGCAAGACAGCCTGCCCCCGGGGAGAAGCTTCCTCTCAGTAGCAGGAGACCTGCTGCGGTGGGGGCTGGGCTCCAGAATATGGGAAACACTTGCTACATGAATGCTTCCCTGCAGTGCCTAACATACACACCACCCCTTGCCAACTACATGCTGTCCCGGGAGCACTCTCAACTTTGTCATCGTCACAAGTGCTGCATGCTGTGTACGATGGAAGCTCACATCACACAGGCCCTCCACCGTCCTGACCACGTCATCCAGCCCTCACAGGCACTGGCTGCTGGCTTCCATAGAGGCAAGCAGGAGGATGCCCATGAATTTCTGATGTTCATTGTGGATGCCATGAGAAAGGCATGCCTTCCTGGGCACAAGCAGGTAGATCATGACTCTAAGGACACCACCCTCATCCACCAGATATTTGGAGGCTACTGGAGATCTCAAATCAAGTGTCTCCACTGCCAGGGCGTTTCGGACACCTTTGACCCTTACCTGGACATCGCCCTGGATATCCAGGCAGCTCAGAGTGTGAAGCAAGCTTTGGAACAGGTGGTGAAGCCCGAAGAACTCAATGGAGAGAATGCCTATCATTGTGGTCTTTGTCTCCAGAAGGCACCTGCCTCCAAGACGTTCACTGTACACACCTCTGCCAAGGTCCTCATCCTTGTATTGAAGAGATTCTCCGATGTCACAGGCAACAAACTTGCCAAGAATGTGCAATACCCTGAGTGCCTTGACATGCAGCCATACACGTCTCAGCAGAACAGAGGGCCTCTTGTCTATGTCCTCTATGCTGTGCTGGTCCATGCTGGGTGGAGTTGTCACAACGGACATTACCTCTCTTATGTCAGAGCTCCTGGAGGCCAGTGGTATAAAATGGATGACGCCGAGGTCACTGCCTGTAGCATCGCTTCTGTCCTGAGTCAACAGGCCTATGTCCTCTTTTACATCCAGAGGAGTGAATTGGAAAGACGCGGTGAGAGTGTGTCAATAGGCAGGGAACCAGGAGCCCTTGGCCCTGAACACACAGGCAGGCGAGCAACGCAAGGAGAGCTCCAGAGGGAACCCTGCCTCCAGGAACCCGACTTGGAGGAGGACTTGGTGGAAAGAGCCACTCAGGAAAGCACCTTAGACCACTGGAAGTTCCTCCAAGAGCAAAACAAAACCAAGCCTGACTTCAACGTCAGAAAAGTCGAACGTACCCTGCCTCCCAACGTGCTTGTGATTCATCCATCAAAATACAAGAGTGGGATGAGCAACCGTCATCCTGAACAGCAAAGCTCCCTGCTGAACCTCTCTTCAAGGAACCTGACACATCAGGAGTCCATGAACACTGGCACACTCAGTTCTCTGCAAGGGAGGACCAGGAGATCCAAAGGGAGGAACAAACACAGCAAGAGGGCTCTGTTTGTGTGCCAGTGATCTCAGGGAAAGTCTCCACCCACACGCAGGAGTGCGCGCGAACACACACTCATACACACACACCTACACGTACACACACTCAGACCCACGAGGGGGTTCGCGCGCACACACACACACACCATCACATACACAGTCAATCCGACATAAAGTAATGAGGAGCCCAGGTTTCTGTCTACACAGGAGGGATAACTGGATAGTGATGGCTGCGTTTCAGGATGAGCCCAGACATGGGAAACATCGAGTTTTGCAGTCGTGAGTCTTCTCAACCTGTGGAGGGATGGTCTGTGTGTTTATGTTCATGGTAGATGACATTCAGTGTGGATTTCTGAATAGGACATATTGCGGTATAGGGTTGGGCATGAGGTTATTGCAGGGGACGGGGTTGACTATTTTCTCTTGGGGTGTGTTTCAGTCGTCAGCTGTTGGTGAGAACCAGAAGTTGAAATTTTGCAAACGTGGGACTTCTGTGGATACTTCTCGCCACCTTGAGTAGTGGAAACCGGAACGCATTTGAAGAGAGGAAGAGTGTTCTTCTTTTGAACCTGCCTCACCGTTTTTACATTGCTTGCTGGATGGACCTCAGGCGCCCGAGGACTTGCGCCCTTGGTGGAACCCACAGAATGCTGGAAACAGACACACTGGCCTATTGAATGGTGTCCATTTCCAATGAATTGAAGCGGAAAATCATCCCACTGGGATGTGAATCCTTTGGAAGTAAGTCGTCTTGATAATAAAGGAAATCAAACACAGGAGCGTGTGTGTATTCAACTAAATTAAAATCAGCAAGCACCGAAATAAATCTCATTTGGTGTGCATAAAAATGGCATTTGGGGAGATTCCTGGTCAATCGTTCAGGTGGGAAAGGTGCATCTCTGAAGCACAGTCCCTGACCTGCAATGAGACTTGTTCATCCGAGGTGGTGTTGCAGTGGAAATGATTGTAGGAAATGGCCCCTTCCTTTTGTGTATTCGCTGATTGGATTTCGGGCTCCATTTCTCGTTCGGTGCAGTGATCCAAGTTGACCGACCTGAGAGTAAAGATGTCCAGGGCATAACTCAGGGCTCTGTACAATCACAGAATCTTGGGTGCAAGCCTGCTCAAACACACAAATGTGCGCATTAACAGTGTCTCTGTGTGACGTGAGTGCAAACTACAGCGTGATGAGCATGACTGGCAGACAGGTGATCCATCGGGCTCACCTCAAAATCAGTTATGAGCATGAAAGAACATCGATGCCCAGGTCCCGGCTTCAGACATAACACCCTCCAGCGTCTTGTGTGAAGCCAGGGCATCTGGACTGCTCACGCTTCTGGGGATCATCCTCCTGAAAATCGTGGCTCCTTTCTCCCTGGGGACCAACTCTCTAAGCAGCGCTTCTTTCCTCCCCCAGGACTCTTTCCATCGGGCTCGGGAAGCCTTCTGATTGAACACACCTGCCCCATGAAAAGACAATGGAAAGAAACGGGGACAAAGGTCACAGTCCTCTCATTCCACCATCCTCCCTAAAATCATCCTGATTTCATGGGCCTTGAGGCCAGGGTGTTTCTTGACACCTCGAGGCCTTGGCGCTGGGCCTAAATTCTGCCCCGTTTCTCACTCTCTAAGACATTTTCACAAAATCCCTGGAGCCAGGATCTTCATTCCTGGTAAGCCAAAGGACCTGAAGACACACCCAAATTCTGCCCCTCCTAGTTTGGGGAGCATGTCTACATTCATCAGCTTTACATTTTGCACCAAATGTGGGAACTGCCAGTCCACCACACAATGCCTAACTGGGGGAAACGGAGGCAACATCGCAGATCCTGAACAATCCATGCAAGAATCCATGAGATAAATGCCTTCTTTTCGCCCTTTCCTACTGAAACAAGGGCCAGTAGTAACAATGGTGTACAAACCTCTGTTTCACTCCCTGCTTTCAAATTTCTCTGTTTCTTTCTTCTTGAGACAGGGCGCCCCACTCCCGTCACCCAGGCTTTTCCAGTGTTTAATTCTGGTTGTTTGCTTTTTGTCAAATTTAGAACTTCTTATTGCATCTCTCTCAAATGTGGATCCATTATCACATACATAGGAAAATGTCATCTCCCCTGGTGTGTGACATGTGCTTTTTGTTTTCATCCTTTGTTACATGAACCAAAGGTTTTAGTTGGCATAGCTTCCGATTACTCAAGTTTCTTGATTTCATGATTTCTTAAATTGATTTCGTACGTCCGCAACCACTGGAAATAGAATGTCGTATTTCTCTGTTCTTACAATCATAAATTCGGGGATGTCATCAATCAGCCTCTCAGGGATTGCATGATTTCCTGATGGTCTTTCACAGTCTAATTTGTGCATTGAGTATTTCATCTAAGTTCAGTGCATGTTTCCAGCACTCGATGCTTTATGATTTGGCTATCTAGCTTCCACAAGTGCATTTCCTGCAAAGACTTATCTTCTTCCATACTGGCAAGTCATTTCACTCGGATATGGAATCAAGAGGCTGAACATAGAAAGGTTATCGCTGGAATATCTATTGGATTCCATGGATCCCTATACGTACACACACACACACACACACACACAGAGTTTCAGCCATTCCTACATAACATAATGTGGTCCTCAGGTTTTTGTTTATGCAAGAGGGACAACTGGTTAGTGTTGGCTTCATTTCAAGATGATACCATATATAATGTTTTTGTGGGGTTTTGAGTATTCTGATCATGTGAAGCGACTGTCTCTGTGCATGCATTTTCACAGTAGATGACATCCTATGTACTACTTTTTGAGGTGTAGGTTTCCCCCTCAGGTTACTGGATGGATTTGAATTTATTATTCTGTCTTGGTTTGTTTTGATTAGTCAATTGGTAGACGAGAGTAGGTGAAATTTTGCTAATGTGGTATATATGTGAATCATTCTTGCGAATGTGAATAATTGAAACTGGGATGCATTTGTAACATTGAAGGGCGTTCTTATTTTTTACCCCAACTTTTTTTGCATTTGTTTTCAAGCAACCTCAGGTGCCCTGGGTAGAACCTAGGTAATTCTTGGAACAGATAAACGGATGCTGCTCATTTTATGGTGTCAGTTTAAGTTTAATTTAAAGGGAAAATTTTCTCACCAGTATGTAACTCATTTTCAAATAAGTTATACTTATCATAAATGGAATAATACACAAAACACGGAAGTGTGTGTGTATGAAACTACAGTCAAATTAGAAAGTTCTTAAATAAACTGCATTTCATGAGTAAAGGATGGAATTTTGGGAAATTCGAGATCAACCATCCAGCTGTGAAATCTGTGTCTTTGAAGCAGTACCCCTGTCCTGAGAATTGTTTTTCTCTGGTGGTATTTCATTGGAAACTAGTTTGGGGAATAGCCCCTTCACTTTTTATATTTGCTTGTTACTTTTCATTGTAAATCTGTGTTTTTAAACTGTATTTAAATGTTAATAGAATCCATCCCAATAAAACATAACCAACAAGTCTTTTCATTTCTAATCGTCACAGATCAATCTCTTGTTAGTTATGGTGATCAGTTTACTCACCTGAGAGTAAATGACACCTTGGCAGAACACAGGGCTCCATAGAAGTACAGAATCCTGGGTCCAACCCTGTCCAAGCATCAAAATGTGTATATTAGCAATGTGTCTGTGTGAATTGTGTGTGAAGTAAAGTGAGATTAGTAAAACTTGCAGTAGATTATTAATTTGTTTCACTTTGTAATCAACGAGTGAGCTTTAAAGAATATCAATGACCAGTGCCTACCCACCAGAGATAAGAACCTCCAGTGTCTTGTGTGAAACCATGGCATCTGGATTGCTCATGATTCTGAAGATAATTCTCCTGTCCCCCATGGTTTCAGAATCACTGCAGGTGGTGGAAACAGATAACACATCATTCCCTTGCTCTCTGTTCTCTTCACTCAGGAAAACTCTCACTGGGACCAAGGAAAATCCTATGGTTTCCTAGGGAGAAGGATTTTTCTCAGGAGAGAAAATGGTGGCTCCTTCCTCCTTGTTGAGCCTCTTCATCAGGATTGCCCCTTTGTCTCTCCAGGACTCTCTTCATCAGACTCGAGATGCCCCTTGGTTGAGCACATCTGGCCTATGAACAAATAAGGGGAAGGAATGGTTCCAAAGATTGTACTATGCTCACTCCACCATCCCCTCTGAAAGTATCCTGACATCATCAGGCCTGGGTCAGAAGCTGTTTCTTTATACCTCTCGGCTTCGCCTCACAGCCTAAATCCTGCCCTATTTCCTACATCTTGTAAATTTTGACAAAACCTGCAGAGACTAGATCTTCATTCCTAACAGGCCAAAGGGAGGTACACCAGAATTCTGTCCCTCTGAGACTGCAGGACATCTCAGCTTCCATCAACATGAAATTTTGCATCAAATATAGTTACTGCAGGTCCACCTCACAATGAGTAATGGAAGTTGAGACAACATCTCAGACCCTGTACAGTTTTTGGCCAAGCTCATTTAGTTTGGCAATGCTTTTACTCTATAAGTCAGTTGTGAAAACACTTAGGATTCATATTATTTAGTCTTTTAATCAGTCTGTTATTATTTTCAATGTATTTTCTACACTTTAGCTTAATATTTCTGATAAACTTTGATGCAAAATTCTCAATATAGTAGTGGCAAACCAAATCCAGCAATACATCAAAAAGCTTATCCACCAAGATCAAGTCGGCCTCATCCCTTGGGTGCAAGGCTGGTTCAACATATGCAAAACAATAAAAGTAATTCACCACATAAACAGAACTAAAGACAAAAACCCCATGATTATTTCAGTTGACTCAGAAAAGGTCTTTGATAAAATTCAACATTCCTTTATGTTAAAAACTCTCATGAAACTAGGTATTGATGGAACATGCCTCAAAATAATAAGAGCCATTTATGACAAATCCACAGTCAATATCATACTGAATAGGCAAAAGCTGGAAATATTCCATTTGAAATTTGGCACAAGACAAGAATGCCCTCTCTCACCACCACTCCTATTCAATATAGTGTTGGAAGTTCTGGCCCAGGCAATCAACAAGAGAAAGAAAGAAAGCATATTCAAACAGGAAAAGAGGAAGTCGAACTGTCTTTTTTTGCAGATGACATTATCCTATATCTATAAAATTCCATCACCTCGCCCAAAAGATTTTTAAGCTACAAGCAACTTCAGCAAAGTCTCAAGATACAAAATCAGTGCAAAAATCTCAAGCATTCTTATACACTAACAATAGACAAAAAGAGAGCCAAATCACAAATGAATTCCCATTTACAATTGCTACAAAGAGTATAAAATACCTAGGAATACAGCTAACAAGGCAAGTGAAGGATCTCTTCAAGGAGAACTACAAACCACTACTCAAGGAAACAAGAGAGGACACAAACAAATGGAAATACATTCCGTGCTCATGGGTAAGAAGAATCAATATGATGAAAACGGCCATACTTCCCAAAGTAATTCATAGATTCAATGCTATTCCCATAAACTACCATGGACATTTTTTACAAAATTAGAAAAATCTACCTCAAAATTCGTATGGAATGAAAAAAGAGCCCATATACCCAGGTCAATCCTAAGCAAAAATAACAAAGCTGGAGGCATCATGCTACCTGACTTCAAACCATATTACAAGGCTACAGTAACCCAAACAGCATGGTAGTGGAACAAAACAGACACATAGAGACCAATGGAATGGAATAGAGATATCAGAAATAAGACTGCACATCTACAACCATTTTATTTTGGATGAAAACAAGCAATGAGGAAAGCATTTCCTATTTAATAACAAATGGTGCTGGAAAAACTAGCTAGACATATGCAGAAAACTGAAACTGGACCCCTTCCTTATACCTTACAGAAAAATGAACTGAAAATGGATTAAAGATTTAAATGTAAAACCCAAAATTATAAAAATCCAACCCCATATAAAAGTGGGCAAAAACTGGGTGCAGTAGCTCATGCCTGTAATCCCAGAAGTTTGGGAAGGTGAGGTGGGCAGATAACTTGAGGCCAGGAGTTCAAGATCAACCTGGCCAACACGGTGAAACTCAGTCTCTACTAAAAATACAATAAATTAGCCGGATGTGATGGCAGGTGCCTGTAATCCCAACTACTCAGGAGGCTGAGACAGAAGAATTGCCTGAATCTGGGAGGCAGAGGTTGCAGTGACCCGAGATTGTGCCACTGAACTCCACCCTGGGTGACACAGTGAGACTCTGTCTTTATGAAAATAAAAATATTTTAAAAAGTGAGCAAAGGATATGAACAGACACTTCTCAAAAGAAGACATTTATGCAGCCAACAAACATATGAAAAAAAAGCCCAACGTTACTGATCATTAGAGAAATACAAATCAAAACCACGGTCAGATGCCATCTCATGCCAGTCAGAATGGAGATTATTAAAAAGTCAAGAAACAACAGATGCCGGTGAGACTGTGGGGAAACAGGAACACTTTTACACTGTTGGAGCGAATGTAAAGTCAACCACTGTGGAAGACAGTGTGGTGATTTTTCAAAGACCTAGAATCAGAAATACCATTTGACCCAGCAATGTCATTACTGGGTATATACCCAAAGGAATATAAATTCTCGCATTATAAAGATACTTACATGCATATGTTCATTGCCACACGATTCACAATAGCAAAAACATGGAATCAACCCAAATGCCCATCAGTGACAGACTGGATACAGAAAATGTGATACATATACACCATGGAATACTATGCAGCCATAAAAAGGAATGAGATCATGTCCTTTGCAGGGACATGGATGAAGCTGGAAACCATTATTCTCAGCAAACTAATGCAGGAACAGAAAACCAAATACACATGTTCTCACTTAAAACCAAATACAGATGAACAACGAGAAAACATAGACACAGGGAGAGGAACAACATACACTGGAGCCTGTCTTGGGGTGAGTGGGGAGGGAGTGCATCAGAATAAATAGCTAATGCATGTGGGGCTGAATACCTAGGTTACGGATTGATAGGTACAGCAAACCACCATAACACACACTTACCTATGTAACAAACCTGCACGTCCTGCACATGTATCCCTGAAGTTAAAATGAAATAAAATAAAATTTTTAAAAACTTTATTTTTTCTAAGTCCTGTTTGCAATTTTCTTTTTTTTTTTTTTTTTTTTTTTTGAGGTGGAGTCTTGCTCTGTCGCCTGGACTGGAGTGCAGTGGCCAGATCTCAGCTCACTGCAAGCTCCGCCTCCCGGGTTTACGCCATTCTCCTGCCTCAGCCTCCTGAGTAGCTGGGACTACAGGCGCCCGCCACCTCGTCGGCTAGTTTTTTGTATTTTTAGTAGAGACGTGGTTTCACCGTGTAGACCAGGATGGTCTCGATCTCCTGACCTCGTGATCCACCCGTCTCGACCTCCCAAAGTGCTGGGATTACAGGCTTGAGCCACCGCGCCCGGCCCTGTTTGCAATTTTCAACGTGAACTTTCTAGTAGACATTTATCATATATAGAATTATATAGTTGATTTTTGAACAACTATGGTTCTGCCATTCTTTAAAATGCAAATTCTTTATGAGTGTGTGTGTGTGTATATGTATACATGTGTGTGTATGTATATTTGAGTGTGTATATATATGTGTGTGTATATATATGTGCACATGTATGTGTGTGTGTGCATATATATATATATATATAATGCTCTTGGTCTTCTGTTTGAGTAGGCTGAGAAGGAGGAGGGGGAGGAGTGGTTGTTCTTGCAGTCTCAGAGGTAGCTAGGAGGAAGAGAATCTGTACAAATGAACACATGAAGTTGTCATTTGTAAGTGTGAGTTAAATAATTCTACACCTGGACATAGAAGTGGAATGAGAGACACTAGAGATCTGGAAGCATGAGAGGGTGGGGGGGCAAATAATAATGGTTAGATATCCGAATTCCTTGGTCCCAAATGGTGTACAATTATTTCCCTTTAATTTGTGTCCATTTAACAGCAAGTTTGAGAGGAGTGAGCCAAGCTCAGAAAGGCATTCAGCCCTAAAATCAGATGTGCATGGCAATGGGCAGAAGTCCCCTCTCCCTTTCTCAGAACAAATCCAAGCTTCCTTTATACCCCTTACCCACAGGAAAGTTATCTTCCAAAATGTATTTCTGCTGGAGGCAAAACGTTTTATATTTTATGAAAAAAAACTTGTAACTTGGTAAAATTGAGAAATTAATATTGGAAAAACAGCAGGGCACTCTCTTTGGGACATAATCTTTGAGGCACTTCAGCAGCATATACAGCTTGTAATTGGTCCTGAGAAAATCCAGACAGCATAAACTTGAGAATGTTCATGAGGAATAACAAAGTACACATTTACTCACATATTTTACATTAAAGTTTATCAAAGGTAAAAATTCAAAAATCTGTTTTACTATGAATGTTCACATGAAAGTACAGACATTCACCTATATTTTCCTGAAATTATTTAAAAATTAATTTGTCATTGGTAACAGAAACTTCCAAACATCTCCATTTTACAAGTCTCATTATCCATATTTCCTCTAAAATATTCGGAAGTAGAAAACAAAAATATAGATTAAAATAGCTCATATTTTTCAAATTTAAAATAATTGCTCAGTAACTGGGAAGAAAGGTTTACACAAATTGGAGATTCTGTATGTATATAGAAATTAATAAGATGAGAAAATTATGCCAAATAATAGGGGGCTTCAATAAGTTCATGCAAAATAACAATGATGAAAAAACTATGCATGAACTTTTAGCTTTTGCCTCAAAACACACATATACTAGTTTATTTGAACTTTTTTTCTTTTTTGAGACAGGGTTTCACTCCCCTCACCGAGATTGCAGTGCAGTGGAGCAATCTTGGCTCAAAGTAACCTCTGCTTCACAGGCTGAAGTGATTCTCCTGCCTCAGCCTTCCAAGTAGCTGGGACCTTGCCCAGCTAATTTTTGTGTTTTTTGTGGAGGCTAATTTTTGTATTTTCTGTCAAGGCAGGGTTTTGCCTTGTTGCCCAGCCCCCAAAGTGCAGGATTACAGGCGTGAGCCACCATGCCTGTCCCTGTTTTAACATATCTGAACAGGATTGAAAACATCAGTCTGAAAACAGCCACATGAATTCTGCCAAACTTGAATTCTGCCAAACCTGAAACAAGAACAAATATCAAATTTATGGTGAAGCTGGGGTACCAAAATCAGTGACATAAATTATTCTTTATGAAAAGTCTATGGGAAAACTGACCTGAAGGATCAGTCATTTACAAACGGATACCTTATTCTAAGAAGAGATAAGACAATGTTGAAGAGGAAGCCCACAGAGGAGGGGCATCCATTCCAATTTTTGAGAGAAAAAAATTGTTTCTATGCCCTAATTGAGAAGGACTGACAATTAACAAGAGATATTATAGCCAACACCACAGACATCTCAATTGGTTCACCTTACACAATACTGACTATAACGTGAAAGTTGAGAAACTTTACATTTGATGAGTCCCGAATACCTTTGTGCCTAGATCAGCTGTGGACAAAAGCAGAGCTATTAGTGACTATTTTGAACAAGCAGAATCATGATCCTGAAGCCTT
>NW_022681458.1:116773629-116816655 GCF_009764315.1 Trachypithecus francoisi
AAAATCAAGTTGGGAACAGGTTACACAAACCTGCCTCCTCCTTCTGGTTTCTAAATAATATGGCTACAAGAGGAAAATCTACATGCCTCCCCCATATTTTGCCCACAAGGAAATTCCTCATGAGCTGTTAAAATTACACCATGGCAAGGCAAACTGATAGCTTGTCTTTCCAGGTGCAGTCATCCCCAGTTCACCAGACACAAATGCATATCCGATTGTTTCCCTGCCCCATTTTGCCTATGTTGTCTATATAAAATGCAGCTTTCCTGCATTATTCTTCTGCCTCATTTGTTTATGTCATCTCATATAAAAAAAAAATCCAGATTCACTGAGCCAGAAAAATGCATGAATGACTACTTTTTTCTACCCCCTTTTACATGAAAATTGTGTACTTCTCAATATCCCACCTTTTCCCCCGTTAATTTAGAGAAGATCATCTTTGGAGAAGGTATACACCTGTCCCCCAGGTGCATGTCCTTAACTCTGGCAAATAAATCTCCTAAAATGATTGAGACTTGTCTCGTCATTTTTCTCGATTGACAGTTGCATATACATTATCTCCTGCAGACACAGATTTTTTCTCTTTTGTAAGATCCCAACTGCAGAGTTATTCCATTAATTGTGATGATATCAATATCTTTCAACGTCTGAGCATGAGCAATGTATATGCACTTGTTCTATTTTAAAGATCTCATGTTATGGTTTAGAACACAGGTCACTTTATTCACTGAATTCATAGTATGAATTTTTTTTTTTTTTTTTTTTTTGCTTAGAAAGCACTTAATGCCAGCCTAATTGCACTCCGGTGACTGTGTGTCATTACTAACTTAACCCATTACCAGGTCTTTAGCTTCGATGACTGGTGTACACAGCTATAAAACTCACCATTGTCATACCGGTGGATGCATCTTTTCTGATAGGATGCATGGATATCGTGTGTTTTTTCTTAGGGCACTTTCCTTGTCTGAAATAATTGAAAAAAAATTGTTACCTTGATATTATGGTAATAAAATGGAATGTATGGTAATAAAATTGGAATGTATGGTAATAAAAATGGAATAAAATATGGAAAAACTCCAAGGCCCATTTACTTTTTTTCAAAAATTGACACTTAGATGTGGCAAATGTGTCAAATGAAGAAAATACTTCAGTAGAAGAAACAGATTGTACAGGGTCAGCAATTAGAAAAGAGTTTTACAATTAAAATGTGAAAGGAGTTACAATGGAGATGAGATATCAGGCAGGTAATAGAGGGATAGTCTTCACAGGGCTATGGGGAAAAGAGTCAGCATGTGACAGTTTAACCCCAACAAGTACATGAATTATCTTTTCCCGAAATAAAGAAAGGCAAGAGGACACAAGAGTAGCATCTGACATATGAACAAAGTGATAATAACATCTAAGGAATTCTGCTCCAGTCGCTTAACCTACGTTTTAGAAATTACCACTCATTTAATAAAACCGCTAATTAATATTTGACTGATATTATGCATTGACAAAGCACCTCCTCCTATTAGAGCACAGGACCCTGTTGCTTACCCAGATTCTGGCCTTGGAGAAATTCTCTTCCTTCCCGCCAGGGCTCTTTTCCTCGCTCCAGCTGCAAAATTACACAGGATTCGCTTGTCTGGTACCCTGTTAGTGGAAACAGTACTTGTGTTTTGAGTTCACTGTCAATAAATGTGCATTATCACCAACTGAAAGGCAGGCTATGAAGGAAGAATAAAAACAGTGAAGGTCAGCTCAGGCCACAAGACCTAGAACACAGAAAACTCCCCAAGATTTTTCTGACCCAACGTGAGACTAGAAAATAAATCCAGACGAAAGGTCCATCAGGAAAGGAAATTCAAAACAGTCAGGACCTATGAATGCTGAGTCCATGCCTACGTTCCAAGACACAATGCATAATACACAGTCTTTTCAGAAAGAGATTAATTAAATCTCTGCACAGTATGTTTATTATTATTCTCATGCAAACAAAAAACCACATTTGATTTAAAAAAATAATTGGTGTTCTATACAGAAAAGATATTGCTATTGTTTCCACTAATTGGTCTCAGCCTAAGCATAGCGACTAAAGCAGAAGAGTTATTTAGAAAATATTTAATTTAATACATTGAAAATATCATTAAGTTCCCAGGTCTGTTCTGAGTATTAGAGACTGAGTACCAAGGAAATCATGAAATCCTTGTCAAGATTAAATTCTAATTGAGTGACAAACTAAATAAACACAATAAAATAAAATAAAGATATTTCTTTCAGACAGATTTAGAGAGCTCCAACTTTTTTCAGATAAGATCTGTGAGAGAATCAGAGAAGAGATTAGAGTGAGATATGGGGAAGCTGTTCCAACACTTATTGAATGAATGAGTCAATGTGTGTCTACATACGTATGTGAATGTTGAGGGACTCACCGAGGGACACCAGGTGCCTGACATTTTCCAGCATTACATCTCTGTACAGCTTTCTCTTGGATGTGTCCACCATGGCCCACTCTTCCTGGGTGAAGTCAATAGCTACGTCTTCAAAAGTCACTTTCTTCTAAAACATCACAGACATTTTAGTTTAGACAGAGAATCCCTTTTAATGTCCAGAGGAGGAAGGCTGAGATGACATAGGTAGGAGACGCGTATGCAGAACACTCAGTGTTTTAGATTCCAGCCAGTTCATTCTCAATACTAAGCTGGTCTCTGCCTTTCAGATTCACTCACAGAGACATACCCACTCTTAATCCATTAAACTTTACTATAAAGAAATATCTCATGAGGTGTGGCATAATATAGGCCAGATATTTTTCAGTAATGCGTTAATCACCTGTACATAACTGATTAAAAAATTTTCACTTGAACTTTCATAAATAAAACAAATTTACTATGAATTTCAAGTAAATTACAGATTTGTCATAAGGCAATAACCATGATTTACTACCTTTTAACATGACCGTGATTAAATAAATTATTTTCTTGATGAACCACAGGTTTCTCACCATCAAATGGCTAAAAGACATATTATTACTTAGAATAATCTAAAGAAGTAATTAGAAAACATGTTTCTATCTAGCAAATATTTATTATAAATACAGGTCATTGGCCCTTATTCATGAAAAAGTTAGAAAGTAATGAACAGACTCCAGCATTCTTCAAAACTGAAGAAGTTTTACGCAGTATATAGGATTCAATTCATACATATAGTCACTCTAATGTTATGTAATTCAGGTGTTCAGGACAAGACTTAAAGACAGTCCAGCAGCACAAGACAAGACGGCTGAGGCTGCGATACTGAGGAAGTCTTAGTCTGATGATTCCTGTGATATGAAGCCTCCTGTTCTCAACTTTCTCTGGACAATCCAAACATCAGTTATCACTGCCTCTCTTTTAACTTTACCTTGTCACTTGGCTTGTTCAAGGCTAAAAAGGCCTCTTTACTGTTTTGTTCTTTTCTAACCAGCTCTTATATAGCATCTCCACAGAACGCTAAATTGTACTCAATCTACTATATTCCTTCTCCTGAGTGTGCAACCATAATTAAGTAATTGTATTTCTTATATGTTACTTTCAGTTACCAGAAGGCAGAAAGGTTAATTATCAAAAGGTAAAAGGAATGGGGATAAGAATAACAACGACTTCTTTAGTTGTCCTTTTGCAAAGTTTTTAAAAGCACAAATATATTTTATCAAACTCTCCTTTTTCCTCAACACTGTGCAGCTCTTGCCCAAGGCCTAGCACACGGGATTTATTGAACTCAGCTGCTAGAACATCAGCTTATTATTGGGCTGTGATCTTCTGCTCTTCACGTATCTCTATTGCCTGCATTCATCACAATCCTAAGTCTATTCGGCCAACAGTACAGTAATGGGTCAATTATTTCCCTGTGAGGTTATAGGATGGATAGAAGAAAAAGAAATACATAAATGAGACCTCTCATGTCTTTTTTGGTAAATAGCCTGAATAGGGGGGAATAAAGCAGTGTAATATTAGAAATTATATTGACAATTTAGGAATCTTGGACACATGATACCCAACCTAAAGTCCCCAGAAAACTTAATTGGAGTCCGGATACATGAAAGTCTCCTGATTACATTTGGAATACCGATTTCTACTAAAAATACACAAATTAGCTGGGCATGGTGGTGCTTGCCTGTAATCCCAGCTACTCAGGAGGCTGAAGCAGGAGAATTGCTTGAACCCAGGAGGCAATTACAATGAGCCGAGATCGTAACACTGCACTCCAGCCAGGGCGACAGAGCAAGACTCTGTATCAAAAAAAAAAAAAAATCTGTTTTAGGATGGGATAATCAATTCAAGAATTTATTTCACTTGGAGGGTCAACACTCTCATCCTACTGATCTAGCCCTTAAAATCCCCTGCATCAGAAATTCGCAGGAGTACCCTGGGTCATGGTGTTTCTGTCCTGATAATAGAGTCACAATCCTCTAGGATGCTCAGACTTAGGGCTGAGAGAAATTTAGCAGCTCAATCGATATTTTACTAAGGTGATATCTAAAATTCTTGCAATCATGGTTTATATTAGTCTTTGTTAGTTGCAATATCTCTGATCATCATGATACATATTGCTGAGAAAAGCCGATGTCCATGTGTGATTCATAGATAGATATGTAGGTATATAGATGCATATGTTATATAAATGCCTGTGTTTGAGACAGGGGGAAAACATGCATGTATTATTTCCCTGCTAAAAATATAAAAATAATTAAATATATTTTATGTACAAATGATAATTATATGTCATAAACAAAAAATTAACTGACCCATTCGTACATGAAGTCCAGGAAAAGTAAAAAGTGTAACTTTGTATTAATTGTGACATTGTGCTTACAGATATACACAAATTTCCTTATTTAACCCTTATGATAACCTGCTGATTATAGTTTATTTATCAGTTTAATAAATGATCAACAGAGTTTAAAAATATGACAAAATTACAAAACTAGAAAATGACACAGCAATACTTTTCATATTCTGCCTTTCACTGCCTCTTCTGCTTTTTACAAAATACTCTCCTAACCACGGTTCTCTATGATTCTGGGGACTCCAAGATTTAGACCCCAGTTCCCAAACTTCACTGTGTCTATTTTTACTGCCACATTTTAATGTACATTTACAGACTTCAACAAGCACTTTTCAATATCAACTTTTTTCTTTTTTGTTTTCTTTTTTTTTTTTTTTGAGACGGAGTCTCGCTCTGTCGCCCAGGCTGGAGTGCAGTGGCCGGACCTCGGCTCACTGAGAGCTGCGCCTTCCGGGTTCACGCCATTCTCCTGCCTCAGCCTCCCGAGTAGCTGGGACTACAGGCGCCTGCCACCTCGCCCGGCTAATTTTTTCTATTTTTTTTAGTAGAGACGGGGTTTCACCGTGTTAGCCAAGATGGTCTCGATCTCCTGACCTCGTGATCCACCCATCTCGGCCTCCCAAAGTGCTGGGATTACAGGCGTGAGCCACCGCGCCCGGCCTATATCAACTTTTTTCTTGTTCCTTGGACTATTTCCTACATCTGTTCAAGACTCCAGTAACATATGACTCCATCTGCCTGTCCCTTCCATGAATGTACCTGACAGTATATGTATTATGTAGTCTATAATTCAAGCAGGACAGATATTCCTTCAAAAAAATAAGGTATTAGAGAATGGCTACAAAGCTTCAGTGAAACCAGCTGTAACCCTTAATATTATTGCCATGTAAACTCTTCCTCGAATATCAAAATAAGACTTGGATTTTAGAGAATATTTGTGTGTGATTATAACCCAAACATGAACTAAAAGTAATTTAAATGGTCATATACAGCCTGTGCCAGGGACAAAAAAGGACAAATATTATAAGAAAATTAAAGCACATTTATTTCATAAAGGACTCTTGTGTGGAATCTATAAAAACTATTTCAAGATAGAGATATATATATTTCAAAACACATACATACACAAGCAATCTTTAGGATAAATTTTTAAAAACTTATGTTATGGGTCTAAAATTTTCACTAATTCATGGAAAACTGTATTGACAAACTTCTCACCAGAGCAGGATAACAACTTACGTATTTGATGACTTCAAGATGAGAGCCTGAGCAGCTTAGTATCCCCCTCCAGATCTCTCTCTCTCGCTCGCTTTTTTTTTTTTTTTTTTTGACAGAGTTTCGCTCTTGTTGCCCAGGCTGGAGTTCAATGGTGAAATCTCAGCTCCCTGCAACCTCCACCTCCCAGGTTCAAGCTATTCTCCTGCCTCAGCATTCCAAGTAGCTGGGATGACAGGCATGTGCCACCACACTTGGCTAATTTTGTATTTTCAGTTGAGACGGGGTTCTCCATTTTGGTCAGGCTGGTCTGGAACTCCTGATCTCAGGTGATCCACCGTCTCAGCCTCTCAAAGTGCTGGGCTTACAGGTGTGAGCCACATGCCCGGCCCAGATCTCTTAAGAAGTCATGAGGAAGAAGCCATTCTGCATCCTCAATATTACCTTAATATTTGAAGGACACCCATAACAATTAAGAGGCTGACTTGTGACTTCCTAGCCCTTTCAGGGCTGTTTAGGCACATCTTAGTGAAGTATTAGGAATGCAGTATTAGTTCTCAAGTTCCTGGACACCAAAACCATGTTCTCCAACAGATCTTCAGTAAAAATAGCTGATGTCTATATTCTTTTGCCTGTCCTTCCCTTCCTTTTAATGCAGAACTGCGGTCTCGAAAAGAGCTATTATTAGTAGATTCTCTCAATTCTCAACACCAGCGCTATACAGTGTTGAGTAACATCTCAGGTGCTAGGGAAACAGCAGCTGACATTCTAACAATGCAAATAGAAAAGCAAAGAACACCACAGAGTAAAAGAGAATAGATTTTTTAAAGTATGAAACCAAAACAAATATATATCAGATTACACTATAAATGGAAAATCCTATTATCTTGACTGGATTGCAAGTCAAAACCTCTCATGGCTTCCAACATCCAATATATTCAAAGCAGTTCAGGAATGGTGAAAGTGGAATGGAATTTAAAATTATTCTAAGGTTGCATATGTGAAAGCACCATGCCCTGAAACAAAATATTGTTTTGTGTGTGATTATTACCCAAAAATAATAAAAAATTTATTTTTAAAGTGCATAATGAACACTGCATACAAAGTTTGTGTAACAAGAGAGAGAAAAAATCTCACATTTTAAAAAAGGAATATGCAACATATTTACATAAAATTATACTAAAATAACAGCAATGGAAGACACAATCTGACCTCTGAAAATCAAGGGAAAAATCTCTTTTAAATAAACGGCACAATTTTTAAAGTGAGTTATGAAAATAATACTACCTGAATATAGTATGTAAAAGTACTAACACAATAAAGCTAAAATAATATCCGTGGAAAAATTATTTGCTGTACATTATTTTTAAGAAATGATCTAAGTACTCTCCTCAAGAAGGTAAATGAATGAAATTTAAAAATTGCCTGAGAAAATCTGAGAAAGGAAATGAATATAGAGAAACAGAATATAATTTAACTATAAACCACACAAATAGAATTAAAAATAAGGCCGGGCGCAGTTCTCATACCTGTAATCCCAGCACTTTGGGAGGCAGAGGCAGGCGGATCACCTGAGGTCAGGAGTTTGAGACCAGCCTGACCAACATGGAGAAAACCCGTCTCTACTAAAAATAGAAAAAAAAAAAAAAACCGGACGCGTTGGCACATGCCTGTAATCCCAGCTACTAGGGAGGCTTAGGCAGGAGAATCGCTTGAACCTGGGAGGCAGAGGTTGCGGTGAGCTGAGATCACACCATTGCACTCCAGCCAGGGCAACAAGAGCAAAACACTGTCTCAAAGAAATAAATAATAAAAATAATATAGAAATAAGTGGCAGCCAACATGCTCAACATGATTTTCTGTAATGAAAGAAATCCTCTATATCTACATTGTCCAATGCAGTAACTACCACACATATGTAGTTACAGAATTTCGAGTTTGGCCACGAATTTGGCTATTACTCCTAAGGATATGCCATTTAGTTATTTAATTATAATTAATTTAGAGTTTATAGCCCCGTGTGACTAGTAGTTACTCTATTGCTCAATGCAGATCTAGAATCTTGGAGAAGGCAGTTAAAATAATGAGATATGGTCAAAACAAAAATGGAAAAGGCACACAAATAGTGAACACAGAATATGAGAATGTGAAGTAACAATTCACACAGTAAAATTTAATAATGAGATGCTGCCTTGATGGGACACATGTCTGATGATATTCAAGGCTTGTCTTGTTACAGGTAGAAGAGCAGGAGCAGGGCAGGAGAGGGCTCTTCCCCTACCCACTAGAAATGCCAGGTGAGGGCCTGTTAATTATCACTTTGCCTCTCTAAAAATGATAATTAGACAGCACCAGAGAGAGGCATTTTTCTGATCGTCTACACCTGTTAACAGCAAAAATGTTAATTAAATGCAGACCCCAGGGCATTTAATTAAACTTCTTGGGCATGCGTGTTAAGAGACAAAAATGGCAAAGTATAATCTTCCAGGACACACTCCACTGCAAAAGGAAAGAAAGCCTCAGAGGGACATGCATATAACTCCCTAAACACACCGTGCATGCTCAATTCCAAAGGGTAAGGAAAGGACTGTGCCTGCTGCAAACTCTCCCTAAAGGAAGAATCATGGGAAAGAGGTAAACCCACCCAGGATCAAGGTTAAAGGCCCTTCTCTTTTCTCTCTTGGACCTTCAGGCATCCACTGGGTCTCTTCCAAGAGAATTTTCCTTTCCTTTCTGTTCTAAAGCCTTTTTAAATAAACTTCCACTCTGCTCTGAAACTTAGTCTCTTTTTCCGCTGTATGCCCCTCAGTCGAATTCTTTCTTCTGAGGAGGCAAGGACTGAAGTTGCTTATGGACCCATGCAGATATGCTGCAGTAACTCGAATCTCTTCTACGGGTAACAGTATCATTGTAAGGGAATGAGGCCAGTTCACATCTCAGTGCTCGGAGAACTCACCAAAATAAAAAGTTGGAGGATGCTGTGAACTTATCTACCTTCTAAGGCAAGTTCCACAAGCAAGCAGCGAGACTCTCTTCCCCCAAGGTCTTAAACTCTTCTGATGCTCCTTCTCTGGGAAAATGCATCCTCTGATTGGCTTCCCCTTATATAGGAAAAAACAATGAATAACCTAATCAGCAGTACATTCCAAGAGACATGCCCTGATTGCACAGATACTGAACCTAATCAAAACTTCATTCTGGAGACACACCTGGGCAATTTGATTGGATTTTTGAGACAACTACTAAAAACCCCACATAAAGGTGGAAACCAAAGAGTTAAAGCTATTTTGAAGGAAAACAGGAAGATTCAGTCCTTTTTTCATTCATAAGTACTTTTTTTTTTTTTTTTTGAGATGGAGTCTTCTCTGTCGTGCAGACTAGAGCACAGTTGTGCGATCTCGGCTCTCTGCAAGCTCCGCCTCCCGGGTTCACGCCATTCTCCTGCCTTGTCCACCCGAGTAGCTGGGACTACAGGCGCCCGACACCACGTCCGGCTATTTTTTTGTATTTTTTTTAGTAGAGACAGGGTTTCACCCGTGTTAGCCAGGGTGGTCTCGATCTCATGACCTCGTGATTCGCCCACCCCAGTCTCCCAAAGTGCTGGGATTACAGGCGTGGGCCACCACATCTGGCCTCATAAGTGCTTTTGAGTGTATTATATTACTAGAAAGCATTCACAGTCATGGGGTACAGCAAGAAACCAGACAAACTAGAGTCTTATGGGGACCTATATTCTAAAATTATTTGGAAGTCAACTGCACTTGAAAACAAGGGGAAGTGACGCGGTGGCTCAAGCCTGTAATAGCCTTTGGGAGGCCGAGGCTGGATCACGAGGTCAGGAGTCGAGACCCTCCTGGCTAACACGTGAAACCCTCTCTACTAAAAACACAAAAAACTAGCCGGCGAGGTGGCGGGCGCCTGTAGTCCCAGCACTAAAGGCTGAGGCGGGAGAATGGCGGGAACCCAGGAGGCGGAGCTTGCAGTGAGCGAGATCGCGCCACTGCACTCCAGCCTGGGCGACACAGCTGCAAACTCCGTCTCAAAAAAAAAAAAAAAAAGAAAACAGTGGGAAGTGAATAGATATAAAAGTTTCAATGTTCATTATGGTAAAAAAATAAAATATATGCAGAAATGAAGTCAGAAAGTGTTAGGGATCATATGGTACTTGTAAGGCCATTGGTATCCTCTGAAATTCAAGCAGGCTGAAGACATTTGCATAACTAAAAGGAAGCAGATGCTAATAGAAGACAATGAAGAAAGGGCCTGAAAGGCATTTCAGAGACCTTGGCTGGTGGCAGCCCCTCCCTTCAAAGGTCTGGAGGCCTATAAGGGAAGACTGCTTTTGTGGGCTGGCCTAGGGCTGCACAACCCGGGCAAGCGCAGGACAGTGGTCACAGCATTCTACCTTCCAACCACTCCAGCTCCAGACATGGCTAAAAAGGCCCCAGACATAGTTTGGGTCACTGCTTTGAGGATGCAAGCCATAAGCCTTGGCAATTTCCATGGGATATTAAACCTGCAGTTGCACAAAGTACAGGAGTACGCTGCTGACTGGGCAATTTACAAAAGAAAGGAGTTTAGTTGGACTTACAGTTCCACATGGCTGGGGGGAGGCAGAAGGCGAAAGGCAGGTCTTACATCACAGCAGGCAAGTGAGAGAATGACAGCCAAGCAAAACTGGTTTCATCTTATCAAACCATCAGAACTCGTAAGACTTAGTCACTACCACAAGAACGATATGGGAGAAACTGCCCCCATGATTCAATTATTTCCCACGGGGTCCCCCCACAACATGTGGGAATTGTGGGAGTACAATTTGAGGTGAGATTTGGGTGGGGATACAGAGCCAAAACAATATCAGAAGCCTTCACCTGGATTTCAAAAGATGTATGGAAAAGCTTGTATGTCCAGTAGAAGCCTGCTGGGGTGGAGACCTCATGAAATGTCTACTACAGCAGTGCAGAGGGAGAATATGGGGTAGGAGCCCCCACAGAATCCCCACGGGGCACTGCCTAGTGGAGCTCTGAGAAGACGGCCACCATCCTCCGACCCCAGAATGACAGACAGCTTGCACCCTGAGCCCGGAAAAGCTGCAGGCACTCAGCGCTAGCCCTTGACAGCAGCCATGGGGACTGACCAGTGTATCCAAAAGAAAATAAATTGTTCTACCATAAAGACATGTGCACTCATATATTTATATAGCATATTTGCAATAGCAAAGACATGAATATTTTCTCTATCATTGGATAGAGAAATGTAGTATATGTACACCATGGAATACTATGCAACCATGAAAAAAATTTTGTCCTTTGCACCAACATGGATGCAGTTAGAGGCCATTATTCTAAAATATTGCAGGAAGAAAAAAACAAATACCATATGTCTTAGTTATAAGTAAGAACAAAACATGATTACACATGGATGTAAAGATGGGAACAGCAGATACGGGGACTACTAGAAGGGAAGGGAAGGTGGGGACCAAGACCTGAAAAACATATACACCACGAAATACTATGTTTCTACCTGGATTGCAAGATCATTCATACTCCAAGCCTCAGCATCACACAATGTGCCAATGTAAAACCCTGCACATGCACTCACTGAATCTAAAATAAAGTTGAAATCTTTTTTTAAATAGGTGAAGATCTGAATAGACATTTCCAGAAGAAGAGATACAAATGGCCAACAAATATATGACAAAATTCTTACCATCTCTAATGTCAGGGGGATGCAAATAAAAACCATCATGAAATGTCACATGACACCTCTTAGAATAGCTGTTATCGAAAAGATGAATAGCAAGTATAGTGAGGATGTGGACTAAAAAAACCCTGGTATACTCGTGGTGGAAATACAAAGTACTATGGCCATTTTGGATAATAGCATGAAGGTTTCAAAAAAATTTTAAGTAAAATTACCTGTTGATGAGGCTGTGAGATATAGGAACACTTTTACACTGTTGGTGGAATGTAAATTAGTTCAACCCTTGTGGAACACAGTATGGTGATTCCTCAAAGACTAGAACCAGAAATTACTTGACTCAGCAATCTCATTACTGTGTATATACTCAAAGGAATATAATCATTATGTTATAAAGATACATGCACACACATGCTCATTGCAGCACTAGTCACAGCAGCAAAGACATGGAATCAACCCAAATGTCCATCAGTGATAGATGGATAAAGAAAATGTGGTACATATACACCATGAAATACTATGCAGCCATAAAAGGGAATGAGGTCATGTCCTTTGCAGGGACATAGATGGAGTTAGAAGCCATTATCCTCAGCAAACTAACCCGGGAACAGAACCAACAACACTGCATGTCTCACTGACAAGTGAAAGCAGAACAATGAGAACACATGGATACTGAGAGGGGAACAGCACACACTGGGGCCTGTGGGAGGCAGGTGGAGGGGAGAATATCAGGATAAATTGGTAAGACATATAGCATTGGAATATTATTCAGTGTTACATGAGAATGAAACCCTGTCATTGGGACAACATGGGTGGACTTCGAGGGCATTACATTATATGAATAGGCCAGCCACAGAAGACAATGACTATATGATTTCACTTGTATTTGAAATATAAAACAGACAAACTCACAAAAGCAGGAGAGTAAATGGTGTTGCCAGGGGCCGTGGTGCAGGGGAAATGGGTAGATGTGGTTAGAGCACAAAGTTTCAGATGTACCATATAAGTAAGTTCTGGAGGTCTCATTTACAGCATAGTGTTTATGGCTAAGAACTGTTGCATACTTAGAATTTGCTAAAAGGGTGGATTTGTGTTCTTACCAAATTTCTTACTACTTAATAATAATATAATGGGGGGGACTTGGGAGGAAGGATATGTTTAATCTTAAGGGTAGTGGTTGTTCATGATGTATACTTATCCCCAGACTCACTGAGATGCATACCTTAAAATGTACAGCTTTTTAATGTAATCATAGCTCAACAAATTGGGTTTAATAAAAAAAAGAGGGCGTTGGTTAAAAAATATAAAAGGAGGGGTAGATGTTTCCTTGTTTTCTCTCTTGGCTATTTTCTTTCTGTTGCCTGGAATAAAAAATGATAGGGGGCATTTAGCAGCCAAACTGGAGCCTCTTCAGTGTAGCAGAGCAGACAGCTGGAAGGGGCCTGCTTCCCTAATGAATTTGACAAGCATCTGTACCAGCATGATAGGTGTAAGTATAGATTTAAGTGAGAAAGAAATAAACTTCTGCCGTTTAAGCCACATTGTTCAGATTAATTTCATATGCATATAGAGAATGTATGCTCCTTAAGAGTAGGAAAATGTTTATGCCATAGGTTCATAACGGGTGTTCAGCAATGTAGGGTGATGTTGGTTATGATGACAATGGGATAAACAGCATGAAAAATTTGGCCAGGCGTCGTGGCAGGCTCTTGTAATCCCAGCTATTCAGGAGGCTGAAGCAGGAGAATCGCTTGAACCCACGAGGTGGAGGCTGCAGTGAGCCGAGATCACAACACTGCACTCCAGCCTGGACGACAGAGCAAGACTCCATCTCAAAAAAAAAAAAAAAAAGAAAAGAAAAGAAAAAGAATAAATAATTATATTACGTGTTATGACTTGATTCTGTTTGTTTCCAGTATCCTTCTATCCGATCTGGATGAGCTCTTAGTGGAAAATGACCTACAGCAGGGTCGGGGATTTTCACCATACCCATTGCTTTTGTCTAGCACTGCAACTCTTCATCCTGCGTATGGGAAGATACTTCCCTTTTTTACTGGGAAAATGGACTCTCCTATTCATGCAACCTTGCAGGGGTTTGTCTCTCCCAGATAAAGGTGCAGCACATGGGAACTTGCACATCACGTATTCCCACACCAACCAGTCATCAGAAATCTAAATTACAAAAACAGAGGTGGACTCAGATTAAAGACAATTTCTTCCGCACCTTTCAAAGGCCAATTCCCTGGGTTTGTACATGTATGCCTGGCCGAGATTCAGGGAATTCCTTTAGTTCCCAACTTTTTTTTTTTTTTTTTTTTTTTTGTTGAGACGGAGTCTCGCTCTGTCACCCAGGCTGGAGTGCTGTGGCCGGATCTCAGCTCACTGCAAGCTCCCCCTCCTGGGTTCACCCCATTCTCCTGCCTCAGCCTCCCATGTAGCTGGGACTACAGGCGCCGCCACCTCGCCCGGCTAGTTTTTGTAGTTTTTAGTAGAGACGGGGTTTCACCGTGTTAGCCAGGATGGTCTCGATCTCTGACCTCACGATCCGCCCGTCTCGGCCTCCAAAGTGCTAGGATTACAGGCTTGAGCCACCGCGACCGGCCTAGTTCCCAACTTTCACTGGGCATATTCATTCAGCATTTTCTTCCATCTTTTAAAACACTGCATTGGCTTCCTATGACTGCTATCACAAATTACAACAAGCTTAGTGGCTTAAAGCAACACGGATGTATCATCTGACAGTTGTATAGGTGCAGGTTTCAGTTGGATCTCAATGGGCCAACATCAAGGTGTCAGCAGGGCTGAGCTTTCTTCTGGAAGCGTGCGTCTTCCTGCACCTTTACCCCAACAATGGCAGGTTACTCCTGTGCACCATAGCTTCCTTCATCCATTTTCAAAGCCAGCAACAGAGCGTTGAGTCCTCACATTCCATCATTCTGAATTCATCTTCTCCTCACTCTTCCATTTTTTAGGACTTATAGTCACATTGGGCCCACCTGGAAATCTAATATAATCTCCCTATTTTAAAGTCAGCTGATTAACAGCCTTATTTCACATGAAACCTCAATTCCTCTTTGCCTTACAAGGTGACACATTCACAGGACCAAGGAGTTAGAATGTGGATAGCTTGGCAGGAGACAGATGGGACTTTATTCCACCTACCACAGCCACTGAGTGTTTTTCCACCTGTCACCATTTTGCTCCATCTAGACACAATTTTAGTTGCTTTGTGTGGAGAGATTCTCATTCATAGAGTTTCCTTTTTGTGTAAAGTAGGGGAGGGCTCCCCTTGGTCACTGAAAGAGTATAGAATCAAGATATTTAGAAGTATATAAGCTGGATTTTATTTCTCACTATGCCTGATTTGACCAAGAAAGAATGTTAAGTTTATGACACACGGGCTACTTGAAATCTCAAAAAGTTCAAAACATTGAGTTCAAAATCTCAGAGACCGATATATATTCCAACCAACTCAACGCTGTGGAACTGCCAAGTTTTCCTCAGTGCTACTCTAGAAATTACATCACCCACTGACCCTATATATTTTTGCACAAGAAAACATTGATTTCTCGGAGTAAGTGCTTCCTAGAAAAAGAAGCAGTTGGACACATATATTAAAGCCATCAAAGAGAATATTATCCTCTCATTGCTAGGAGGTGGCCTTCAAGATGGCTGACTAGAGGCACCAAGCACTATGTCCTCCACAAAGAAAGACCAAAACAGCAAGTAGATAAACATACCTTGAATGGGGCATGAAAGAGGGCACTAGAATTCAGCAGCACAGTGACAGGAATCTCTGAGGTATGGAAGGAAAGGAAAGTGAAGCAGCAGCCCAGCCAGAATCAGCTTAAAGCCAGGACAAACTCTCCAGTGTGGTTGGTGAAAAGGTAAGAAAGAGAGCCCCAGTGGTCCATATTCCCACCATGGACACCTGCAATCCTAGCCATGGGAGAGTCTCTCGGCCCTCGCAGGCCCTGAGACTACTCTAGGGAGCTGCCTGGAGTGCACGTGATGGACATTGTCCAGAGAAGGAGTGGCACTGGATCGTTTGCACCTGCCCCCAGACACAGACAGCTGTGGCTTTTGAGAGCCCAGCCCCCAACAAACTATGTCATGCCTGGGGCCCAACAGCCCTGCATCTCCACATCTCTGGACCCCCAGTAACATTCCCTCATGTCCATCCAGAGGCCTGCAGAGTCACAACACCAGCTGAACTCACCAGTGTAGCCTGGTCCCCATCACTCTAGCTACACAGTGTCCTATACTCCAGGGAACTGGCAGTGCAATTCACTAGGGAGGCTGCCACCAGAACAAAGGGAGCTGAAGCAGGCACTCTTCACAAGTGCAGAGTCACCTTCCCAGGGCCACTGACACTGACAGCAATCCTGACCCCCAGGAGCAGGGCCACTGTATACCTGCAGGCATCCTCAGGGGATCTGGGGACTCGCTTGCCTGGACACTATTCCATGGCAGAACACAGGCCCATCCCACCCATTGCTGTCACTACCACTATCCAAGCTCGTTGTCCAGGGTCCTGGGGAGCAACCCACACTGCTCTCTGTCATTGGCACCTGTGCATGCCTTCTTGTGACCTGAGTATGAGCCCACCAGCCTGGTGGTGCCTGTGCACATGGTCTGAGACCCTGGGGATTAATCCACCATGCCTATCACCATCAAGTACCTGTGTGTCTCCTGAGAGCCTAAGGATAGGACTTCCCAGCTTGCCATCACTGCTGCCACCAGCACCCACATAGTTGCACCAGGTGAAAGCCTGGGGACTACTCTGTCCATCATGTTGTCACAACTGTTGGTGTCTGCACATGCCATCTGGGGTCACAAGAGTTGACCTGCTATGACTACTGCAATTGCTGAGGCTACACATGTCACCCAGGGTCTTGAGGGCATGCCTGTCTACCTAGCCCACCACTATCACTGCTGGCGCCTGAGAAAGCCACCTGACTCACGCCTATTATCCTAGCACTTTGGAAGCTGAGGCAGGCAGATCACCTGAAGTCAGGAGTTCGAGACCAACCTGACCAACATGAAGAAAGCCCATCTCTACTAAAAAAAAATACAAAATAGAAAATTAGCCAGGCATGGAGGTGCATGCCTGTAATCCCAGCTACTCTCAAGGCTGAGGCAGGAGAATTGCTTGAACCCGGCAGGCGGAGGTTGCAGTGAGCCAAGATCACGCCATTGCACTCCAGCCTGGGCAACAAGAGCAAAACTCCATCTTAAAAATAAAAAAAAGAAAGCCACCCGAAGGCCCAAGGATGGCCTGCCTGAAACTTCAACCACTAGTGCCCACATACATCACCCAAAAGTTCAAAGACCAATGCAACTGGTGCCCAAAGACCAGACTGCCTGGCATGTCTTTTCCAGCAAAATCTCATCACAGCCTCCATTAGCAACAAAGGCTAAGACACCGAGGAGCTCACAGACATCGGTGATGCTGATTATAGCTGAAGAAATCATAGGAATCTAAACTACTGAACCAACTCAGAACTAAAGCAAAGTGTCTTACTGATTCAACAGTATAGATACAGCTGCAGGAGTCAGTCTTTCACTACCAAAGCCAATCTATAAAATTAGAAGAAGCAACTGTTTTACCAGATATTCAAATATCAATGTAAGGACATAAGAAACATTAAAGAGCAAGGAAGCATAGCATCTCTGAAGGAAAACAATAATTCTCCAGCAACGGATTCCATAAAATGAATGAAAAGGAATTAACAGCTGAAATTGAAGAATTCAATAAATAAAATAAATAATATAATTTGAGAACCTCAACAACAGACTAGATCAAGAAGATGAAAGAATTTCTAAACATAAAGATTGGTCTTCATATACAAAAATTAACTCAAAGTGGATTAAAGACTTAAATGTGAAACTTAAAACTATAAAACCCTGGAAGACAGCCTCGGCAATAACTTTCAGGACATAAGCAAGGGCAAGGATTTTATAGCAATGACACCAAAAGCAATCGTGACAAAAGCAAAAATTGACAAATGGGATGTAATTAAACTAAAGAGCTTCTGTGCAACAAAGAAACTATTAACAAAGTAAAAGGACAACCTGCAGAAGGGGAGACATTTTGCAAACTATGCAATTGACAAAGATCCAATATACAGCATCTTCAAGGAACTTAAACCAATTTACAAAAAAATTTTAAAAAGTAGACAAAGGACATGAACAGACACTTCTCAAAAAAAGACATACATGCTGTCAACCATCGTATGGAAAAAAAGCTCAAGGGTCATGAGGGATTACAGGAAGCAGAACTAGATTGCAGCTCCGGACAGAGCAGCATGTGGAGGCTTGCATTGTGAATCTGAGCCCCAGATGGACTGCAAGAACAGACCACCATCCTGGCAGGACCTACAGACCCTCTGAAGGAAGCAGATTGCTCTTGCAGGACCTGAGAGACACGCCAAATACTATAAGTCCCCCAACCGCGGAAATGGGAAAGGGAGACCTTAATCTCCTGAACACACCCCTCCCCCACTGGAGAAGCTGAAGGTCTGCTTGTGGGAGAAGTTCCTGACCTTACCTGGAGCTGAGTCAAGTTAGAGAGCCGAGCTGAGTGACATACAGGAGTAGAGGAAGCAGCAGAAAGGCACTGGGAGGTTGCTGGATCCCCAGGCAGCCCATTCCCGCCTGGCACCACAGTCATCCATCAGGAGAGTGGCCAGAGGAGCAGGGGATAAAACTTCACAGGGAGAAGGACTTCTCTAGCTGAACTTTGTAAAAAGTGGAACGGGGTGAGAAGCCTCCTGGCCAGAGCTCAGGGGAGAGCGTGAATCTGGCTTGCAGACTTCACAAGCGGGGTGAGAACTAAAGCCCATTTCTTTGTCAGTTGGGAGGCAGAAAGCCTCAGGGAAGTTGTCAAGCCAGATTTGCCCTCGGCCTGGAAACAGACTCCGGGCAATTGCAGGGGGCACGGTGGGAGTGAGACAAGCCTTTCAGTGTGTGTGGAAGCTGAGCCAGACCTGAGACTGCCGGCTTTTCCCCACTGCCCTGACAACTGCATGACTCAGCAGTGGCAGCCATCATCCTCCTAGGTACACAACTCCAGTGACCTGGGAATCACACCTCCATCCCCCACAGCAGCCAAAGCAAGACCCACCCAAGGAGAGTCTGAGCTCAGGCACGCCTAGCCCCGCCCCCACCTGATGGCCCTTCCATATCCACCCTGGTAGCGGAAGACAAAGAATGTATAATCTTGGGAGTTCTAGAGCCCTGCCCACCACTGGTCCCTCTCCACACTACTACAGCTGATGCTTTCTGGAAAGCGCCACCTCCCAGCAGGAGGCCCCCTAGCACAAAAAATAGAGCATTAAACCACCAAAGCTAAGGACTCCCATGGAGTCCATCGCACCTCCACTGGAACAGGTGGTGCTGATATCCACGGCTGAGAGACCCATAGATGGTTCACATCACAGGGCTCTGTGCAGGAAACCCCCAGTACCAGCCTGGAGCCAGGTAGACTAATTGAGTGACTAGACCCCAGAAGAGAGACATCACTTCAATTCCGTTCACACAAAGCCACACCCACAGGAAGAGGGGGAGAGTACTACATCAAGGGAATACCCCTTGAGACAAAAAATCTGGACAACAACCTTTAGCCCCAGACCTTCCCTCTGACAGAGACTACCCAAATAAGAAGGAACCAGAAAACCAACCCAGGTAATATGACAAAACAAGTTCATCGGCACCCCCCAAAACTCACACTAGTTCACCAGGAATGGATCCAACCAAAAAGAAATCCCTGATTTATCTGAAAAGAATTCAGGAGGTTAGTTATTAAGCTAATCAGGGAGGGACCAGAGAAAGGCAAACTCAAACGCCAGGAAATCTAAAAAATAATACAAGAAGAGAAGGGAAAAATATTCAACAAAGTAGCTAGCTTAAAGAAAACATCCAACATTCAGGAAGCTTTGGACACACTTTTAGAAATGGGAAATGCTCTGGAAAGTCTCAGTGATAGAATTGGACAAGTAGAAGAAAGAAACTCAGAGCTTGCAGACAAGGTCTTCACATTAACCCAATCCCACAAAGACAAAGAGAAAAGAATAAGAAAATGTGAACAAAGCGTATTTTCTTGGAGACGGAATTGCCATGTTGGCCAGGCTGGTCTTCAACTCCTGGCCTCAAGGGAGCTGCCTGCCTTAGCCTCCCAAAGTGCAGGGATTACAGGCATGAGCCATCTCCAACAGTCAATTCTTAAAATAAATTGCACTTGGTTGTGGTGTATAATCCTCTTAATATATTGCTAGATTCCATTTGAAAGTATTTTGTTAAGAATTTTTGTATCTTTATTGATAAAGAATACTGGACTAGTTTTCATTTCTGGTAATGTCTTTGTCTTGCTTTCCTATCAGGATAATACTGGTCACGTAAAAGTTTGGAAATGTCTTATAAGTTTTGAAGATTGTAAGAAAGATTAGCTTCCTTATTCTTTCAACGTGATAAAATTCACTAGTACAGCCATCCGGTCCTGGATAATTTTTTGGAAGCTTTTAATCACAGTCACTACCATCACTTGTTATATGTCTATCTGTATTTTTTATTTCTTCTTGACTCAGTCTTGGTAGTTTATTTGTAGAAATTGTCCATCATTTTATTTAGGGTGCCTAATTTGTTGATATACAATTATTCATAGTGTTCGCTTATAATTTTTTTATCTGTGTAAGTTTGGTAGTAGTATCCCCACTGTTTTTATTTTATTTTATTTTATTTTTTTTGAGACAGAGTCTCGCTCTGTCGCGCAGGCTGGAGTGCAGTTGCGAGATCTCGGCTCACTGCAAGCTCCGCCTCCCGGGTTCACTCCATTCTCCTGCCTCAGCCTCCTAAGTAGCTGGGGCTACAGGCACCGCCACCACACCTGGCTACTTTTTGTATGATTTTTAGTAGAGATGGGGTTTCACCGTATTAGCCAGGATGATCTCCATCTCCTGATCTCCCGATCCACCCGCCTCGGCCTCCCAAAGTGCTGGAATTACAGGCGTGAGCCACTGCGCCCGGCCTTTTTTTTAATTTAGTAATTTAAGTGTTCTTCCTGTTTTCTTTGGTCAGTATAGCAAAAGGCGAGTCAAGTTTCTTGATCTTTTCAATAATCAACTTGTAGTTTTGTTGATTTCTCTACTGTTTTGTTATTCTCTATTTCACTTTGTTCTAATATGATTTTATTTTTCCTGCTTGCTATGGATTTAGTTAGTTCTTCTTTTCCTAGGTTCTGAATTTAGAGTGTTTGCTATCTATTTTATTCATTCCTTTTTAAGGTAAGAGTTTACATCCATAAATTTTTATCTGAGCTTATACTTAGCTTTTCTGCATCCCTTATTGTATTTTCATTTTGGTTCTTCTCAAAGTATTTTTCGATTTCCTTTGCGATTTCTTCTTGGACCCACTGGTTGTGTAGAAGTATGGTATTAATTCTCACATATTGTGAAGTTTTTTTCACTTACTGATTTTAGGTTGTCCCACAGTGGTTGGAGAAAGTGCTTTGTATGATTTTAATATTGCAAAATTTTCTGATACTTATTGTGTGGCCTAACATGGACTATTCTGGAGACTGTTTTGTGTTTACTTAAGAAAAAATATGTATTCCCCTGTTGTTAATTGGAGTGTTGTATAGATGTCTGTTAGTCTACTGGTTTATAGTGTTGTTCAAGTTTTCTATTTTCTTACTGATCTTCAATCTAGTTATTCCGTACTATTAAATTTAGTGTAGCAAATATCCATTAATTCTTAGCTATTCTCTCTTCTATCTAGTTATTCTGTATTATTAAATTTGGTGTATCAAAATATCCATTACTTTTTAGCTATTCTCTCTTCAGTTATATTAGCGTATACATATTTGAGAGCTGTCTTATTAGGTGCATGTATATTTATAATTGTAACAGCTTATTATGGATGACCCTTTTAACATTATATGACATCCTTTGGTTATACAAAATTTTGTTTCAAAGTCTTTTTTGTCTGATATTAATATAGTTACTTCTGCTCTTTTTGGTCACAATTTGCAGGAAATATTATTTACCATTTTTTTATTTTCCAGATTTGTGTATTTTAATCTAAAATGAGTCTCATAGGTAACATAATTGGATCATATTTGTAAATATATCCTCTCAATCTCTGCCTTTAATTGTAGAGTTTAATTCATTTACGTGGAATATCATTACTAATAAGGAAGGATTTCTGCCATTTCTCTGTTTGTTGTCTATATATTATATCTTTTTTGTTCTCCAATTCTTTCATTCCTCCATTATTGCCTTCCTTTCTATTTAATACTTCTAGTGTATCATTTTAATTATCTTGTTCTTGTACTACATTTAAAATTTTTTTTATTTTACTTTAAGTTCCAGGATACAAGTGCAAAAAATGTAGGTTTGTTGCATACGTTTACGTTACGTGTGCCATGGTGGTTTGCTGTACCTGTCACGCCCTCATCTAGGTTTAAGCTTCACATTCATTAGCTATGTATCCTAATGCTCTCCCTCCCCTCGCCCTCCCACACCCTGACTGGCCCCAGTGTGTGTTGTTCCCCTTCTTGTGTCCATGAGTTCTCATCATTCCACTGTCACTTATGAGTGAGAACACGTGGTGTTAGTTCTTCTGTTCTTGTGTCAGTTTGCTGAGGATGATGGCTTCCAGCTTCATCCATGTCCCTGCAAAGAGCATGATCTCATTCCTTTTTTTTGAGACAGAGTCTCACACTCTCGCCCAGGCTGGAGTGCAGTGGCACCATCTTGGCTCACTGCAAACTCCACCTCCAGGTTCACGCCATTCTCCTGCCTCAGCCTCCCGAGTAGCTGGGACTACAGGTGCCCACCACCACGCCCAGCTAATTTTTGTATTTTTAGTAGAGACGGGGTTTCACAGTGTTAGCCAGGATGGTCTCAATCTCCTGACCTTGTGATCCACTTGCTTCGGCCTCCCAAAGTGCTGGGATTATGATCTCATTCCTTTTTATGGCTGCATAGTATTCCGTGTTATATATGTACCACATTTTTTTATCCAGTCTATCACTGACAGGCATTTGAGTTGGTTACATGTCTTTGCTATTGTAAATAGGGTTGTACTAAACATACGTGTGCATGTGTTTATAGTAGAATAATTTATATTCCTTTAGGTATATGCCCAGTAATGGAATTGCTGGGACAAATGGTATTTCTGGTTCTAGATCCTTGAGGAATCGCCACACTGTCTTCCACAATGGTTGAACTAATTTACATTCCCACCAACAGTGTAAAAGCTTTTCCTTTCTCCACAGCCTCGCCAGCATCTATTGTTTCTTGACTTTTTAATAACCACCATTCTGACTAGCATGAGATGGTATCTCATTGTGGTTTTGATTTACATTTCTTTAATAATCAGTGATGTTGAGCTTTTTATATATGTTTGTTGGTTGCATAAATGTCTTCTTTTGAGAAGTGTCTGTTCATATTCTTTGCCCACTTTTTAACAGGGTTTTTCTTGTAAATTTGTTTAAGTTCCTTCTAGATTCTAGATATTAGACCTTTGTCAGATGGGTAGATTGCAAAAATGTTTCCCATTCTGTAGGTTGCCTGTTCACTCTGATGATAGTTCTTTTGCTGTGCAGAAGCTCTTTAGTTAATTAGATCCCATTTGCCAATTTTGACTTTTGTCAAATGCTTTTGGCATTTTCTTCATGAAGTCTTTGCCCATGCCTATGTCCTGAATGGTATTGAGTAATTTTCTCCTAGAATTTTTTATGGTTTTGGGTTTTACATTTAAGTATTTAATCCATCGTGTGTTAATTTTTGTATAAGGTGTAAGGAAGGGATCCAGTTTTAATTTTCTGAATATGGCTAGCCAGTTTCCCAGCACCATTTATTAAATAGGGAATCCTTTCCCCATTGCTTGTTTTTGTCCAGTTCATTGAAGATCAGATGGTTGTAGATGTGTGATGCTATTTCTGAGGTCTCTGTTCTGTTCCGTTAGTCTACATATCTGTTTTGATACCAGTACCATGCTGTTTGGGTTACTGTAGCCTTGTAGTATAGTTTGAAGTCAGGACACATAATGCCTCCAGTTTTGTTTTTTGTTTTTTTCTTTCCTTGCTTACCATTAGTCTTGGCTATAGGAGCTCTTTTTGGTTCCATATGAACTTTAAAATAGTGAAGGTCCAAGAGAGAAAAGAGAAGGGCCTTTAACCTTGATCCTGGGTGGGTTTACCTCTTTCCCATGATTCTTCCTTTAGGGAGAGTTTGCAGCATGCACAGTCCTTTCCTTACCCTTTGGAATTGAGCATGCACGGTGTGTTTAGGGAGTTATATGCATGTCCCTCTGAGGCTTTCTTTCCTTTTGCAATGGAGTGTGTCCTGGAAGATTATACTTTGCCATTTTTGTCTCTTAACACGCATGCCCAAGAAGTTTAATTAAATGCCCTGGGGTCTGCATTTAATTAACATTTTTGCTGTTAACAGGTGTAGACGATCAGAAAATGGCCTCTCTCTGGTGCTGTCTAATTATCATTTTAGAGAGGCAAAGTGATAATTAACAGGCCATCATCTGGCATTTCTAGTGGGTAGGGGAAGAGCCCTCTCCTGTCCCTGCTCCTGCTCTTCTACCTGTAACAAGACAAGCCTTGAATATCATCAGACATGTGTCCCATCAAGGCAGCATCTCATTATTAAATTTTACTGTGTGAATTGTTACTTCACATTCTCATATTCTGTGTTCACTATTTGTGTGCCTTTTCCATTTTTGTTTTGACCATATCTCATTATTTTAACTGCCTTCTCCAAGATTCTAGATCTGCATTGAGCAATAGAGTAACTACTAGTCACATGGGGCTATAAACTCTAAATTAATTATAATTAAATAACTAAATGGCATACCCTTAGGAGTAATAGCCAAATTCGTGGCCAAACTCGAAATTCTGTAACTACATATGTGTGGTAGTTACTGCATTGGACAATGTAGATATAGAGGATTTCTTTCATTACAGAAAATCATGTTGAGCATGTTGGCTGCCACTTATTTCTATATTATTTTTATTATTTATTTCTTTGAGACAGAGTTTTGCTCTTGTTGCCCAGGCTGGAGTGCAATGGTGTGATCTCAGCTCACCGCAACCTCTGCCTCCCAGGTTCAAGTGATTCTCCTGCCTAAGCCTCCCTAGTAGCTGGGATTACAGGCATGTGCCAACGTGTCCGGTTTTTTTTTTTTTTCCTATTTTTAGTAGAGACGGGTTTTCTCCATGTTGGTCAGGCTGGTCTCAAACTCCTGACCTCAGGTGATCCGCCTGCCTCTGCCTCCCAAAGTGCTGGGATTACAGGTATGAGAAACTGCGCCCGGCCGGCCTATTTTTAAATTCTATTTGTGTGGTTTATAGTTAAATTATATTCTGTTTCTCTATATTCATTTCCTTTCTCAGATTTTCTCAGGCAATTTTTAAATTTCATTCATTTACCTTCTTCAGGAGAGTACTTAGATCATTTCTTAAAAATAATGTACAGCATATAATTTTTCCACGGATATTATTTTAGCTTTATTGTGTTGGTACTTTTACATACTATATTCAGGTAGTATTATTTTCATAACTCACTTTAAAAATTGTGCCGTTTATTTAAAAGAGATTTTTCCCTTGATTTTCAGAGGTCAGATTGTGTCTTCCATTGCTGTTATTTTAGTATAATTTTATGTAAATATGTTGCATATTCCTTTTTTTAAAATGTGAGATTTTTTCTCTCTCTTGTTACACAAACTTTATATGCAGTGTTCATTATGCACTTTAAAAATAAATGTTTTTATTTATTTTTGGGTAATAATCACACACAAAACAATATTTTGTTTCAGGGCATGGTGCTTTCACATATGCAACCTTAGAATAATTTTAAATTCCATTCCACTTTCACCATTCCTGAACTGCTTTGAATATATTGGATGTTGGAAGCCATGAGAGGTTTTGACTTGCAATCCAGTCAAAATAATAGGATTTTCCATTTATAGTGTAATCTGATATATATTTGTTTGGTTCATACTTTTAAAAATCTATTCTCTTTTACTCTGTGGTGTTCTTGCTTTTCTATTTGTGCATTGTTAGAATGTCAGCTGCTGTTTCCCTAGCACCTGAGATGTTACTCAACACTGTATAGCACTGGTGTTGAGAATTGAGAGAATCTACTAAATAATAGCTCTTTTTGAGACCGCAGTTCTGCATTAAAAGGAAGGGAAAGGACAGGCAAAAGAATATAGACATCAGCTATTTTTACTGAAGATCTGTTGGAGAACATGGTTTTGGTGTCCAGGAACTTGAGAACTAATACTGCATTCCTAATACTTCACTAAGATGTGCCTAAACAGCCTGAAAGGGCTAGGAAGTCACAAGTCAGCCTCTTAATTGTTATGGTGTCCTTCAAATATTAAGGTAATATTGAGGATGCAGAATGGCTTCTTCCTCATGACTTCTTAAGAGATCTGGGCCGGGCATGTGGCTCACACCTGTAAGCCCAGCACTTTGAGAGGCTGAGACAGGTGGATCACCTGAGATCAGGAGTTCCAGACCAGCCTGACCAAAATGGAGAAACCCCGTCTCAACTGAAAATACAAAATTAGCCAAGTGTGGTGGCACATGCCTGTCATCCCAGCTACTTGGAATGCTGAGGCAGGAGAATAGCTTGAACCTGGGAGGTGGAGGTTGCAGGGAGCTGAGATTTCACCATTGAA
Organism: Trachypithecus francoisi; assembly: GCF_009764315.1. NCBI lineage: Eukaryota > Metazoa > Chordata > Mammalia > Primates > Cercopithecidae > Trachypithecus > Trachypithecus francoisi. Next base: position 116,800,051 of record NW_022681458.1, read on the forward strand.
CTCCAGCCTGGGCAACAAGAGCGAAACTCTGTCAAAAAAAAAAAAAAAAGCGAGAGAGAGAGAGATCTGGAGGGGGATACTAAGCTGCTCAGGCTCTCATCTTGAAGTCATCAAATACGTAAGTTGTTATTCCTGCTCTGGTGAGAAGTTTGTCAATACAGTTTTCCATGAATTAGTGAAAATTTTAGACCCATAACATAAGTTTTTAAAAATTTATCCTAAAGATTGCTTGTGTATGTATGTGTTTTGAAATATATATAATCTCTATATCTTGAAATAGTTTTTATAGATTCCACACAAGAGTCCTTTATGAAATAAATGTGCTTTAATTTTCTTATAATATGTGTCCTTTTTTGTCCCTGGCACAGGCTGTATATGACCATTTAAATTACTTTTAGTTCATGTTTGGGTTATAATCACACACAAATATTCTCTAAAATCCAAGTCTTATTTTGATATTCGAGGAAGAGTTTACATGGCAATAATATTAAGGGTTACAGCTGGTTTCACTGAAGCTTTGTAGCCATTCTCTAATACCTTATTTTTTTGAAGGAATATCTGTCCTGCTTGAATGATAGACTACATAATACATATACTGTCAGGTACATTCATGGAAGGGACAGGCAGATGGAGTCATATGTTACTGGAGTCTTGAACAGATGTAGGAAATAGTCCAAGGAACAAGAAAAAAGTTGATATAGGCCGGGCGCGGTGGCTCACGCCTGTAATCCCAGCACTTTGGGAGGCCGAGATGGGTGGATCACGAGGTCAGGAGATCGAGACCATCCTGGCTAACACGGTGAAACCCCGTCTCTACTAAAAAAAATAGAAAAAATTAGCCGGGCGAGGTGGCAGGCGCCTGTAGTCCCAGCTACTCGGGAGGCTGAGGCAGGAGAATGGCGTGAACCCGGAAGGCGCAGCTCTCAGTGAGCCGAGATCCGGCCACTGCACTCCAGCCTGGGCGACAGAGCGAGACTCTGTCTCAAAAAAAAAAAAAAAAAGAAAACAAAAAAGAGAAAAGTTGATATTGAAAAGTGCTTGTTGAAGTCTGTAAATGTACATTAAAATGTGGCAGTAAAAATAGACACAGTGAAGTTTGGGAACTGGGGTCTAAATCTTGGAGTCCCCAGAATCATAGAGAACCGTGGTTAGGGGAGTAATTTTGTAAAAAGCAAGAAGAGGCAGTGAAAGGCAGAATAAATGAAAAGTATTGCTGTGTCATTTCTAGTTTTGTAATTTTGTCATATTTTAAACTCTGTTGATCATTTATTAAACTGATAAATAAACTATAATCAGCAGGTTATCATAAGGTTAAATAAGGAAATTTGTGTATATCTGTAAGCACAATGTCACAATTAATACAAAGTTACCCTTTTTACTTTTCCTGGACTTCATGTACGAATGGGTCAGTTAATTTTTTGTTTATGACATATATTATCATTTGTACATAAAATATATTTAATTATTTTTATATTTTTAGCAGGGAATAATACATGCATGTTTTCCCCCTGTCTCAAACACATGCATTTATATAAACATATGCATCTATACCTACATATCTATCTATGAATATACACATGGACATCGGCATTTCTCAGCAAATATGTATCATGATGATCAGAGATATTGCAACTAACAAAGACTAATATAAACCATGATTGCAAGAATTTTAGATATCAGCTTAGTAAAATATCAGATTGAGCTGCTAAATTCTCTCAGCCCTAAGTCTGAGCATCCTAGAGGATTGTGACTCTATTATCAGGACAGAAACACCATGACTCAGGGTACTCCTGCGAATTTCTGATGCAGGGGATTTTAAGGGCTAGATCAGTAGGATGAGAGTGTTGACCCTCCAAGTGAAATAAATTCTTGAATTGATTATCCCATCCTAAAACAGATTTTTTTTTTTTTTTTTTGATACAGAGTCTTGCTCTGTCACCCTGGCTGGAGTGCAGTGTAGGATCTTGGCTCATTGTAATTGCCTCCTGGGTTCAAGCAATTCTCCTGCTTCAGCCTCCTGAGTAGCTGGGATTACAGGCAAGCACCACCATGCCCAGCTAATTTGTGTATTTTAGTAGAAATCGGTATTCCAAATGTAATCAGGAGACTTTCATGTATCCGGCCTCCAATTAAGTTTTCTGAGGACTCTAGGTTGGGTATCATGTGTCCAAGATTCCTAAATTGTCAATATAATTTCTAATATTACACTGCTTTATTCCCGCCCCTATTCAGCTCTTTACCAAAAAAGACATGAGAGGTCTCATTTTTGTATTTCTTTTTCTTCTATCCATCCTATAACATCACGGGAAATAATTGACCCATTAACTATACTGTTGGCGAAATAGACTTAGGATTGTGATGAATGCAGGCAATAGAGATACGTGAAGAGCAGAAGATCACAGCCCAATAATAAGGCTGATGTTCTAGCAGCTGAGTTCAATAAATCCCGTGTGCTAGGCCTTGGGCAAGAGCTGCACAGTGTTGAGGAAAAAGGAGAGTTTGATAAAATATATTTGTGCTTTTAAAAACTTTGCAAAAGGACAACTAAAGAAGTCGTTGTTATTCTTATCCCCATTCTTTTTACTTTTGATAATTAACCTTTCTGCCTTCTGGTAACTGCAAGTAACATATAAGAAATACAATTACTTAATTATGGTTGCACACTCAGGAGAAGGAATATAGTAGATTGAGTACAATTTAGCCTTCTGTGGAGATGCTTTAAAGAGTTGGTTAGAAAAGAACAAAACAGTAAAGAGGCCTTTTTAGCCTTGAACAAGCCAAGTGACAAGGTAAAGTTAAAAGAGAGGCAGTGATAACTGATGTTTGGATTGTCCAGAGAAAGTTGAGAACAGGAGGTTTCATATCACAGGAATCATCAGACTAAGACTTCCTCAGTATAGCAGCCTCAGCCGTCTTGTCTTGTGCTGCTGGACTGTCTTTAAGTCTTGTCCTGAACACCTGAATTACATAACATTAGAGTGACTATATGTATGAATTGAATCCTATATTCTGCGTAAAACTTCTTCAGTTTTGAAGAATGCTGGAGTCTGGTTCATTACTTTCTAACTTTTTCATGAATAAGGGACCAATGACCTGTATTTAATAAATATTTGCTAGATAGGAAACATTTTCTATTACTTCTTTAGATTATTCTAAGTACATTATGTCTTTTAGCCATTTGAGAGGCGGGGCGCGGTGGCTCAAGCCTGTAATCCCAGCACTTTGGGAGGCCGAGACGGGCGGATCACAAGGTCAGGAGATCGAGACCTTGCTGGCTAACACGGTGAAACCCCGTCTCTACTAAAAAATACAAAAAACAGCCGGCGAGGTGGTGGGCGCCTGTAGTCCCAGCTACTCGGGAGGCTGAGGCAGGAGAATGGCGTGAACCCGGGAGGCGGAGCTTGCAGTGAGCTGAGATCCGGCCACAGCACTCCAGCCCGGGCGACAGAGTGAGACTCTGTCTCAAAAAACAAACAAACAAGCCATTTGATTGGTGAGAAACCTGTGGTTCATCAAGAGAAATAATTTATTTAATCACGGTCATTTTAAAAAGGTAGTAAATCATGGTTATTTGCCTTATGACAAATCTGTAATTTACTTGAAATTCATAGTAAATTTGTTTTATTATGAAAGTTCAAGTGAAAATTTTTAATCAGTTATGTACAGGTGATTAACGCATTACTGAAAAATATCTGGCCTATATTATGCCACACCTCATGAGATATTCTTTATAGTAAAGTTTATGGATTAAGAGTGGGTATGTCTCTGTGAGTGAATCTGAAAGGCAGATACCAGCTTAGTATTGAGAATGAACTGGCTGGAATCTAAAACACTGAGTGTTCTGCGTACGCAGCTCCTACCTATGTCATGTCAGCTTCCTCCTCTGGACATTAAAGGGATTCTCTGTCTAAACTAAAACGTCTGTGATGTTTTAGAAGAAAGTGACTTTTGAAGATGTAGTTATTGACTTCACCCAGGAAGACTGGGCCATGCTGGACACATCCAAGAGAAAGCTGTACAGAGATGTAATGCTGGAAAACGTCAGTCACCTGGTGTCCCTCGGTGAGTCCCTCAACATTCACATACGTATGTAGACACACATTGACTCATTCATTCAATAAGTGTTGGAACAGCTTCCCCATATCTCACTCTAATCTCTTCTCTGATTCTCTCACAGATCTTATCTGAAAAAAAGGGAGCTCTCTAAATCTGTCTGAAAGAAATATCTTATTTTATTTTATTTTGTTTTATTTAGTTTGTCACTCAATTAGAATTTAATCTTGACAAGGATTTCATGATTTCCTTGGTACTCAGTCTCTAATACTCAGAACAGACCTGGGAACTTAATGAATATTTTCAATGTATTAAATTAAATATTTTCTAAAACTCTTCTGCTTTAGTCGCTATGCTTAGGCTGAGACAATTAGTGGAAACAATAGCAATATCTTTTCTGTATAGAACACCAATTATTTTTTTAATCAAATGTGGTTTTTTTTGTTCTGCATGAGAATAATAATAAACATACTGTGCAGAGATTTAATTAATCTCTTTCTGAAAGACTGTGTATTATGCATTGTGTCTTGGAACGTAGGCATGGACTCAGCATTCATAGGTCACTGAGTTTTGAATTTCCTTTTCCTGATGGACCTTTCGTCTGGATTTATTTTCTAGTCTCACGTTGGGTCAGAAAAATCTTGGGAGTTTTCTGTGTTCTAGGTCTTGTGGCCTGAGCTGACCTTCACTGTTTTTATTCTTCCTTCATAGCCTGCCTTTCAGTTGGTGATAATGCACATTAATTGACAGTGAACTCAAAACACAAGTACTGTTCCACTAACAGGGTACCAGACAAGCAAATCCTATGTAATTTTGCAGCTGGAGCGAGGAAAAGAGCCCTGGCGAGAAGGAAGAGAATTTCTCCAAGGCCAGAATCTGGGTAAGCAACAGGGTCCTGTGCTCCAATAGGAGGAGGTGCTTTGTCAATGAATAATATCAGTCAAATATTAATTAGCGGTTTATTAAATGAGTGGTAATTTCTAAAACGTAAGTTAAGCGACTGGAGCAGAATTCCTTAGATGTTATATCACTTGTTCATATGTCAGATGCTACTCTTGTGTCCTCTTGCCTTTTCTTTTACTTTCGGGAAAAGGATAATTCACGTACTTGTTGGGGTTAAACTGTCACATGCTGACTCTTTTCCCCATAGCCCTGAAGACTATCCTCTATTTACCTGCCTGATATCTCATCTCCATTGTAACTCCTTTCACATTTTAATGTGTAAAACTCTTTTCTAATTGCTGACCCTGTACAATCTGTTTCTTCTACTGAAGTATTTTCTTCATTGACACATTTGCCACATCTAAGTGTCAATTTTTGAAAAACAGTAAATGGGCCTTGGAGTTTTCCATATTTTATTCCAATTTTATTACCATACATTCCAATTTTATTACCATAATATCAAGGTAGCAATTTATTTTTCAATTATTTCAGACAAGGAAAGTGCCCTTAAGAAAAAACACACGATATCCATGCATCCTATCAGAAAAGATGCATCCACCGGTATGACAATGGTGAGTTTTATAGCTGTGTACACCAGTCATCTAAGCTAAAGACCTGGTAATGGGTTAAGTTAGTAATGACACACAGTCACTGAGTGCAATTAGGCTGACATTAAGTGCTTTCTAAGCAAAAAAAAAAAAAAAAAAAAATTCATACTATGAATTCAGTGAATAAAGTGACCTGTGTTCTAAACCATAACATGAGATCTTTAAAATAGAACAAGTGCATATACATTGCTCATGCTCAGACTTTGAAAGATATTGATATCATCACAATTAATGGAATAACTCTGCAGTTGGGATCTTACAAAAGAGAAAAAATCTGTGTCTGCAGGAGATAATGTGTATGCAAGTGTCAATCGAGAAAAATGACGAGACAAGTCTCAATCATTTTAGGAGATTTATTTGCCAGAGTTAAGGACATGCACCTGGGGGACAGGTGTATACCTTTCTCCAAAGATGATCTTCTCTAAATTTAACGGGGGAAAGGGTGGGATATTGAGAAGTACACAATTTTCATGTAAAAGGTGGGTAGAAAAAAATAGTCATTCATGCATTTTTCTGGCTCAGTGAATCTGGATTTTTTTTTTACATGAGATGACATAAACAAATGAGGCAGAGGAATAATGCAGGAAAGCTGCATTTTATATAAGACAACATAGGCAAAATGGGGCAGGGGAACAATCGGATATGCATTTGTGTCTGGTGAACTGGGGATGACTGCACCTGGAAAGACAAGCTATCAGTTTGCCTTGCCATGGTGTAATTTTAACAGCTCGTGAGGAATTTCCTTGTGGGCAAAATATGGGGGAGGCATGTAGATTTTCATCTTGTAGCCATATATTTAGAAACCAGAAGGAGGAGGCAGGTTTGTGTGACCCTGTTCCCAACTTGATTTTTCCTTTGGTTAAATGAGTCTGGGGTGCCAAAATTTAATTTCCTTTCACACAAGTAACACTGGAAAGATTTCAACTGGGCTCTACCACTGAATGGTTGGTCTAGGATTCAAAGGTGGTGAAATGAATGTAGAGATGTATGTTGGTAAATCATTCAGAGCTTTTAATCTTTGTCCCTAAAGGAGGACTCTCTCATTCTGGAGGATCCTTTGAATGTAATGATTTGGGAGAAGATTGCACTCACAGTTCCACAATGACTCAGTGTTTGTTAACTCAGAGTGGAAAGAAAACCCTACGTCAGCAAACAGTGTGGAAAATCCCTTAGTAATCAGTTGTCCCCTAACCACATAGATAAATTCATACTAAAGGTAAATGGTATCAATGTAACATATGTGAAAAGGCCTGTGCTAATTGCTTTCACTTAGACGGCACAAGATGACTCACACTGGAGAGAGGCCACCTGCATGTCATCTATGTGGAAATCCTTCACTCAGTGTTCTCACCTTAGAAGACATGAGAAAACTCACTCGGGAGAGAGACCGTATAAGTGTCATCAGTGTGGGAAAGGCTTTATTCAATCCTTTAACCCTCAAAGGCGTGAGAGAACTCACCTGGATAAAAGCGTTATAAATGTGAAAAAAGTGGGAAAGTCTTTAGTCAAAGCTCTGGCTTTAGAGGACATAAAAGAATTCACACTGAAGAGAGAAACCACACGCTTGTCTTCTATGTGGGAAAGCCTTCAGTCTATCTTCTGACCTTAGATGATATGAGAGAACATGCACTGGAGAAAAGCCCTATGAATGCCATTTATGTGGGAAAGCCTTCAGTCAATGTACTAATCTTAAATAACATCAGAAAATTCACCCTGGAGAGAAAATCATAAATGTCTTCAGAACATACTCTGACTTTAGATGACATGGTGTTAGGAACGACGAATGTAAGGAATATGGAAGAGACTTCAGCTGTAGTTGTAACATCTAAACATGCCAAAGGACTCACATTTTGAAGAATTACTGTAATCAACATGGACGTTACTTCAGTTACCTTTATTCTTCAGTCCACATCAATAAATTCATATGGAAGAGAAATTGTACGACATGCGTGTACCAAAGACTTGTGAGTGATCTCATCATAAATGACACGAGAGAGCTGAAACTGTCAACATAATAAACTAAAAGTCTTCAGCAACAGTTTTAATCACTTAAAATGTGTGGGATTTCAGGTAGAGAATCTCTAGCTCTGCGTTCAGTGTGAACATGTTTTTAGGTGCAATTTGTTGTCAAATAACGTAAGAAAACTTTACTTGGATGAACCCTTTAATTGTATTTTCTGTGAATAAACATTCAGCCAAGCACTAGGCTTGATGTTCACAAGAAAGCACAGTGATTAAAATGCTGCTGAAATGGAAAAAAGAGAGGAAATCCTTTGTAAGCTCAATAAGAAGGGAAAGTCTTTCAAGGGGCAATGAATTCTCTTGGACACCAAACACTTCTTACTGGAGAAGTTATGCCTTGAAAAATCATGAGAAATCCTTTGTTCACAGAGTAACACTTGTGGCACATGTGAGATTTCACACTGGACAAAACACGGTTAGCATCTTGAAAGGAGAAGATTCTTTAGTGGTAATTCATTTCTTAGTTGACACTAAGTTTCTCACATTGAGGAGCTATCAAACTTGAAAATCACTGTGGAGAAACCTGATAGATTTCTCAGCAGAAAAGTGAGTCAAGAAGGGGGACCTCTAGAAAAAACTCTTAACACATAGTTTAGCAAAATAATTCAGAAATTTGAGAAAATGTCTATTCATAAAAATGCAGCACATAAATGTATCATAGCAAAGTGACCTGGGCATAAATTGAATGCAGAATTACATAAGAAATCTCATTAAACATTTCCAAAAGATCAATACTTACAAATATTGAAAGAATACAGTCGGTTGTTGAAAAACTTAGTGTGTTGGCGAAGTCCTTCTTTCATTTACGCAGCCCTAACAAATCGATTTGCATCTGCACTCCTTGGCTTATGGGTGGAGATTCCAGCCCAACTTCTGAGTCTCCCCAGTCTTCAACGGCTCTTTCCTCACAGCTCACCTCCCTTTACTTCAGTGTCCACTAAAACCGCTTGTTTCCATCCAACCCTGGAACTGACACATCAGGGATCTTCAGCCCCACTTGCCAGATTTCTCAGTGTGTCATTGCATAGATTTAGCAAGGAAATGGAGGCTGAATCCAAGACACCTAGTATATGCATTTGGGTGTCCCCAGCACTTGCCTCTGTCTCTGAGTAGTTACCTGGGATCAGAGAATGAGGCAGCCCTACTCTTCCATCCCTCAGAAATCTCTTGAAATTTTGTCCCTGAAACCTCTCTAAGTGGAGGTAGCAGTTCATCTCATGACACCCCAGAGTTTATTCAAGTAAGTCCTGAGTTATTACACAGAGACAGACACAGCTGTGTTCCTTTTACTTCTGTCCAGAAGATAAAACACCAGCAGGATAAAACAGCCGAACCCGTCAGCCACCATGCAAGCCTTTCCTATATTTGATTCAATGTACTTTTCCAGAAGCAAAATGAAAGTTCTCACAGAGGGGGCCTCCTCTGCCTTGTCCTCAGAATTGGAAAATGTATTGTCCATCAAGGAGCCTCAGTACTGAACCTAAAACTCAAGAGAAAATGTTTCCTGAATAACAAGTGGGATGATGACTTGAAATTTTGCCAAACAGACACAATCTTAATATGATAGGCCTTACTAAGGCTAAATGGCCTTATTCATGGTTGAAATGGACACATCATTATATTAAGAAATCTCCACAAGTGATTGATTTTACTCTGCAGCCAGGGTTTATGTCAATTGTGAGGATAATGAGCAAGAGATTCGAGCCCTTGGCAAACTGGTTGGAGAGGCAAGGATTGTGTCCAGGCAGAACTCATAACATTATTTATTGTTTAATCTGTTTAATTAAATATGTAATTTACCCTCAAACTGCGGCTGACATTATATGTAGTCCTGAGCCACATTAAGATTTACTATTTGTGCTGTGAAATTCTACGGGATTTCACAAACGCATGGTGGCAGATCTCCAGCATTAAAGCATAACACAGAATGCTTCTCTTATTCAAGCTCTTCTTCCCTTCACATAGAGGGAATCAATCGACTTTTGTATACTAACTTTCGAATTTGTTTCTTTATTCCCATCTTCTTTAATTAAAGCACAAGATATCGTACTCAATTTCCATTTGATCTTCCAAAAGAAAGGTACTGAATAATCCATACCTGAATTTCAGTGATTCAGACTCAGGTCCACCGCTAAGCAGTAAAGGCCAAACGTCCTGTGCTGCCACCTCCTGGCCGGCAGAGGACAATGAAACCCATCGTTCTGGCCATGCAGGGCGCATGCGCGGTCTCCTTCCCGCCGCGAGCCGAGTCTCCTCGGAAGACCTGAGTTTTCTTTACCCAGAGTGATGGAGGCGCCGCCGCCCTGGCTTTGGGGCTGGGGCCTCCGGGGAGGTTCCGGGTGGGGTCGTTGAAGAGGCCGCTCTTTTTGCAAGGCCCAAGATGGCGGGCCCTGCGTGGACCCCGCTGTTCCGTGCCCTCAGGGCATCGGTATCCCGTTGAGGCCGGATGTCCCCGCTGGGCCCGGATGCCCACGGTGGGCCCGGATCATCCTTGGCGCTGTCCCCGCAGGGCCGCGCTGAGGCTGAGGTGCCGTGGGGGGCCTGGGCTCCGCGAGGAGCAGCGGCAGCGAGGGCTGGAGGACCTGGGCTCCGGGTCTCCGGGGCGTCTGGCTTGGGTGGGACTGAGCCCATCCAGGAACTAGGACTCCCGGTTTCTGGTGCGGGTGGATCCAGAGCAGGCTCAGGACCAAGTCCCTCTCCTTCCACCAAGAAGAGCCCAGAGGCCGGCGGGAGCTCTATCCAGGTTCACCTCCTCCTCCTTCAGGTGTTTACTTTTCCTTTATTTCTGTAAGGCCAGAAATTGGCGGCATCCTTCACATCGGTGAATCCGGACCCCAACACCCATTACCTCAGGTTTATTGTTATTGCCATTAACGGTGTTGGTGGCATTATCACTAAGATCATCATTGTTGTTATTGTCATTCATGATTATTAGCAGATGTGTTCATCATTTTGTCTCACTGTGCTTTTTTTTTTTTTTTTTTGGTGATTGGTTTTGTATGACGTTGAATCGAACTTCTTTCATCTTGACTAGTGTTGTCAGATTCCTGAAGAGCATTCCGGAGGACAACTCCTGCCTTTAGTGCAGCCACAGAATTTCGTGGGCACAGGAGAGCACCTAGAATATTCCCCTTTCATTGCACAGCAGCTTTGGGAAATGGTGGCTGCCTGGCTCTGAGATGAGGTGGAAAAGACCGGATACTGGGGCAAGTGATAGCACCTCCACTGGTGTTTTTATGAAGCCAAGTGCACTGTCTCCCACGTAGACTTAGAATAAAATCTGATGGCCCTAAAAGGCCATGTTTGCCCTTCCTGGACTTCGTGGGAGCCTTTAAACCTTGTGTGGTTCCTAGAGTGGCTAGGTTGCCATATCTGTGCCTCCTATGGTAGCACCAGTCTTTTCTGGACCACCAAGGGCACTTAGAATGTTTCCAGAAGCTCAAGCATGCTGTCTTCTGTTCCTCCCTTCTGTTCAATGGCAATTCACTGGGTCTCTGGCTGGCATAGAACATCCTGCAGAGGAATGGGCTTGGGTGACTTCCTGGCCAGCCTTTCCAGGCGGTTATCTTTGAAAAACTTGAAGAGACTCACAGAGGCCATTCACTGGTATTTCATGACTGCAAGTGGGGTTTCTGGTTCCTTGAGTTTACTTAGAATATTTGAATAGCTCTGAATGGCCAAGAAACCCTCCCTGGTCTTGGAAGCTGCCAAAAGCTATTACTAGGCCTCTGAAGCGTCTTTAAAATTTTTCCTGGTACAGCTGAGAATAGGAAACTTTTCCAGGTCTAGCCCAACCAGCTCAGGTCGAGTCCTGAAAAACTGGTGGGCACTGGGGGAGCTCATCTTATGAAAGAGCAATTGGTGGCAAAGCTGGGTCTCCAGGACAGCTGTGTGTGTATATGTCTGCAGAGGATGCCTTGTAGTCATCTTTAGTACTGGACACCATTTGTGAATGGATAAACTATATTCCTTGCTGTACAATAATGAAAAATCCGTATTAACAATGGTAGTAATAAAAATATTGATGAATATTAACAGGAATGATGATCATCATGATACTGGTGCTAGTGGTAATAATACTGATAATAATACTAACCCTATGGACTTGGGACATACAAGCTTTCCCTAAGTGGATAATAGGCATAAAGATTTGGTGGTGTAGGGTTATTTCAAGTCCCAGAAAGCAAGGATGAATATCTAGAATGAGAAGAAAAACAATCTGGAGGTTGGCATGTGCACACCTGGGGACTCCTGTGTTAACTTGTGGTGTTTCAGCCTAAGAGTGAATGTTAATAAAACCCTGGTCCTGCAACACCATGCTGACCAACACCTATCAGCTTTCAGGGCATAAGATAGCTGGCTGATGGGGCAGGGATCCAGAGAAGGCACGAGTCCAGACCCGGACATGTTGCCCAGTGGCAGAGTTCATGACAAGCAATAAACCCCAGGACAATGTCATTCCCAGCCACCTGGCTGTCATCTATTCTTTCATGGACCCTCTCTACTGGTACCTCTAGGCACTGGTATGTCCTCCAGAGGCTGTGGGAGGGCATCATACTCAGTACTCTCCCACCTGCAGGAGGCAAGAAAGATGGAAAGAGCTAAATACCATGGCTTCTGGATTTTTTTTGGTGGGCATGGCATATTTTGCGTTTGCTTTGATAGTGGTGGAACCCAGTCAGTGGTTTGCAATACTGCCCTGGATGACTGTGGACACTGTAGAGATTTAGACAATTTCCAGAAGGTCACAAGTTCTTGGAGGACTTTTTCATGAGTTCTTTGACTGAAAAGGTGGTTCAAAGAACTACTGTACTGACTTAGAAAATGTTGCAGAGGCTGGGCGCCGTGGCTCATGCCCGTAATACCAGCACTTTGGGAGGCCGAGGCGGGCAGATCTTGAGGTCAGGAGTTTGAGACCAGCCTGAAACCCCGTCTCTACTAAAAATACAAAAATTAGGCGGGTGGGGTGGCATGCACCTGTAACCCAGCTACTCAGGAGGCTGAGGCAGGAGAATGGTTTGAACCTGGAGTCGGAGGTTGCAGTGAGCCAAGATTGTGCCACTGGACTGCAATCTGGGCGACAGTGCGAGACTCTATCGCAAAAAAAAGAAAAAAAAAAGAAAAAGAAAATGTTGCAGAGACTCTGGTGAACAGGTAGTCCCTCTCCTGCCACTCCAGGTAAAAGTTTCTTGGTCATAAACCTGGTTTAGCAGTATCCCTTCATCTTAGGTGGGTTACAGAAAGCCATTCATGACCTATCCAAGCGTGGAGGGGCAGTTTGACTTAGAAAACTTTTAGGTGGACTAGTTGGTGAAAGAAAGTGCATTCTAGGGCTCACAGGCCTACACACAGAGTTGCTAGCACATAAAGCATATGTATGAATTCTTTCTGAGCCCATGGCAAGATCAGGGTGCACTTCATCAGTCTCCTATGCTGGTATGAATAGGTACCTGCCTGAAAAATAAAAAAATAACTGGGAAGCCCATTCTTCTACAGGACACCAGGTAGTACAGTAGGAGTCTTGGGGTTGCTGTGGTATGTATGTTTTAAGGTTTTCTTTTAATCATCTTCAGCAAATTCAACAGTCTTCAGAACATAAAAGAAAATTATTCAACATTGCATAATAACTACCACAAATATATCCATGATAAAGAACTGTACCCATATAGTAATAGCATTAATAACAATCATAATGGTGATAATATAAATGTCATTTTAATCAAGAGAATAATAAAAAAGCAGATATTTAAGAACCTATTCCTATAAGCCTGTGACATTGTTCCCATATGAGCCCTCATGTTATTGGTTACAGGGAGAGGCTTAGGGCTACATCTTGAAATATCTTCTGTGATGGCAAAGAAGAGTGGCAGTACGGAGAATAATTCTGAGCCACATGAGGGCTTGGGCAAAAGTGGAGATGCCTGTGTCACGTGGAAATACATTACAAATGGACTATGGAAAAGGATCTGGCCAGAGTTCTGCCTGACACAGGTCACACAAAAGCTTTCAGTAGTTCACCCGAAGAAATGGCTGGTCCAGGCTGTAGATGAGAAGCACTCTGCAGACAGATCCACACCCGCTTCCAGAGTCTTAGAAGTCTGGTGTGTATCGAACATTAAGCCCCCAAGCCTACTGAGACTTCAACTCCTGGTTGGTCTTCTACCATCTGATTCTTGAGCCCCATCACGTAAGTGCCATCTCAATTCTGGAATTGCTGACAATGTCTGATGGAGGGTTTTGCCCTGGGTACTCAGTACCAGCAATGGATGAAATACCAGAAGGGAAGCTCCAGGGCTTCCATAGAAGACACATTCTAAAGTTGCTCAGGTGATCAAATGGCCATCTCATAGATTTTCAGTAGAACTGTAGCATTTTGTGAATACCTGAGTGAATGCAGAAAGTATCCAGACGCATGGGCATTCTAGGAAGCTCACTGTGTAAATCAAACACAAGGAATATCTACTTCTGGGCTCAAAAGCTACCTTAGAAAACAAAAAAAGTGAGATGCTGGCAGAAGGTAAATAACTCCACTTCAGTTCCCGAGAGAAAAATGATTCTGTAACCTCTGAGTTTATTTAGAAAATTTTGGAACCTCAGGAAGACCAAGTATATCATTCCTGATGTTTCCAGGGCAGATTGGACTGCTTAGGCCTCTGGGAATATTCTAAGTCCTCTCCGGTGTCCATGGGAGACTGTCACTCTCCTCCTAGAGCTCACACCACTCCCAAGGAAGCTCATTGTTTTCTAAATATTCCAAGGAAGTCCATCCAGGGTATGCCTGTATTGGTCAGTTTCCCCTTGGACTGGCAGGAGAACACTGAGAATGATACATCCTGACTTCACTTGGTAAAGGTAGGGGAGCCAAGAAGTCCAGAGCTGGAGAGCACCTGAAACACCAGATGGCAGAAGGACAGTAAGGAGGTGAAGTCAGCTATGGAGAAGGAGCTTCATGTTTACTGCATGTAGGATTCTGAGTTCCAGGACTGATGGGCTGGTGGGGATCAGATACATGTCTTCTTTGCAGGGAGCCAGGCCAAACCAGCCATCTGGTTGCACTACTGAAAGCTTTTTACCAGTGGTAGGTAAGACACAAGCCAAACTCTCTTCACCTCTGGCTGGCAGTCCTTGACTAGAGAGGTTTGCACACAAGTGGTGCTATTAGCCCACGCTCTCGTGTGGCTTGCTTTCCTTTCACCTCCTGTTTCTCATGTTTGCCATCATGGAACACGTTTCATAGTGAAATTCTTTGACGCTGGCTCCGAATGACACAAGGAGGACCCAATATGTGAACTTTTCATATATTTAGGAGAATCTCCACATAGATTTTTGTATCCTTATGTTCATATTGTCACCAGTATTAAAATTCTTACTATTTAGATGATTGCGTTCATTATCAAAATTATTAATTATTTTTCATTTATCATTTATTTGTATTGGTTAATTTTTGTGGCAGCTGTTATATAGCAATCACTAGAGTTTCTCTATTCATGAAAGATGTCCAAGTTAATGGAGGTAACTTTACAGTTACCTTACAGGAGTGTTACTTTACAGGTATGTAAACACAGGTAATCTTGGCTGAACTGTGGCTATATTGTCTGGTGTCCCTTTGAAGGGGAAGCCTCTTGTGTGATTCTAAGTGACCTCTGGAGACAGAAACTGTCTCATAATTGCAGGGACGACTTGAGAAGGCATCCTGAGCCTATGCAGAAATGCAGAAGCACTTCCATGACCTAAGCAACCTATGTGAAGGCCTGAAAGCCAAAGCAAAGCTGTCCAACAAAAAGTTTTCCTAGTCACACTGGAGGTCCATCAGTCACTCCTCCTGGTCTGGAAATGCCAGAAATGTCCTCCATGGTCCTTGGGAGAGTCAAGATCTTTTCAAAATCACCTCAGGAGCCACAGAACCACTCCATCCTACCTGAAATTGCAGAATGACTCTTAACCAGAGTCTCAAAAATATATTCATTGATAGTTTTGATTCCTGGGAGTGGCCATTGCTTGCAAAAGATGTACCAGAGACTAGACATTTTCCGTCTCCTCACTTGTCCGGGGAAGACTGAAGATTTTCTGAAACACAGAAATGGGAATCTGACCCTCTGAGTAGCCTCAGGATTTTCTAAGTCTTCCAAGCAGAGTGGAAGTTCTAGTGAGGACCCATTGCACCCCCTGATGGTCTGGAATCACATAGGATGATGCGTTTAAACAACTCAAGGTGGAGATATATTTTCTGAGATATTCCAAGGAGGAGGGACAAAGCTGGACCAGATGTTAAAAGGGCAGCTGAGCATTAAGTGCCTATGTAGTGTTTGCAGCTTAATGTCCCATGCAGAAGGGGAATCTGGGCTCTTGTGTTAGAATTCAGTGCAATTCTGAGGTCCTGCTTTCCTTCCAGGAAATCCCACTTCCAACTGAATGTCTGGATGAACTACTGAAAGCCACTGAATGTCCTGCAGCAGGTGAACTGTGGCCAGAGCCCAAGGATGAAGGGGGCTCCCTGTGTCTGTGACTGTGAAGAGGAAGCCTGAGGTGTAGTAGACCCAGGCCCCAGAAGGATGGAAAAAATGAGGTAGGGAGTGAGGGGACCTCAGGAGAAGACTGAGGTCTGCAGAATCCTAGGGTCAAAGAGACAGTGCAGTGTCCTGGTGGTGTCCTTGATGTTCCAAGAGGGGCGATAATCCATCTCCTGCGTAAAAGCTTCATATGGGCTAAGGAGGGGAGAAGTGAACAGAGAGGAAGCAGGGAAGGCCAAGACAGCGACCAGCCTTAGAGCAATTTTAACCAGAAATGGACACAGACCCTGGACCCCATCGCGGGGTTGCAGGCCAAGGACCGTCTGCAGGCAATGCATAGCTCCCTTTTCAGGTTAGTGGGAGTAGGGATTGTGACGTCTGCAGGGGTGTGGAAGGCTGGGCGACGGGAGCAGCTTACTGGGCTGGACCAGAAATACTGAACTTCTTTTCCATCAGTGAAATCCACTTCC
>NW_022681458.1:116816755-116864880 GCF_009764315.1 Trachypithecus francoisi
CAGGTGAAATCTCAGTCCTCGTGTGGGCGTGCATCTTTTCCCTCCTGGCTTTGCCTCTCCTTAATCACGGAGTCTCAGTGGGATGGCGGTTGTTTGGTGGTCCATGGAATTTGCCCTCCCTCCCCATCCTTGTCCTCCCCTGTCTGGCCTGTTACCTGAATCTGTGTCTCTTCAGAGCCTGCAAAGGAGGCCACGGCAGCCTCTTGCTGACCGACCTCTCAAAGTTTTTATTCATCAGAATCGTGTTAAATGCTGATTCCTAGGCACCCCCATTAGACTCTACGCCTGCCTGGCATGGGTACTTTGGGAAGTACAGAGAGTTGCTGGGCTGTTCCAGTGGGAATTTGCATTTGTAGAATGTCCATGTGTTTTTCCAGCACTCTACTTTCCACGCACACGTGGCATTAAACCTGGAAGACTCTGATGCTGTGCTTTGAGGAAGCCCGGCTGGACGAGGGGCTGCTGGGGCTCGGACTCGATTCCTGGGCTGGGGGCTGTGGGCTTATTCTCTTCAGTGGCCTGCTGATGGATGCCCTGAGAAGTCCTGCTGTGTCACTCAGGGAGGTGCAGAGACAGGCTCAGAAAACAGACCCATGGATTTAAAAATTCCTACTGGAAAATCTTTTATGAGCAAAGTAATTTGCATCTAACTGTAGACAATCATTGCTTCAATAATCGGTTTGTTTACAAAGTTGGTCCTATGAACAGATTAAAGTTTTCATTCATGCCTTATCTAATGTCAATAGGAGCTATTACCGCAACCTAAATTAGCTTTAAATTTCGTATCAGATTGCAGTCCAGATTACAAACGGCTGCTTGATAATCTAATGATAAAACGGAGGAATTCATGCTTGGAACCCAGAGTGAAGGAGCAGAACTGCTTTGCTTCTCAAAGCGTGTGCCTAGGGGTGACCTGGGGTGAAGAGAATGGGCTGGAGTCATTACACTCGAGGAGAGATCTGCCCCAGCCTTTCTCAGCTGTCTTCTGGACAAAACAAAAGGGCTATAAATGGAAAAATTCAGCACTGAGTTCGTTTAGCCCTGAGCTTCTCATATGGTCATTAATGGGCTGTATCTGTGAGCCTCCATACAGGCACAAAGGAATTAGGCTAGAGTAAGTGGCCGGGGACCTCTGGCATCTGACCGCGTGTCATTTCCTAAGCCCTTTTGGGTGAATGACAGTGGCAATGTCGTTGTTCGGAGAGTGTAATCTCCCGTATGAGATGCAGAAATTTTTAGGATGCTCATGCAGTGGCCGATCTGCTACTGCAAACATCTGAAAGCTGGACAGGCGATGCTATTTTTGGTAAGTAAGACGTTTCACAGGTGTTTGCCAGATCTGATGTGGGTTCGTTGTGCTGTCGGCTGACCACCGAGATGCAGATTTTAAATGCAGATTTTAAACCCTAAGTCAGGAACTGGTGGGAGTGCTGTCTTCCAAGTGGTTTTCTGTGCTGCATGGATGAGTGATGTGTCGGCTGTTGGGAATCCACTGGTGAAGGGCTAACCAACCGTGGAGTGGGGGGAGTGGAAGCTACATCTCTTCTGGCATCCCAAGTAAATACATTTTGTAAAACTTGTGAATTTGACCCTGACCCTAACCCTGATTGTTGAAGTCTGGTGCAGTGTCTTGAGCCCTCTTCTGCATTGAGGGTGAGTGACTGTAATGACCCATTCCTCAGTGGTGAAAGTTCAAATTAGCTTCCCTGAGGAAGCCAGACCTCAGTCACCCGTGTCTCCATTGTAAACACTGCGGCCCCTCCGCGGGTGGCTGCAAGTTTCCAGGCCTTCCTTGGAGAAGCAGCTGTGAGGTGCTTGTGATTTTACATCAGCCACCTTCTGTCTTCTGTCTAATCACGGTACATATTCTCCTACAAGCTGGATCTGTTTCTCCTGATCTTGGAGAAGCAGCCCACCTAGGATCACCGTCCTCTGCACTTTCACATGAAGCCTGTCTGCCTCCTAGGATTGTCATTGGTCGTGGGAACGTCTCCTTAATGGTTTTGAGGGCTCGGTCTCCCTGTTTCATCGTCTGGATGAACACGGGTGTCTCGGCTGCTGTGGGACCAGGCTTGGGTCATCTCACACCCGTCCTGTCCAGTGGCACTTGTCTTTTGCCCTGAGCGGCTGTGATGCCATGGGGTCTGCTTGTCAGGGCCAACCCATTCTCCCGTCACACCTCTCCTGCGGGAGTGTCTTTCCTTAGTGACTTGTTGAATCGTGGAGATGCAGACCTGGGCTCGCCTCGCATTCTTACTCCTGCTTTGATGCCCAGGCCTCCGAGGCTCCTTTAAATTTATTGCATCTAACACATGGAAAGAACTTCACAATTAATTCTTCAGCCCTTCAGCCATGGCCACGTTTCGGGCTCAGTAGCTTAGGTGGCTGTTGTCTTTCTGTTGGCTGAGCAGTTCTTTCCAGTTCAGCAGCAACTCTCTTGCATGGCTCTGCCTGTGGTGAGGGCCCTATGCTGGAGAGCCTCGTGGGGATCCCTTAGGCCTCTGGCTGCAGCCAGGCTGCACGGTTCCTGCGCCCCGGTCCTCTGCAGGCCCAGCTGGATCCCACCACAGAGCCAACACTGCTAGACTTGGGTACTGTGTGCAGACAGCAGAGGGGCACGTCCTGGCTTGCAGGGCTGGGGTGACTGGCCTCCTTGGCCAGGCTCCTGTCTCTGAGTCTTCAGGGGAAATGCATCCACCATCCACCATCCACACCGTTCACCAGAGAAAACTGCAGGCTTCTCTGTGGATGGTGAATTGAGATCATGCAGAGTGACTAGGTTTGGGCTCCTGACCATATGGAACCTGATACCTTTAGGTGGAACCTGACATGCCTCCATGTTACATGGCAAAGAGAATGCAGCATTGTCGCTTAATCCAGATGTGCTCCCGTTTTGAGGTGGAAGGTTCTGGGAGTTTGGCCATTGATTTGTGCTGCCGTGGAGGACTTTGAATGCAGGCACTGGTGGGATAACCCTGGTTTCCTGGTCCTGATGTGGGCATCGCTGAATATCCCGGACTGGCGGAAGCAGGGGAGATGGAGGGTGACAAGAGGTTAGGTGTTTCCAGCTTTGGGACTGATGCCATCAGATGGCCGAGATCAGGATGTGTGGCCAGGGACCAAAGCACGGTTGCGTGGAAATGCCATGTTTCCGGAGCGTGGGAGGACCTCTTGAACTCTATTCCTGGGCAACATTTCCTCCATTCTCAGGAATCTGTGCCATTGTAATTGAGTACAAATTCTGTAATTGCTCTTGTACTTAGTGTTGAGTCCCCATCCCAATGACCATGAATTAGCAACAGTGATAACAGTTTGCCTGGTCAAACCTTACCAAAAACACCAGTGAACTAGTTTTAGTTGCTTCTAGTTCCCTCCAAATCAGATTCCTTAAGGCTTGTGTCCCCACACTTGCTGCAGTTCCTCCTGGGCCTGGCAGGCACATTCCAGACATTCACACTCAGCTCAGATGCAGGCGTGCACATATTATAGAAATCGCCCTGCGCTGTGATCGGCTTGAGCTGATTCTTCTAGGTGGGAGTCGGAGGTTCAAAAGTTCTAATGGGATGAAATTAGAAATATGAATTTTAAAAATTCACGTGTTATGAACTCTGTTCATGATTTTTCTCTGAAATGAGAGACTATTTGCAGATGAGGCAGTCAGCCTGCAGCTCTCGTTAGATCTGTCCTAGACCTCGATGCCGTCCTTTGGCCTCTTCCTGGGTGTGGGGTGCTCTCTGCTTGAAGCAAAACCAAAGGCAAGAACGTGGTCTGCATCACTACTGCAGCCAGCTCAACGCGCACACCCACTGGGAGGGGGGCCAGATACTTACATTTTAAATGCATTAACATTAAACCAGCAAGTCAGCCAGTGCTTTCTGTAAGCAAGCTGCCTGGCTCATGGAACCTGACACTTGACTTTTCAGAAGAGAGTACTTCTGTGGAGTGTCAATATTTGTCTCATTTCTTGAGACTCTGCTCAAAGTGAGGAACGTGAGTAAATTGGGCCACAGAGCTCTCTAGCACAGTCAGGGAGTAAACGGCTGTGAAAAATGCCGCCTGATGTGAGCCATGGCCAGGCACTTTGGGACCTGGGATCCCATCTCCAGCCTTTCAAAGGACACAGAGGAAATAAATGCAGATGGGAGAGTTCATATTTTGGGCATCTCTGTTCTTTTGAAATCAAAGTGCAAAGAAAAAGTTTTGCCTTGAGGTCTTACCCCATACTCGTTTTTCTCCTGAGGTTTAAGATTTTCTTAACTGCTTTTTCTCACCCGATCCTTGGGAACTTCTATCTTCATATCTTCTTAAAAGATATGGTTAAATTCAACACTAATTTAAAACATGCTCTCATATTTTTTCTTTAAACTGATGTCTGACATTGGTGAAGAACTAACTGGGAGTATGGTTTATTTTTATTTTTTGGAGACCGTCTTGCTGTGTTGCCCAGGCTGGAATGCAGTGGTGATCTTGGCTCACTGCAGCCTCACCTCTTGGTTCACGCCATTCTCCTGCCTCAGCCTCCTGAGTAGCTGGATATAAGTGCCTGCCACCATGGCTGGTTCATTTTTGTATTAGTAGAGACCGGTTTCAGACATCTCGCTTGGCCTCCCAGGCTTGTGCTCCTGTCTCACTCCTGACTCCGTCCTGGTTACGCCATTCTCACTGCTCAGCCCAAGTGGACGGCCCCGCCAAGTCGCCCGCTATTGTTTGAGAGTTACCATTAGAGCCAGGATCATCCCTACCTCGGTCCGCCTCTCGGCCTCCAAAGTGCTGGATTACAGGCTTGAGCCACCTATTTCAACATGTCCAGGCTGGTCTTGAACTCCTGACCTCAGGTGATTCGCCACCTTGGCCTCCCAAAGTGCTGGGATTACAAGCACAACCACCACACTCGGCCTGTATTTCTTGATTATAACTGTAACATATCCCTTTATAAAAACAGAACAACAACAACACAAACAGCTGTCTGAAAAGTCTCGAAATTAAAGAGCTCACTTGGACAGGGATTTGGACACCAGTTGAATGCCCTGCACACCATAGTTACGTGGGCCACTCGGCCTGTTAAATCCTTAGGGTATTTGAAGTCATGTGGAGATTTGCATTTCTGCCTCTGGATATCGTGTTAGTATTCGGCTAGTGTTTGAGGGCCAGGCTCAGATCCGGGAAAACAAGAGCCCCTGCCCTCACGGCACTTCTCTTCCTGTGTGTGTATAGGAAAATAGAAAGCATAAGATATTTTTTTCAAGGAGCTGGGAAGATGGAAAAACAACTTAAGATGTTTACTTGTTCAGAAGAAGGGAAGTGCAAGGAACACTCAGCTTTTCTGCTGCTGAAGGAGGCCCCTGGTGGAGGCTGTTTCAGAGGTGGGGTTTCTCTGAGAAAGGGGTAAGAGGCAAATAGGATGCCCCATCTGGTTTGCCAGAGATGGGGAAAGTTACTATCCCCAAAACAGCCTCAGCATTCTGGCAAAGGCTTTGGAAAACCAGCTAGGGTGGGGGACTTTGTGGCCGCTGGGTAGAAGGAAAACATTGCTGGTCCTGAGGACTGTACTGTTCTTCCACTGCTATAAAGAACATCTGAGGCTGGGTAATAAGGAAAAAAGGTTTAATTGGCATACAGTCCTGTGGGTTGTACAGGCTTCTACATCTGGGGAAACTTACAATCAGAGTGGAAGGTGAAGGGAGGCTGGCATGTCTTCACATGGCTGGAAGGGGAGAGAGAGTGAAGGGGAAGGTGGCATGCACCTCCAAACAACCAGATCTCAGGAGAACTATCATGAGGACAGCACTTGGGGATTGTGCTAAACCATTAGAAACCACCCCCATGAGTCAATCACCTCCCACCAGGGCCACCTCCAACACAGGGTTAGAGTTCAGCATGAGATTTGGGTGGGACACACAGCCACACCATGTCAGGCTTCCCATTCTTGTCCTGCACGTGCTTCGCAAATGGTTCTGTCATTGGTTTTTGTTTCTATTGATCCATAATATATGTACATATTTTCAGAGTGCGTGTGATACCTTGATTCACCCTTATTGATGAAATCTGTGTGCTTGGGATGTCTTTCACTTTAATTTTTTTTTCCTTGTGCTGGTAATGTTCAAGTTATTCTCTCCTAGCTGTTTTGAAATACACAGTAGATGACCCACTGCCATCCCCCTGCTGATTTATCAACAGTAGGTCTCGTGTTCCCATTAGGCTGTGTGTTTGTGCCCGTCACCAGCCTCTGCCCATCCTGCTTCTGAGTGGGCTCGGCTGGGCCCTGTTGACCACTTACTCTTGGCCTCCATGAGATCTGCTCTCAGCTCCTGCTTATGAGTGAGAACATGGGCCGTTTCTTGCTTGGCTCGTTTGCTTCACGTAATGTCCTCCAGCTCCATCCATGCTGCCGCGGATGACAGGGCTCTCCGCTGTGTGGTGGAGTATTGCTCCTGTGTATGTTCGGGCCACGTTCCCTTCATCCCCTTTGACGGGCACTCAGGTGATTCCACCTTGGCTGCATGGAAGTGCTCACTGGCTTTATACGGGGACGTGAGCCACTGATGCTCAGCATGCTGGCTGTTAACTGAGGACTGAGCATTGTGTTAATGCAGCCTATAAAATCCTGAGATAGCCGCATTTGCCCAGTTCCCTTCCGGAATCGGTCTGGCTTCTTCCACTAGGATGAACGCTGGAAGGGCTTTGAGTGACGCTTGTGTTTCTGTCTTTAATTGGTACTCAGCTCCACTGGCCAAGCAGGGTCCCAGTGACCCTGGACACTACCTCACATAAGGTCCAAAGATGCAGTTAGGTTCTTTTTTTAACTTAAAAAAAATGCTTTTGAACTCGTTAAGCTATAGCATTATCAGTTAGAGTTTTCATACTGGAAAGGTGTATATTTTATTTTCCAAGAAGGAAAGAAATCCTGTTAAATACCCTAACCACAGATTAAATCATGTCAAGGAAAGAGGTACTATTTTGGGGGAAAATTACCCCTTCATGTCAAAGATCAAGGAGATGATTTACATTGTTTAATGGAGTTAATTATGAAATCTTAATTGGTTTTGAGAAGATGAGCTGTGGATGCTGCAAGACATGAGACTGATGCCGATTTAATGTTAGTCAGCCCTGACAGAATGTGGCTAATATTTAAAGCTTGCTCCAGTATTGCTTGATAGATTGTAAGTTAATGTAAAGATCTGTTTGATGCTTTTATTTTACAAAATATGATTGAGAAAAAGTTTGACAGCCAAGGAACCGCCTTCAACCAATTCCTTCCTGATTTCTATCAACAAAAAAATGTGTCCTGTTAATTCCAGAATTGACTTTTGGAAAGTTCCCGTAAGGAGAGCAGAGGTATTGGTGGTTGAATGGTGACTTGAATTTAGGTGAAGATCATTAAATATTTCATAGTCATGTTTGTCTTGGTGGTTTTAGCAATTTTATATTAAATTTAGAACTGAGTGAAACCAAATGTGTTCTTTTGCTTTTGTGATACTCCTTTGTATGACTATACTGGTAAAGAATGATAAAATGTGTATAGGGTATTTTTTCTGTGTAGATATTAGGATTTTGAGGGGAACAAGTTAATCATTCTTCTATATACACTGTGCTGTGTTGGGTCCTTTGTATATGAGTGGAATGACTATAATGAGGACCACTTGAAAGTCTGTTTCTATACAAGATCTTTTATATGTTGACTTGTGTGATGCAAAATCCTTCATCCTCTAAGAAGACTAAGCAATGGGTTGGAGGAGAGATTTAATCACCCATTAGGTCTATTCCGATTGCCCAGAATTGAATGCAAGTACTAATTATGTTGAAGTGGTGTGTGTGTGTGTGTGTGTGGTGGACTCCTTTTTAGGTCTTGGGAGGGACGTAAAGCAAAGATCAGATTTGCCGATGAACCTTTGTGCATATGCTAGTGGAGGAGTCATATGACTTGACTGCACCTGCGTACTCTGATTTTGGTTTCGTTAGTGTCCGTAGCCACAAGCCTCAGCCGCCTCTGGGACCCACCCTGAGGGGCTGTGGTGAGGGTTATTACAGAGTCGTGTGTCTTAGTGAATGGCACAAACGGCCTTGTGGGCCTACTTTGGCTTTGTTTGAACCTCTAGATTGTTAAACTAAGTTTAACATTTTGAGGATTATAAATTGTGATTCTTGTCTAAGAAGAGGTTTCTGTTGTCTCTGAAGACAGGAGCCCCAATACAGATGGTCCCTGGCTCACAATGGTTATATTTGTGATTTTTTTTCAACGTTGTGATTGTGTGAACTAGTCACACTGTGCATTGTTTGGCCCAAGGTGGGCTGCCTCTGGATAAACCCGTTGTAAGTTGAAACTATTATGTCAAATGCACTTTCTATTTAGGATATTTTCAGCTTACGCTGGGTTTATTGGAACAGTTTCATCCCACGGTAAGTCAGGGAGCATATGTGCTCATAAAAGTAGAGATGATCTCATAGATACCGTGAGATATAATGTCTCTGATGTTATAGAGATACGATGAAAACAATCAAGTGGGACTTGGAAGCCTTGGAGGGACTCACATGGGCGGCTCCTGGAATGCAAACATGAGTGCCACTGGCTTCTGGATGTGACATCTGTGCCTTCTGCTTAGCCCAGTGTGTTATCGGCTGCTCTCGAGGGCAGAGAGTTCCAGCGTTCCTGTGTTTAGGTGTTTGAGCTGCCTTAAGAGGCTAGGTCAATTCTCACTGGTGTCTTCAGGGCTTTAGGTCTTCTGAACAAGCAGGAGGAAGGATGACTTTGTAGAGCTTTGGAAATCTCAACGGACTTCAGGGCCATCCCCCTTGGCAGGAGAGAGCCCCACTGGAGGCGAGCAGGGTGCCGTGCAGGTCTGTGCTGGGCCCAGGCGTGTACGGACGTTGTGAGGGCCACAGGACACAGATCGGTCTTGGTTCACAACTGGTGTCGATGGCCACGCAGCATTTCTGCCAGGTACATGAGTGCGGGGACTTGGGTGTTGGGGTGTGTGTCCTGGTTGCCTAGTTGCTTGGAAGACCCCTATTCAGACCCCAGCCTGAGTCACCGTGACAGGCCTCCTGCTTCACACGCCACACGGAAGCCGTGGCGTCAGTCACTGACGTCCACCAGGTGTCAGATGTGCGTGTGTATCTTCCTTGGTTTTGTTTTGAGGTTATAGTAAACGTTGTTTAAGAGGGGTTTCGGATTTTTTATGTTGTTTGCAAGGAGGCAGCAGGGAGTGCTTGAGCAGTGAGATCCCCTTTCCAAGCAATGCAATTTCAGATCCCAGCAGGTCATGAAGGCAGCGGAGCTGTGGGATCACCTTTCCAACCAATGAGAATTCAGATCACAGCAGGTAATTACGGCAGCGGGGCGGGTGGCAGAACCCTGAACTGTGGCTGTTCCTGGTGTCTTGTCCCGCGGACAGAGTGTGCTGGGGCCTCCGTGGTCCTCTGTGGAGTGAGTGGAGCGCATGAGCTGGGTGCTGCTGGGTCCTTGGCTGGCTCCCCCCCGGGGTTTATGCAGGACTCGTTATTAAGACAACTTGGAACCCAAAAGAGCAGCACGAGGAGAACGGGATTGTGCCTTTCTGGATCGTTGGTGCTTCCCAGTCTCAGACACTGAGCAGGCTCTGAGGGGTCGCTCCAGGAAGACTTGCACAATCGGCCCCGGGTGGAGTGGGCTGCAGCGGGTCTTGCAGGAGCTGGAAGTGGGGGTGAGTTTCTCGCCAGCGGGACCTTTCAAATGGGCCCAGCAGGATGCATCCGTGGAAATGGTGCCACCTAACGCAGGGCTGCGGCCAGCAGGACCTGAAAGGCTACAGCGGGCTGTGTTTCTCTGCTCTCTCTCCCACCTCTGCACGATTTTCCTTGGTTTTTGTCTGTTTGGAGGACGCTTCCCCCTTTCTTGTGCTTACCTAGCCTTCTGAGCTTCCTTGTTGAGTATGACAAAGCCCTGACAAGGCATTTTTATCGCATAATTGTGTTATCCTGTGGCTGGATAAATGACCTGCAAATGTGGGTGACTCCGTAGCTCTGAGGGTGTTCAATATCCAAGACAGAGGTGGGAAGGAAATGTTCAGGCAGGCGTCAGAGGATCTGTTCTCTGCTTTACACTGGGGCCCTGGTTTGCTGACAGTCCTCACACTCGATCCAAAGGGGATAATGAAGTCCCACGGATTCGGCTTCAGCTGAGAGCTGCCTCCAGCACAGTCTTGTGTGAGTAACAGTTTCTATGTTTGGTGCAAAGGGCGGGCGTCCGTTGATGTTATTTGTGGTGGTGCTTATGGTGGCTTTTCCGTAAGGAATGTAGACTTGATTAGCTTTGGCAAGGGAATCCTGAGTGATAAATTGGAAGAATGTTTCAGGAAATTCTGGAACCTGCAGTGAATCTGGAATCTGTATGAAATTGAGATTTGGATTCTCACGATTTCCTAATGCTACCCCGAAACCAGTAGTTGAGGCAGTCGTGGAGCTTCAGTTGTGCTGCCCCGTTTCCCCATTTTAAAGGAACCCGTTGCTTTCATCTAGAATGTTCTGAGCTCTGAGTGCTGGGCAGAGTGACCAGCTCTCTGCATCAGAGGGGAAGCCAGGGCTGCGCTCACGGCGTCGTGGCAGCTGTGATGCTGACCATTTTCTGTCAACTCCAAGGGTGTAGTGGTCTCCTTGGCCCTTTACAGTCTTCTGAAGCTTTTGATGTGTCTGCACTTTATAGATTTTTCAGAAGTAGATAGCCTTTTCCCACACCCTTGGGCTGAGTTTCGTCAGAGGCTGGTGTGTGGGAAGCACCACACCCACATTCTGACAGGGAAGACTCTGGTGCCCAACTGAGGTCAGAGTGGAAATTTGTTCTTCCTTCCCTCCAGTCTGGTCCAGCTGCTCCCTGCTTGTCCAGAAGAAAATCATGCTTATCCAAGTCGTAGGCAAACCCCCGAAGTCAAACATTTATCTTTTTTCTTTATGCCCCTTCCCAGGAGGAACTTAAGGGCTTTGAGAACTGACACCTTAGGACTGTAGTTTTCTTCAGACGGTAAAAACCTTGGTGTGTGACAATACTGAACATTGCCTGAGCCCTGTGATCCTGTAAAACAGTGATGGTTAAGATGTTCCCCCTCCCCACAACTGTGCCCCCACTTTTACTGCAAGAAGCCCCTTCCCATGTGGCTTAGGCTGACTGGCCGATGACCATTTACCGAGGACAAGGCCAGACACAGGCCTTCAAGCCCCCCTTCTCTGCCTTATAAGTGATTAGCTAAACTGCCTGTTCCCACTGATCGATCACCTCCCACCTTGAAATGGTTCTTCGTGGTGCAGTTGTGCCTAGGGGGGTGGACTTGTCTTGGACTGTCGCCTTCCACAGAGGACGGTTGGGGTGGGCAGGAAAGAATTCTCTGCTACGAGTCTGCATTCCAGGTTGTTTCCAGAAGTGGGAATTCCGGTGCCCTGGAGTCTGGGAATGGATTCCTAGTGTCCCAGCTTCAGGTGGAGTTGAAATGGAGTGAGACAACCCACCACACCCATCTGGAGCCAGGAACTAGAGCCATTTGTAAAGTGGCAGATTCTCCATCAGATTACAAAAAAGTGCGCTCAGCACGTTGCCTTCTTTCTCATATGCATTTGGCCATCTAAAATGGGAATGGTGGTTTTTGAAGCATGAATGTAGTTTTAAATTTTGAGTATTGTAAGCTTTAATGTAGCTTCTTAAAATGTTTGCCTGATTATCTGGAGATTTACTAAACCTTTGGAGTGGTAATAATGAGTTGATCTGTATGACTTTGCTTTCTATGATGCAATGAAAGCACTGTAATTAAAACCTCTGCAGTTGGGTCAGCAGGCTATTGGCCAAAACAAATTCTGCCTTTTGGGTTTCTTTAACCAAACAAGGGAGTAGAGTGTAGGCCGAAGTGGCAAATTCATTTCAGAGCTCGTCAGAGCCCTCAATGATTGAGCAGCCTTCTCAGGCGAACGTGTAACGTGCCGTGAATCTTGGCAAGGCTGGCTACTGATGTGTGCACCTGACAGCACGGAGCCCCACCTAGGAAGATGTGGTTTCTGTAACAAGCTTTGGAAAACCGAAGTTCAGCTTCATGATCCAACTTTGTTCCAGAAAAAGCTTTGACCAGATGGCCAAGACCTGATTGTCTCAGGGTTGAGACGTGGTTATAAAACTGCCCTTACTTGGTGCCAATCAGTGTTGGTCCACAGTGATACTCCTCCAACCTCACTGAATGGTTTGGAGACTGAAATGAGACTGTGAAAATCTCCTTAAGGTGAAAAGGGCTCTGGGGCACCTGGGAATATCCGCACACCCGTGACCATTCCCCTTTAAGGTGGAAAGGACGGCTGGGTCACGCGGGAGCATCCGCACACCCGTGGCCGTCTTCTTTAAGGTGGAAAGGGCTGCTGGGGTGCCCCGCAATATCCACACACCCGTGGCGATTGTGGTTGTCCCCCTTTCTGCTCAGTCACCTCTGTGTTCCCGCATTCAGGCTTTGGAACACTCATGAGCAGCTCGTCCCCTGGGCTGGTGAGGAAGGAGTGGGAGGTTGTTCTGAGGCTCTGTCACTGTCTGCCCTGTCATGAGCTGAGCAAGGCAGTGGCAGTGACCCCTGAGGAGTCTGGTCATTGAGGGCTCCGGCAGGAAGTGCTGAGGCTTGAGGTGGCTCTGCCAGTCATAACCAAATGTCTTCCCTCTTATTTCCACGATTCCTTCTAGTTCTGCACCTTGCACTGCAGTGTCTCTGTGTGTCTATAAATACACATGAGTTACGATACAGGTGTCTCTATCCCCTCTGTATGGGGCTGGGTCCAGGGAGCGAAGTGCAAGACCCCCTTACTGCTGGATGCCCACCAGCACGAGGCACTGCCTGCCCTGCTAACGAATGCCTACAGCAAGTCCTGGAAGCCCCCTTCTGAGCCTGCTGGCCTTTTGACGGTGTACAGGGAGACAGACGAGCTCCCCTTGCCCCACCCTAAGCAGAGACTGGGGAGGTGGCGGCAGCACAGTCCTCCATGGTGCATCCTTGGTGCATGGCGGAAAGTGTGTTCATGCTTAAAACACAGCCCATCCTCTCAAAAGCAGGGTGACAACCACGTTTACATCTGGAATCTTAAAAAAGGGCCCGTCTCTTTGGGAGAAGAACGTGGCATGTACGTGTGTACCTCCTTTTTTTTTTTTTTTTTTTTTGAGGCAGTTTCACTCTGTCACCTAGGCTGGAGTATGGTGGTGCAATCTCAGCTCACTGCAAGCTCCGACTCCTGGGTTGATGCCATTCTCCTGCCTCAGCCTCCCGAGTAGCTGAGACTGCAGGTGCTCACCACTACGCTTGGCTAATTGTTCGTATTTTTAGTAGAGACGGGGGTTTCACCATATTAGCTAGGATGGTCTCGATCTCCTGACCTCTTGATCCGCCCGCCTCGGCCTTCCAAAGTGCTGAGATTATAGGCGTGAGCCACCGCGCCGGGCCGTATGTGTGTACCTCTTTACAAGTCTTGCCCAACCTTTGCATTTAAAAATTATTGAAAAACTTAAGGATGTAACTGACAAGAACTTTATACGTTTGTCCAAATAAAAATTTGGAAAAGTGAAGTGAACCCATAATGTGTTTTATTTCTAGGAGTCCCACACTTGGATGTTTAAGTGTGGGCAAAACATCTCTAAGTTCTTCAGCCTGATTTCCATGGAATCGTGAATGAAACGTGCTGAAGTTGCCGTGCGGATTTTGTTATGTGGCGGTGACAAGTGGGGCTGGTCATTAAACAATTGGAGGGATCCCTGTCTTTTCAGTGCTCCTGTTGGACACTAGGCACGTGCTTGGTGTTTTCTGTGTGTGTGGACAAGATGAGGACAGAATTTCTGGATGATTCACACGGTGGTATCTTCTCCCTTTTCTGTTAAAACGTGTCTTCTGCTGCTTCTACATAGACCAAGTGTTTCTTTCTCTTGCCTATGTACATAAAGGCTATTTAACATAAACTGTACTATAGACACGTGAAGCTGAATTCCACATGGTAAAGCAGATGGAGATGACTGAGTATACTGTTTTGTGGAAGGAAGGTTGAAAATGATTTTTAGCTTTTTCCCTGAAATAGGGAATAATTTTAACTTTTTCCCTGAGATAGGGAATAATGAAATGGGAAAATAATTAAATTTTCCCATTTAAAGGTTAGGTTATATTTAATTATTAGATTATTCATGTATTGCAAGGGAAAAAGGAACTAGATCACCGCATGTACCCCATTGAAAATTTAAAGGGTATGGGCGAATTCATTTGAACTCGTTTAATTTTTGTTTGTTTGTTTTTGTTGGTCTCACTCTGTTTCTCAGGCTGGGCAGTAGTGCAATGACAGCTCACTGCAACACCAACCTTCCAGGCTCAAATGATTTTCCTGCCTCAGCCTCCCCAACTGCTGGGATTTACAGGCATTAACCACCACACACAGTTTTCACCTCTTGGAGACTAGCTTTGCGTTTGGGCATTCAGTGAACTGTATTTTGGTTAATTCCCAAAGTTTCTGACTGTTTATCTTTAATTTGCTAAAAATCTAAACGTGTTGTGAAATGAGTTACATTTCCTTAGCATTCACAGATTCCCTGTTAGTGAGGCAGAGACACAGAAGGGCAGAAGGCATTCGGACATCATCAGGGTTGCAGTTGAGTGCTTGCCCCGAACACACTGGAGCTCTGGGCTCTGTGACCCCACGGGGGTCCTCTGTCCACTGAGGGGGTCGGGTTACCTGGAAGGTCCCTCCAGCCTCTGCGATTTTGCCCTTTTCAGGTTAACATCTCATCGTTGTCCTGGACAGCATCGCCTTTCGTTCACTGACCACGAGTGAACAGCTGGTCAGTGGCCAGTGCTGCTTCCTTCAGCTGGGAGGTGGTGATGTGATTACACTTCCGTGGAACTTGGTTCTTGGTGTATTAAGGGTTCAGTTGTATCTTGATTTTTAATCTGCACCTCCGAATTGGTCTTTTGATTGCAAAGAGATTGCTTGCTGGATTTGTTTCTGAATATTTCGTGGATAACAGGAGAACCTCGCTTATCTGTGTGTTCATTTAATGTGTTTTTGCCGGGCATTTAAATGGGTGTGTCTGCAGTAACGGCTTTGTCTCCAACCCTTGGAGGCAAGTTACCTTTTTCCCCAGTGAAAAGAGTAGGAAATCTTATAGAAATGCATTTGCTCTAATGTCTATTTTCCGATAAGACATGGTCGCTTAGGCTAAATCTTTGGGAGGTCAAGGCAGGAGGATCACTTGAGGCCAAGGGGTTCAAGACCAGCCTGGACAACATAGCAAGACCCCACCTGTATAACAGAAAAGTGAGCTGAGTGTCCTGGTGCGTGCCTGTGGTCCCTGCTACTCTGGAGGCTGAGGTGGGAAGATCACTTAAGGCTGCAGTGAGCTGCGATTGCTCCACTGTCCTCCAGTCTTGGCGACAGAGCCAAGACCCTGTCTCAGAAAGAAAAGTAAAAAAAAAAAAAAAAAAATCCAGGAATGTCATTTTCTTTTTAAATCATCCCAGAAGAAAAATCAGTTTTTTCTAAGAATGTAAAGGGAAACGGATACGATTCTTTCCTTGCATTGTTTCTCCTTTTCAAATATTTACAGTAGTCCGTCCACATCGTCTCTCATCTCATTACAAAGCGGCAGGTGTCTTTGAGGTTAGTGGTGTTTCTCTGTGTCGCTCCTTGGAGAACAGCCAGCATGAAACCTCTTACCACGATCGTGCGCATCGTTTGTAGTCCCAATTACAATCCTCTCCAGACACGCCTGTGCTGCTTATTATAGCAGAACTTTGGTTGCGCTGAAATGTGCATTCAGCTAATGGTTTTAAGTTCATATCTGAGATGATGTATAATTCGTGAAGCATTTGAGATCAGTAATGATTGAAGATAATTCTGGCTGATGTCATTTAGAGGATATTTTTCACTCCAAGTTAAAGCTTCCTTCACGATAGTCATTTTGGGATTCATTTAACTATGTGCTTTATTTCAGAGCTCAAATTTTCATTAGTCATTTCATAACATAGGATTTTGAAAGCAGATTTGGCAAAATCTTTCTAACAAAATGTTTGCTTATGACGTCCCAAGAAGTAGCAGTCAGAATAGCTGGTAACTGTGGTACATTTTAAGGCTGATGATAGAAGTCACTTGAACGGTAAGGGCTGCTTTGTGAGGCAGATGGGGTTTGAACCCCGACCCTCCTGATACACCAGCCCTGACCCTGGCCTTCTCTCCTCTCCACTGGGAGATGAGGAGGGTGCCAGCATCCACCTCACAGGCTGTCCTGAGAGCCCGGGACTAAGGGCTTGTGTTCCTCTTGCAGGTGGCGCAGATGTGGGGGCTTGACGATATACACACTGCAGGCTGCCAGTGTCAGGGTAATCCAGTTTTATTCATCAAGGTGGGATTTGCTTTGCTCCCCTGCGGACCAGGTGCGGTGCTGCTGTTGTAGCAGGTGTGTGGATCCTCTTGGGTGGTCCTCAGGTGGACAAGGAGTCACCGATTCGGATTCCCAGTGTTAGATGTGAGGGGACCATGGACCTCATGTGTTCAGAGGGGAAGAGTAAAAAGTTTCCCTTGTAATTCCAGGACTGTCTATCCCAGGAATGCCAGAGCACTGGCTTTCACCTGACGCTGTCGTAGGTGACCCTGTACGGAAATGAGGACTCATGTTCCGCATACCTGAGCCCAGTACCCGTCTCCCTCCAGGGCCGTGGCCGAGCCCTCCTGATTTCGCTGGGTTGCCAGCCTGGGGATCCTTAAGCCCAGTGACGTCTCCAGCCTCGGCCCCCGCTCCCCGTGGGGACAGGAGGTGGCTTCAGGAGGCTGGTGATGAATGCCTGAATGAAGGCGACTTGTGACTGCAGTTCTGTCTAAGGGCCTCCCCGGGTGTTAGATGTCAGTAAATGACACCTTTGTGTGGATCTCATGTGATGAGAGAAATAGTGGGGGAAACCAAAGACTTGTGGAGTCTGCAGGTTC
The DNA here is from genome assembly GCF_009764315.1 of Trachypithecus francoisi. Classification (NCBI taxonomy): domain Eukaryota; kingdom Metazoa; phylum Chordata; class Mammalia; order Primates; family Cercopithecidae; genus Trachypithecus; species Trachypithecus francoisi. The sequence goes on from NW_022681458.1 coordinate 116,833,703, forward strand.
TGGACTTGGGGGTGTGTGTACCTGTGTACTTGGTGAGGGGTGTGATGTCTGGAATGAGTGTGCATGTGTGTCACGTTTGTGCGTGTGTGGTGAGTGTATTTAGCAGGTGTGGGTGCAGTGAGCATGTTCATGTGTGTTGTATGTGTTTCAGGGTGTGTTGGAGTGTGTACACGCATCACATTTGGTGAGTGTATTTGAGGGTGTGTATGGAGTGCACACATGCATTTGCGTGTATAGTATTGGGTGAAGGGGTGGCATGTGTGGAGTAAGCATGCACACGTGTATGCTGTGTGTGGGATTTCTACCTCGTCCTCCCCGGAGCCTGCTCCTGGGCCCTGCTGTCCTGACAGCTTTACAGTTTGGTGTGTCTTTGATTCCAGAAGATTCTGGAACCAAATTTTGAAGCTGTGACCACAAACTTGCAGCCCTGGAGGACGCTGGCTGGTGGAGCCGGCACGAGGGTCTCTGTGCTGGCCTCTCCCTGGGCTGGGCTCTGTCCACAAAAGAGCATGTCTGATGATTGAGCTGTGCGGGTCTGTGGCTCCCCAGGCTCGAATCAGCCCTCGGTTCTGTCCCGCCTCTGTTTTTCTTGCTGAGGGGCTCCGAGAAGTGGAGCCTGGGATGGCGTTTTCACCCTGGGTTGCTTTGCCAGCTGCCCAGGTGCTGGCTGCCTGAGCCCTGCTGCCATCCTGGTGGACGGGGCTGGCGCGGGACATCCCTGAGCACCTGCGGGAAGGCAGTTGAGGAAGTGCCAGAGGTGAGTGGCTTCCTCCCACTTGATTTTCTGGAAAGTTCTGGGTCTCCTATTTTTCCCTAAGGGAAGTTAGAAACTGAGTTTCTCTTGAGGGGAACGTCTTTGCAGCGTCTGTTGTTAGAATGTTCTCCAGGTGTGGAATACCCGGGCCATATGTGTTTGGGAACATCTGTGTTCTGAGTGAATTCAGTAGGGAATGGAGAGAGGCCTCCTGTCAGCTTGGCCTCTGTTTCCAGCTTGTTGAGGGTTGACGGCTGCTGTGGTATACCAGGGAGAGTAAAACACTGGGCGGTGTGGGATGGGAACGTTTGCTCTGACAAGGTCAGTGGGAAAGCATCTAAACAAATGTCGCTGTTCTCCGGGCTCCTCAGGGTCGAGCTTGTTTTGTGGGGTTGAGGGAAAGCTACCCTTGTTCCTGTTCCTCACCATTTGAAAGGTGTCCAGGACACGTTCCTCTGGAGAGGTGATGCGCGTGAGTGGGGGTCAGGTCGTAAGCTCCGAGTTTATTTGGGACCTGTCAACTGATTTCCTGAACACACAGGTGCTTGGTAAAGATATTCCTGATTAGCTGAAACATTTCAACAGGACGTGATAGCTGGTGGTTGTTTAAAGACTATCACAATTTTCCTGTTACTTTTTAAATACCTGTTGAATAAGGGAGGATTCACATATTTTTCTTTTGCTGTCTGCATACTTGATATTTTGTTTTTTGTTTTGTATGTGGGTGTGCAGCTAACAGGATTTAGAAGCAGTCTCAGCCCTGGGGAGACTTCAGGACCGCCTCAGTCAGTGCTGAAGGGAGGCAGGGATTTGGGGGCTACCTCCTCCATAGGACGGACACCAAGGGCCAGAGGTCAGCCATCTCAGTGAGGTCACAAAGACCGGCACACCCAGCACCCTGGCCCTGTGCCTCTCCTTCACGTTTGTCTCTGCTCAAAGCTGCTCACCTGGGTCATCACGGGTGATCTTTAGGCACGTGCTTGCTTCTTGCAGAAGTGGTGTCTGGCTGTGGTGAGTGTGGGCCCTCAGGACTTCCATGTTTTTGGCTCACATCACTATTGGGCAGTGGTGTATATTTGTTTTGGAGTGGTAGATCGGGTGGATTTTGGCTTTGCCAACTCATTGAATACCTGTTCTCCTAGGCGCGGGACTCTCTCGTAAGCCGCATGTTCTCCTAGGCCTGGGACCCTATCATAAGCTGTGTGTTCTCCTAGCGCTGCCTATCATAAGCCGTGTGTTCTCCTAGGCGCTGGGACCCTATCATAAGCTGTGTGTTCTCCTAGGCGCTGGGACCCTATCGTAAACTGCATGTGAGGGATCTCGGAGGTGCTCCTTATGAGGATCCGATGCCTGACCTGAGTGGACAGTTGCAATTCAAAACCACCCGCCAGAAAAATTGTCTTCCATGAAACCCATCCCTGGTGCCAAAAAGGCTGGGGGACAGCTGGCCTAACAGGGCTAAGATGTCAGTAGATTTTTGGACTTGGGCCTCAGTTGAAGAGGATTAGATTTTGAAAGTGAGATTTGAAGGCTTCTAAAGGGGAGGTTTTCATCTCCAGTGGGGCCTGGGCAGAACTGGGTAGAACTGACCCAGAAGCTGACAAGTAGTCAGGCTGGCTCACTGCCTGTGTCCTGTGTGTGCAGCCTTCCTGTTTATTCAATTGTCTGGTGGTGGTGTGGATTCCATCCACAGCCTCAGAGTAGTGGAACCCATGACTTCAAGGCTGACCTTATTTAACTTTATCAAAAAGACATGAAAATCATTTAGTAGAAATCTTCCAGATACCTGTATCCTTTCTTTTCCCAGAGGCTTTTCAGTATTGCAACTTAAAAATCTTCAAAAATAACTTGAAAGGAAAACCTCTAAGTACACTTTTGATGAGCACCCTTGACAGCTTCAATATGTGAAGTAAATTCCCTTGACTTTTGTATTCCTAGAAACTCGTTCTTGTTTGCAGAAGACTTTGTATTTTGTCAACAGTGGCCACTGTTCGGTGACCATCATACCTGCCGTGACTCATTTAGAAAGTTGGATGTGGATGTATTAACTTTTCAGACACACAAACACTTGGGCTGTTTGATTTTGGTTTTGATTTTTTGTCCCCCCCCCCCCAGCTGAATTCAAAAAAGGGAAACAAGCAGACAGAGTAAGTACCCGAAAGTGTCTAAGTGGCTGGCTGGGGGATCCTACTATGGTGTTGGATTGTGTTCTGCCAGACATCGCTCCTCGAATAGCTGACCCTGAAAGGGCTGGCATTGCCCTCACCCTGGGACATTCGTCTGTCTCACCAGAAAATGAAGAATCTGCCAGAGGACTGTGAGTCAAATTTAGTCAGAACTCGATTAAATAAGAGGCTTTGTCTCAAAGGCCAAAACATGAGGACACATTTTTAATTTTTAAGGAGCGCTTTGTCGTGAGTCAGTCCTGATGTGTACTGCATTAGGAAACCTCTGAACTTCCACGGTCAGGCCCAGAGCTCTGAGGGAAAGTGGTTGTGCCCTTCCCACTGTTTCTGTTTGAAAAACAATTCACTTAGGTAGAACTGGAAGCCTTTCCACAGTGTTAATACTCCTGACCCGTTCTGGGTCTCGGTATATGTGTACTGTATAAATGTACATGTGTGTATATGGTGTACGCATACTACGTGTATTTCCACTGTGCGTGTATTTACAATGTATAGGTATGTGCACTTCATATGTGTCCTATACACGTGCATGTTGTAGGAATGTGTGTATGGGCACTATGGCTATAAACACACTACTTGGACACCTGTTCTGCATGTGTACATACATGCATGTATTTAATGCCATATGCATACCTGTGTATGTACACCGTGTGGGTATGTGCACATTATTTCTGCAGATGTATATATACATATGTGCACACAAGCATGCGTGTACACTATGCACACTGAATAAACTTCTGGATATGTACACACTAATACATATACATGCTGCATATGTATGTACACTATTGCATATGTGTATATGCTTTATACGTTAGTGTACTGATGCACATTGTATACATGTGCCTATGTGTACACTGCGGATGTGTATGCATGCTGTAGTGCACCTACGTACATTTGATAAGAATGTATGCTATATGCATGTGTATACATATAGCAAATAGCATACCTGTGTACATACGGATGTGCAAGTGTATGCCATATGCATGTACATACAGGTTATAGTATACCTGTGTACACTGTATGTATATAGATGAGTGTACACGCTATGCATGTGCATACATGTTAGCGTATCTATGTACATTTGCTATATGGATGTGTGCATGCTCTATGCTTGTACACACGTAGTCAACTTGTTTGTACCCTATATATATCTTTGGATGTGTGTACACTCTATACATGTACACCACATGGATCTGGATGTGTGTGCACTCTACGCACGTAGTGCACTTATGTACACTATACATATTCGGATGTGTGTACTCTCTATGCATGTACACGTGTTACAGTGTACCATATACGTACACCATGTGGATGTCAATGTGTGTGTGCTCTATGGCACCAGGAATAGGGCTCCCGCAGGGATCGCAGAACGCACCATCTCGCTGGCACCGGAGAGTGTAGGATGGAAACAGTTGTTTGTTGCAACCTAGTTGAAATTTGGCAGGTTACTATACCCTTTGCAACGATTTAGGAACAGTCACTTCATTGATGTGTGTGTTCCTGAAATCATAAACAGGTCTGTGAGGTGTGTCTCATCCCCAGAGGAGAGAGGGAACCGAAACAATGACTCGGTGACTTAAGTGAGGTAGAGCTAACAGAGCAGCTGTCTAGCTTTCCGTATTATAACTTTGTCAGCAGCTCAATGAGAAATCGCCACTCATCAGGAAATGTGTCCACTTTCTACTGTTCTTTCTTCGTGGCGTATTTACTGCCTCGTGTTATTCCTCACGATGTAGCACAATCCCTCCTAGAGTTGTGAATAGAAACAGTTGATGACAATTGTAGTATCTTCTTTGTTAACATTGAAAACGACATGTAAGTTCATCTTCAGATAGTGTTTGGAAGGATGAGAAAGAAGATGTTTAGGACAAAAGAATAGAGAGCTTTCAAGTCAACAGGGAAAATAAGGACTTTGTGCAAAATATTTCCAAATTTGGAATTTGAGAATACTAAATTTCACAACTAAGATCATAGGTAGTTTTTTGTGGGGGGATTTAAAATTAGTACTTGGTTTTCCATGCCTTTGGGAATTTCAGTCCTGCTGGAGGATTGCAAGAATAATCTGATTTTTAGAACAGAAGGACAGTCTGTCTCAAAGGTAAATTCCAGGTTCTACCATAGAGAAATAGAGATTGCTGCCAACGTTCTGTAAGGTTCTTCAATTCTTTCCTCTTCTGTGGCTAAAAAACCATCTCTGGGTTTAGTCTCAGCCAAGTTCCTCTTATGAGGGTGTCTTACATTTCGCACAGCTGTTGCGAGTCTTCATCATTCGTAGTTAACTTGTTAAAAGCAAAACCTTGTACTAGTTAGATCTGAGCACCTTGAAGGCAGGGCTTTGTTTTATATTTTTATATAAGCAGCAGGGTGATGGCAGGGCTGGGGCCCTTCATCCCATCATGCGTTCCTCTGAGCTTTCAGAGTTCTCACTGTGCTGAGTGTGGTGTTGGCTGTTTAGGGTTTAAATAGGAATACGAGGCTCTGCGACTTGGGACGCTCTTACCACCTTCATAGAGAGCTTGGTAACAGTTCAGCATGACAGTTTGCACACCTGTTGTGTATACTTTCTTACGGCACCACAGAAAGGGTATTGATTTAAACGTGACTAATTTCTCGTGTTTGTTTTTCCTTGATTATTCCTAGTTATAGTCCCGATATTTTTCTTCCTTTAAAATCTTGCTAATCGCTGGTGAATTACTGATAAACTATATTTATGTGTTCTCTAAATCTAGCGATTTAATTGGAGATCATTATTCTTGTACCATGTGTCAGTGCTATGTCAGGATGGTTCAGTTTTACGTTGTCAAAGGATTAACTAGAGCAGGATGCAGCCTTACTGGAACTTGCTCATTGATGAAATATAGGCACTTTATTTTTTGTTATACTCGAGGTGTGCTCAAATGTAAACAGTTTGAGCCGTGTTAGAAGGATATACAAGATTGTAATGAAGAAAGCAACAGCTTGATCAAGTACCAGCTAATGAACTTTATGTTTGAAGTACATGGAACATGGACCTTGGCAATCAGTTTTCATCTTGACCTTTTATATTTTTACTAGAATCTTGGTCTATCACCCAGGCTGGAAGGGTGGAGCACAGTAGTACGATGTCCATTCACTGCAACCTCTACCTCCCAGGTTCAAGCGATTCTTATGCCTCAGCCTCCCTAGTAGCTGGGGTTACAGGGTGTGTGCCACCATGTCCGGATAATTTATTTTTAGTAGAGATGGGGTTTTGCCATGTTGGCCAAGCTGGTCTCCAACTGCTGACCTCAAGTGATCCACCCACCTCAGCTTCCCAAAGTGCTGGGATTACAGGTCTGAGCCACCATCGCTGGCCTGATCTTCTGTTCTAATATTGGTTATTCAGTCTCAATGATAGTGCTTGGTTGTATTAAATTGGGGTAGAAAGCACAATTGAAATGAATTTGGTTGTGTATGCACGTGCTGACTTAGCCTTCATGGCTGCACTGTGAGGTGGTCATTGTTCCTGAAGGAAGGCCGGATGGGCAAGTCGGGGCTTAGATACAGGACTTGTGGGCAGTCACTGCTGTCCCATGGCTGAGATCAGGCCTGTCTGATGCCTGTACTTCGAACTCTTCTTAACACACGAACGAGCAACTGTCAAGAGTCGGTGCTCGAGTGTGATGTGGCCTGTGGTGTTTGCCTCACAGGCTTGCTTTGGCTCGGGGTAACAGGGCAACAGCTCCCTCCCTCGTGCGGCTGCCTGGGAGTCCCAGGAGAACCCACTGATACCGTTTATAAATGCCAGACATCGAACGTTCTCCTTGGTAGCAGCACATCTGGAATCGGACAGTGCAGTTAGATTCTCGGCCAGCAAACCTGTACGGGAGTGTGTGAACTCTGCGTTTGCTTCTCCCGGACAAAGGTGAATTCCTGGTCACTACTGGATGGCAACAGGTGTGGCCTCAGGAGCAGCACGGAGACGAGCACCCGGGTGCAGGAAGAGCATCTGCAAGAGGGGTTGGGGAATGTGACAGACACTCGTGCGAGTTCAGCTGTTACCGTGGGGCGTGTGGGGTGGGTGAGACCAGATGTTCTCATTGTTGCCCCTTTCTGAAAAGGACCCTGAATTGACTTCTCTGTGGCTCCTTGCGCCTCCTTGTCAGGTTGGAGGACACTGCGCCCCTGGCTCAGGCCCTGCTTGCAGCGAGACGGAAGCTGCTGTTGCTTGCCCTGCCCTCCCTGTGACGTCCTCTGTGCTGTTCTCCTCCGGGAACAGTTCTGCCGAGCAAGCTTAGACTCTGCTCCCTTCTGCTCTTGGATTACATGTCTGGAATGCTTGTGTTCTTTCCTGGTTTTTGATGATGCTGAGCCGTGTTTTTGCAAGGATGACATGTGCCCATAGCAGGGAGAAGCCCCTTTGCAACTTGAACATCTTGACGTTCTCAAGCAGAGCTTGCTATCGAAGTTGACAGACTCCTGTGTTTTTGTTTTGGCAGAAACTGAATTTCAGTCCTAGGACAGCTTCAGGATACTTGATCCTAGCTCTTCTCTCTCACTGCTCCCCTCGTGTGTGGCAGATAATGTATGCGATCCTCATGAGAATTTTACTGTTTATAAAAGCAATCGCAAAGACTGAGTTTTGTGACACCAGTGTTTTATGTGTATATTACTTGCACTCACAATAAGCTTTGTCTTCTAAATATTCCATGTTTCAGATGAGCACTGGAATCATGCCCTGCAGTAGTTTTGCTTTTCCGCTTTTATTTTTGGCTAAGGTAAAGTTGAGAACATTGTGATATTAGGTGTAGTGAGCCCTTTTAGTTTCTTCTCTGTCTGTTTTTCTTTAAGCCAAAACCAGCAGACTGATACCAGTTTGTGAGCACCTGGCATCTCCCAGGCCTTTCCTGGGTCTTCCCTCCGCTGTCTTGTGGACAGAGCAGTCACTCGTGGAAGGTGAACCTGAGAATCTGTGCGTGGAATTAAGTAAATGTCATAGCTCTCTTCTGTGACGAACTGAATCACATTAAGCCCAGTAAATTGTAACAGCAGGTTTTGCACATACAAAGCATTGAACACCAGGACAGGTGACCAGGCTGCGACGCTTCTGGTCCTGCACAAGACCTCCGGTATCACAGCACATTTAACAAATTGGCAGCATTGAGTGTTTGAAAACGTTGTGTATGTACCATGTCCGTGATTTTCGAGGGCCTGGAAAAACACCTCTGTGGTTATGGCAATCTTGATCAATGGGAGCTTAAGGTTAGTACTGGGGCAGAGTGTGTTTTAAAGAATCAAGGTCTCTCGAGTATGTTTCGGTTTTCCCATGAAGAAGAAAGATGTTAGCTATTGTTTCCTGGACTGTGGCTATCAGAGTGCCCCACCACGGTCACTCACACGTTGACTTCATTTCCGTTTAACCGGGCTGGGCTTGGGCCAGAATACTTTGGTAGTCAAATGTCATATGAGGCTGAGGCACTGTCTTCTGCTTCATCGTTGGCATATGAAAATACTGTTTTCCAGAGCATACTCTCCTTTCTCATTTGTTTATATAAAATAATGGAATGATTATTTTAACTGTGCAGTTTCCTATGCTTGGTTATGTAATTGTGGAAAGATAACGGTTTTATTTTCCTAAAATCTGTGCTAGGAATTGTGCAAAATTTTTGTGAAATGCCCAGTTTACTAGCTTAAGTTATAGATCTTTGTATAGACAAGAAAAAGCCTATTGCTACAAGGAGCATTGTCTTGATCGATGCAAAAAGCTTTAGACTTATTGGCCGTGTAGTCAGTCAAATGCATTAGAATGCGGCGAAAATTGAGAAAAGCATTGAAGTTTTAAAATCTGCTATGCAGTTTTCTTCAACTCCCTTTCAAGGTACTTAATTTGAATAAAAGACAGAATAAAGTGTTCCCACTGAGGAAAGTGGCAGGAGGACTGTTCAGAATGTGTTCCGAATCTGAGCAGTCCTGCCACACTCGTCTGTGATGTGGTGCTGTCCATGGTACCACTTTTACAGAACTTTAAGAATGCTGCTTCTGTGAAGAAAATACATTTATTCTTAGCATTTCAGTTTTGAGTTTTGAGAAGTGTAAAACGTGTTAATGCTTTCTTTCCCCGACAGAATTTGCTCATTCATTTTTTTTTTTTTTTTTTTAATGCCTACAAGACTCTGAAGCACATGAATCACTTAAAAAGAAAAGAAAAAAAAAAGGGCCTGGCGTGATGGCTCACGCTTAGTAATCCCAGCCCTTTGGGATGCCGAGGCGGGCGGATTGCTTGAGCCTGGGAGATTGAAACCCAGGGAACCAGCCTGAGCAACCTGGTGAAATCCCATCTCTACTGAAAACACACAAATTAGCTGGGCGTGATGACTGCACACGTGTAGTCCCGTCTACTTCAGAGGCTGAAGAGAATCGCTTGAGCCTGGGAGGCGGACCTTGCAGTGAGTGGATATCACGCCCTTGCTGTCAAGCCTTGTTGACAGAGTTTGGACCTTGCCTGAAAAACAGCAACGATCATAACATATGGGTGAACTGCCCGGCTGCTGTGTCTAGAGTAGAATAAATCCAATGACATTTTTGTCTTTTATTAGCATTGAAATTTTCTTAATCATCCCTTTGTTTTCATTACATTGAAGCAATATATTGCTGCTTAGAGTCTGGAACAAGTAGGCTTCTCTGGGTCAGGTTCTTCCCCTCCTTGGATGTGACTTATAGAACTTTGCCTTTTGAGATGATGTGCTGCATTTGATAGCGGAAGTCCCAAAGAATTCACTTACGGGGCTAAAATGTACGTGCTTTGTAGTGTTTCCCTCCTAGAATCAAAACGGTACCTCTCATTTGTGAGTCACTGATGCTATTTGCTGAAAACATTTTAAATTTTATTTATTTTAATTTTTTGAGACAGATTCTTGCTCTGTCGCCCAGAGTGGAGTGCAGTGGCATGATTTCGGCTCACTGCAAACTCTGCCTCCCAGCTACACGCCATTCTCCTGCCTCAGCCTCCCGAGTAGCTGGGACTACAGGTGCCCGCTACCACGCCTGGCTAATTTTTTGTATTTTTGGTGGAGACGGGGATTTCACCGTGTTATTCAGGATGGTCTCGATCGCCTGACCTTGTGATCCGCCTGCCTCGTCCTCCCAAAGTGCTGAGATTACAAGCGTGAGCCGCCGCACCCGGCCGAAAACATATTTCTTTACTGCCTCAGTCCTCATTTGGGTAGTCTGTTCTTTGTAGGACATTCAGGGAGCGGGGGACATCTTGAGTCTTGAAAGGCGCGCTCTGCGAGATGGGAATCTTCCGGCTGCTTATTTAGGGAATCCTGCCGGCTGTCATTTACTGGAGAGCGCAGTTTCCTGGCTGCCCTGGTCTTTGAGGGGAGGGAGACTGAGGGGTTATTTTCGCACTTGGACCAACGTGTTTATGAAACCTGGCTTGTGGATCATTTGGATCTTTTTATGTAGGAAAAGCCAGATATGTGACTTTCAGATGAGTGGAAGTCATGTTAAAAATATATATATGTATATATGTATATATATATTTGTGTATATATGTATATATATTTGTGTATATATGTGTATGTATATGTGTATATATGTATATATATGTGTGTATATATATATATTTGGCTACTATGGAGAAGTTTTGTCCTTGGGACCTGTGAATACAGTCATGGGAGAGCAGAATGTTCACGATGTGGTGCTTACAGTGTGCATGCAGAGTCACATTCTTCACAAGTATTACGTTAAAAAGTGACAAATAAGAGAAAAATATTTTCCTCATGACAACCTCGGTAAGAAGCTGGCAGTACTCTTGTTTTTGGAGGGGTGTGAAGGGAATATTGAGAAAGTGTCATCAACATTAGACTCGCCCACTCTGCAAATCCTGTGCCGGCTGGAGTGAGGACCCCGTGACGGAAAGATGCACCCCTCTGCCCGGAAGGAGTTGAATCTTTGTGGCACTCAGGATGCACGGTTCTTCTCTATATAAAGGCAGAGTGTGGAACGCTGTGGAGGCTGAGAGAAGAGATGTGGTTAGCAAGTATGAGTGAGACGTTTGGGGCTTGTTAGCACCTGTCTGTGCAGCAAGCTTTGCTATCTGCACACGTGTGATCCTTAGAACACTGGCGTGTGGAGCCGTGAGGCTGTCGAGGGCCCCAGCTCCCGGCAGGCTGAGGAGTTCCCTGTTACCACCAGGATAACCGTGATTGAAGGCTGTCACTCAATCCCAAGTCCCGCAAGGGGGCTCTTTTCAGAGAAGAAAACACCCTTGGAGCCTCGGGCAGAATTCAGTTATTTTTCTTATAATGTTGCTTAGATTTCAGCACCTTCGCTGAAAGCTGGTCTCCCATGCGGTGAGCAGGAGCCCACCTCATTGCTTCAGCCAGGAAGATGCTGCCCTCATACTGGAATTGACTTCAAACAAACTTGAAAGCTCTGGCACCGCTGCTCATTTCCATACTGTTGCAGGCCATCTAAAATATGGAGCATGCCTTGGCGTTTTGATTTTGTTACTCCTTCCTGCAGCTCTGAGATGGCTCATCCCGAGTTAGACATTTGCAGAAATGATCAAGCAGAGCTGCAGTCATCTTGCAGATCAAGTGAAGTTTTTTCTGAAAGCCTGTTACAGGCTTAAATTTCTGATCCCTTTCCATCCACTGATCTTGTGTGATTGGTTTCTTTTTGCACCCATTTGGGTCTGTGAAGCGTCTCCCCACCGTGGTAGAACTTTAACTCTGATTTCATTTATGAGTCGGTATCCTCACTCCTCATCTGCGAGGAGAAAGCGCTGCAGGTTCTGCGTGGTTTCCATCCCCTCCCTGCATGCGGATGGATTGGGAGGTATTTGTGGTGTGTGAACTTGCTACCCCCAGAGACTCCTTGTTCACTCCCCTGGACCGTACTCCTCCCTACTCCCCTGGACCACACATCTCCCTCCTGGTTAACTCCCTGGACCACACTCCTCCCTCCTAGTTCATTCTCTGAACCACACTCCTCCCTCCTGGTTCACTCCGTGGACCACACTCCTCCCTCCTGGTTCACTCCCTGGACCACACTCCTCCCTCCTGGTTCACTCCCTGGGCCAAACTCCACCCTCCTCCCTCCTGGTTTACTCCCTGTGTCCCCACTCCTCCCTCCTGGTTCACTGCCCTGGGCCCCCACGCCTCCCTCCTGGTTCACTGCTCTGGGCCCCCACGCCTCCCTCCTTGTTCACTCCTCTGGGCCCCCACACCTCCCTCATAGTTCACTCCGCAGGACCCCCACTCCTCCCTACTCCCCTGGGCCGCATTCGTTCCTCCTGGTTCACTCCCCTGGATCCCCACTCCTCCCTCTTGGAGGCGTGGTAGTTTCTGTTGTGCTTGTGTCAGTACGATAAGGCTGAGTGGCAGCTCCAGGGCTGTGGCTGCTCACACAGCTGTGGCGTTAGTGCAGAGAACTGCGGGGACGCAGCTGCCCTTGCTGTGATGCTTTGAGTGTCATAGTCGGTGTGGGAAGCTGGGTGGGATGTGGATGTCCCAGGAAGGGACAGGAGCCTCCCCTCAGCCTCTGTCAAACACTTCTCCGCCAGGCGTGGTGGCTCATGCCTGTAATCCCAGCGCTTTGGGAAGCCGGGGCGGGAGGATCACCTGAGGTTAGGAGTTGGAGACCAGCTTGGCCAATGTGGTAATTTTTGACACATTAAGAATTAAGGAAAATGACTCACACTCGTTTGTCTTGCTTTTTAATTGACGATTGGTGTAGCCCAGTAGTCTGAACTTGTTAAGCAACCATTCTTACTGAAAGACTAATCTTTAAAAGTGTCTTCCTCTGGACACGTCTTTGGCTGCTGTAATCAAATGCAATGTAATCAGCACTGGTTAATGGCTTTCCTTGCTTGGCTAACAAATGCTCCTCGGAAACTTGGGTTTCTTGTTATTTTCATTTATAATTATGTTTTAAGCCTTTAATTTTTCTTGCTTTCCTGCGAGTTGGGAATAATTGTGATGGGTGCTTAGTTTGGGATGTTGACGTACACTCGATGCCCAGCTACTATGCCATTGTGTGAATACTGATTTGTCACTTTCTCATGAAGACTGATTTCACCTAGTTTGGTCAATTCTATTAATTTGAAGGAAGGGGGTGGAATGCATCTGCTGTTAGGCTTTTTTAAGGATTGGGGAAATGTTGCCATGATTACCATTACAGAAGGAACATAAAAATACGTGCTGCCTTCAGTCATGATGAATATGTAAGTCCGCATCTGTGACTGCAGAAAACAGCAGCCCCAAATCTTAAAGTCGTGTAGATGCACCAAGCCCACCTGCAGGGCACTGTGGAGCAGCCTGCATTAGCCGAAGTTGGCCCAGAAGCCCTGAGGGATGGTGTCTGAGTTATGATAAGGCTCTAACTTGGGATTAAACAGGCCTCCAAGTACTGTGATATTCTAAACAAAGACACGAGACTGTCCAGGGAGCCCAGTGGACACCTGTAGGCAGTGCAGGTGATAAAAGGCTCCATGGAAGGTTTCTGTAGCTCAGCTAGGAGGATTTTGTAAGGCAGTAGACACGTCAATGTTAACATAGGAGTGTTGAGCTATATTCATTCCTTTTAAGCAGCCAGGCTTGTGTGTGTGTTGAGAGCCACTCACATGGCGCCCCTACCACCCTCACTGCTGGTTGTGCCTGTTTGATGTTCCGGATTTCTGTGTTAAGTGCGTCCACTCTCCAAATGTATCTCTGTCTCTAGAATATTCTAGAGTAGACCATTTATTGTTTAAACGCTTGTTTTTAGTGAGGAAGAAATCTTTAAAACGGGCCATACAGACCCTGCTCTAAATGTTTAACAATGGAATGTGTAACGTTTAACACGTAGTGTTTAAAGTAGAAGACAGTTTAATGTAGAAATCCTGTTGGAATGCCAGTTTAATTATACCACCCATCTACGCATATGGAAAAGAATGAGAGTGACTGTGCAGAATTGGAATTTTCTCTATTTTGTAGAGATTCTGTAATGTATCAGGTACAAGCCTCACTTCATGATTTAAATGCATGAAGCTGAAATGACAAAACTTGACAAAAACATGCCTTTGAATAGTGAGCCTTTATCCTCCTTGAAATAGTGATTCATTCACTAAAATGTCCACCTGCAACTTTGTCAAACACATTTGTTGTATTAGTTCTCAAGTGAGCTCCGTTTTCCAGACAGGGAGATTATTACTGCTTAAAGTCTGTCCTGATGATGTTGGTGAACAGGGAAAATCCTTTGACGTGGATCCTCTGTGTGTGTGAAACATCAGACGCGGCCTGCCCAACCCTCTGCCTGTAACTGGGAACCTTGACTGTCGGGATCATTGTAGAGTACCTTGAGGATAGCAAAACAAAAAGCCTCTGGAGTAGCAAAAGATGTAGCTGATTTCATGCAGTAAAACTTACACACTTTTCTTTAAAATGCATCGTTCGGAACCTCAGTTTGCTGATTATTTTAGAATCACTGTAGTTTGCTGACGGCAGTCGTGGGAACAGCTGCATGGCCCGGCTGGTGCAGGAGGGTCTCAGAGCGGAGCCACACTGCTGACACCGGAGGGCCTGGAGCCATCACACTCGTGACTCGTGCAGATGGCCTTGGCTGACCTCCAGAAGAGAAAACGTCAGTATCCAAGGAGGAAAAAGTGTATTAATTTCCTGAGTGTTTGCCTTTGCAATGGCTAAAACCCTGAGTTTGTGACACCTGCTGTCTCTGGAATGAGGAGTCTTCCCTTCCTGGCAGACAAGCTCTAGATAGGAACAGGAGCTGTGATAGCTGGATTGAAGAGGTTTCCTTCTTGGGTAGGTGGCCGTCGAGCCTGACTCAAAGGAAGGTGTGTCTGGCGGGAAAGGGCTTTGGAGACAGTGTATTTACCAGGAGGGTCAGTGACAGAACCATCCTGTTCCGAGTGTTGCCATTCTGGTTCTAGAGTGAACTTGGAGAGAAACAACAGCCAAAAGCCTCGAGGAATCTTCTGTGATGTTGATCATGTTTGGTAGATGTGTTGCTGAGACTCTGAAATGAGAAGCCCGGGAGGTGCAGGTCTATCAGGCCGTGGGACGTGGGAGAGCTGCTGCTTCAGGGGTTGGAGTCCCCGTGCCAGAGGCTCAGTCCTGCAGAGACTTTTGCACAGTGGGCAACTGCTGCCTCCGGTTGATTATGAGTCCCCCAGATGAATACCCATGAAAGGTACCCTGTCAGCAAAGAGTCAAACTCTGTGAAGCATTTGGAGATTGATTGATTGATTGATTGATTGATTTATTAATTATTTTGAGACGGAGTCTTGCTCTGTCGCCCGGGCTGGAGTGCAGTGGCCGGATCTCAGCTCACTGCAAGCTCCGCCTCCCGGGTTTACGCCATTCTCCTGCCTCAGCCTCCCGAGTAGCTGGGACTACAGGCGCCAGCCACCTCGCCCGGCTAGCTTTTTGTATTTTTTTAGTAGAGACGGGGTTTCACCGTGTTAGCCAGGGTGGTCTCAAACTCCTGACCTCGTGATCCGCCCGTCTCGGCCTCCCAAAGTGCTGGGATGACAGGCTTGAGCCACCGCGCCCGGCCTGGAGATTTATTTTGAGCCAAATGAGTTACCATGGCCCTTGACACTGCCCTCGGGAGATCCTAAGAATGTATTCCCGAGGTGGTCAGAGCCCAGCCTTGTTTTATAGCTTTTAGGGAGACATGAGACAATCGATCAAATAAATGTAAGATGTACATTGGTTTGGTCTGGAAAGGTGGGACAACTGGAAGCAGGGGTGTCCAGGTCATAGGTAGATTCAAAATTTCCTGATTGACAGATGGTCGAGAGGTTGTCAGATAAGGGGGTTGGAGACCAAGGCTTTGTCATGTGGGGGAATCCTCCAGGTAGCTTCGAGAGAATAGATTGTAAATGTTTCCCATCAGACTAGAGTCTAAGTTCTAATTCCAGAAGGGAGGTGGGGTGATGAGGCAATTCCAACCCCCACCGATCATGGCCTGGACTAGTTTTTCAGATTAGCTTTGGAATGCCCTTGTCAAAAGCAGGGGCTGTGACAAGGTGGGGTGAGCCACCCCCTGCGAGGTGGGGACCCATAGCCACCCCCTCTCCCCCCCTTGGTTATTGGGAGCCATGGTGGACTCACGGCCTGTTTTGGATATTGTGAGTAGTATCATCTTCCCCACTGGAAATAATGAACTCTTTCACAGACCGGTGTACACCTCCAATGTATTGCTCAGGGAAAAATGATATTATTAATTATTAAACATCAAGAATCGATTGTAATAATTATTAATACTATCAATTAATATTTTATCATTAATATTGATAATTATTTTAAATAGATGATGGATGCCAAAAATTAATTTTTAATTATTTATTATTAATTCTTAATATTGTTTTATTGCCAGCATCACTTAGTGTTGATTGAAGTAACATTAATTGATGATATCATTATTTAATTATTAATAGTGTTAATATTAATTATTAATACTAATCATTAACATTTTTAATTAGTATTAATATTTAATGTCTTTATTGTCATTATTGTCGTTGATTAGTATTAATTTTTATATTTATTAATATTAATAATTAATAGACTTATTCCTGATATCCGGCGAGGAGAAGATGATATTACTCCCAATATCGCAGAAAGTGTCCACTCCTCTATGCTGTTTTTCCTAATAACCAGGGGGTAGAGGATGACATTAATGAAATTACCGCAGTGTGTGTTCATCCTTTCGGTCTTCTTGTTTCTTCTATCCAGAGTGCGAGAGGATGATGTTACTCCCAATATCGCAAGGGGCGTGGACCTCCACTGTGATATTTTCCCTCACATCCAGCCGGGGAGAGGAAGATATTACTAATAGCCAGCCGGGGAGAGGCACATATTATCCCAAATATCACAGGGGTGTACATCCCCTTGTGATATTGTTCCTTATATCCTGGGATGGAGAAGATAATACTAGTGGTAATATCACAGGGGTTTTACACACCCACTGTGCTATTGTTCCAAATAACATGATATGACTCCCAGTATCACGGGGGGGTACATCCTCCTGTGATACTGTTTCTTATATTCAAGGGGAGAGAATGATATTTCTCCCAATATCGCAGGGGTTGTACACACCACCTGTGATATTATTCGTAATATCCCGAAGAGGAGAGCATAATATTACTCTCAATATCTCAGCGGGTGTACACCTCGTTTGTAATATTTTTCATAATATCCAAGATAGGAGAGGATGATAAGACTCCCAATATGGCAAGAAGTGTACAGTCGCCTGTGATGTAGTTCCTAATAGCCAGCGGGAAAGAGGCTGAGTTTACTTTCGATATCGCAGTGGGTGTACACCGCCCCCAGCCCTGGGGTATCGTTCCTAATATCCAGGCGGGAAGAAGATGCCATGGCTGACAATATCGAAAGGGTTGGACAACTCTTCTGCGATATGGTTCCTGATATCCAGGAGGTGAATGGATGATATTACTCCCAATAAAGTAGGAACCATACAGCCACCGTGGGATTTTGTCCTTAATAACCACAGGCGAGAGATGATATTATTGCCAACATTGCAAGGGGTGTACACCCCTCCTCTGATACTGTTTCTCATACCAAGGAAAGGAGAGGATGGTATTACTACCAATATTGCAGAGATATACAACCCCCATGGGATATTGTTCTAAAGATACAGGTTGAAAGAGGATGAGACTCCATCCAATATAACAAGGGGTGTACACCCCGCCTGTGATATGAATCGTAAAACCTACACGAAGAGAGAATGACATTGCTTCCAAAAACACACAGGATGTACACCCAACCTGTGACATCGTTCCTGTCATCTAAAGGAAGAGATGATGATACTACTCCCACTACTAGAGAAGGTACACACCCCCCTGTGATATTGTTCCTCATAACTTGTGGGGGAGAGCATGATATTACTTCCATTATGACAGTGGCTTGACACCCAGTCTGTGATACTGGTTCTGCACACCAACTCTGTGGCGTCGTTTCCCATGCGTTCTCTGCACACTTTTGGAACCTCAGGGGAGGCTTTGTCTTTGGTTACAGATGAAGAGACGAAGGGTCTGAGAGGTTAAGCAAGTTTGTTACTGAAAAGCGGTTCCGATCCAGACCCCAAGAGAGGTTTCTTGGATCTCACAGAAGAACGAATTCGGGGCGAGTCCATAAAGTGAAAGCAAGGTTTATTAGGAAAGAAAAAGAATAAAAGAATGACTACTCTGACCGGGCGCAGTGGCTCACTCCTGTAATCCTATAACTTTGGGATGGCGAGGCAGGTGGGTCACCTGAGGTGAGAAGTTCGAGACCAGCCTGGTCCAACATGGCAAAGCCCTGTCGCCACTAAAATACAAACAATTAACTGGGCGTGGTGGCAGGTGCCTGTAATCCCAGCTACTAGGAAGGCTGAGGCAGGAGAATCGCTTGAACCCAGGAGGCAGAGGTTGTAGTGAGCCAAGATCATGCCACTGCATTCCAGTTCAGCCAACAGAGCGAGACTCCATCTCAAAAAAAAAAAAAAAAAAAGAAAAAAAAGAAAAGAATGGCTGCTCCATAGGCAGAGTGGCCCCAAAGGCTGCTGGTTGCCCATTTTCATGGTTATTTCTTGATCATACGCTAAACAAGGGTCGCACTATTCATGAGTGTTCCAGGAAAGGGGTGGGCAATTCCCAGAACTGAGAGTTTCTGCCCTCCCTTCTGAGACCACGTAGGGAACCTCCAGATGTTGCCATGGCATCTGTAAACTGTCGTGGCGCTGGTGGGAGTGTCTTGTGGCAGCTAATGCATTAGAATTAGCACATAATGAGCCTTGAGGACAATCACAGGTCACTCTCGTGGCCATCTTGGGTTTGGTGAGCTTTGGCCGACTTTACTGCAACCTGCTTTATCAGCAAGGTCTTTATGAGCTGTATCTTGTGCCGACCTTCTATCTCATCCTGTGACTAAGAATGCCTAGCCTCCTGGGAAGGCGGCCCAGCAGGTCTCATCCTCCCTTTACCCAGCCTCCATTCAAGATGGAGTTACTCTGGCTTACGTGCCTCTGACAAGTTGGCCTGGGTTGAGTGTTCCCTAGTGTGTGGTTGTTGGAGCTGTTCCTAGGAATAAGAGGTATTGTCAGTAGGAAACAGGCCTCTGTTAGCCCTGGGGCTGGCACTCTGCCCCAGTATGTCGGCCTCATTTTAGTGGTGACAAAACTGGGGCTCAGAGGCATCAACTCCCTCACCACGAACCCCCAGACTGTGCGTGGTGGGCTGGGGTTTGAATGTGGGGCTTGAAGACCCATCATCTCCTCTGGTCTCCCAGTCTCTGCTGCCCAAGAGGAACAGGATCCCAGGATCCAGTCCCCTCGTGGCACCAGCCAGGGTGGGTGGAGATGGGGAGGCACAGTTCCGAAGCCCCCCGGACTCTGAGGCAGGTCGGGGACCGAGAGCAACCCGGACCTACAGGCCCCAACCCGAGAAGAATGGCTGCAGGCCCGGCCCGGCGGGCAGGAAGTCTGTGTCCTCAGTAAACGTGACGACGCTTCCGGCTTCTCCAGCCAGGCCGTGCTGTCTTCACGTTTCCAATCATGCGGCCTCCTCTCCAATTCTCAAGCCCAACACAGAGAGACAGTGATCTGGGGTCCACGTGAGGTTTGTCAGCAGCTCTGACCCGCTGCTTCCCGCTAGCCCCGTGGCCGGTTCTGGAAAGCTCTCTGCTGCCCCCTGGTGGGGAGGCTCAGGGCAGGGCTCTGGCTGCAAGCATGGGGTCCCAGAACCTCCTGGCTCTGTCACCTCTGCTGGCTGGAAAACCAACCCAGGCCTGAACCAGTGACACCTGTGGCACTCCCAGAACCTCCTGGCTCTGTCACCTCTGCTGGGTGGAAAACCAACCCAGGACTGAACCAGCAGATGGGCGCCTGATTATTATCAGAGCTCCGCCCACTGGCAAGTCTCTCCCTGGGCCTCAGTTTCCCCTTCCATTAAACGAGGAGCTTGTGGGATACCAAGGAGGGGTAACTGCTTAGTGAGGATGGGAGGTTTCTCCTGGGGAGATGAACACGTTTTGAAACCACTTGGCGTGAGTGGTTGCACAGGACTGTGAATGCACAAATGCCACCACATTATTCGTGTTGAAATAGTTAATTGCATGCGATGTGAAAGTCACCTCATTTAAAGTGTTTAAAAGAGGGGCCTGGGAGAGTGCAGTGTATGTGAGATCACGTGGGACACGCACAGTCTCTGAACCTCGGTTTCCTTGCATAAACTGGCAAAGAGACCGTGTGGGCTGTGTTCCCTGGGGCCAAGAGAGTCCAAGAAGGAAAACCTGGGATTCCAGGGACTGGGATGAGGGCCGGGGGCCGGAAGGGGAGGGGGCCTGTGGGGACGGCATAGGGGGCAGCCCAGATAAGGCTTTCAATACTGAGTAGCAGTGTCTACACAGGCGGAGATCCCAGCGTCTCACTTCCCGCAGGGCTGACCAGTGGCCAGAGGTGGGACTGGCCAGGCTCAGCCCAACCAAGTCTGGGAGCAGAGGACACTGAGTGAGGGATCCCCGGGGCCACCTTCACTGGCCTGCGCCTCTCCTGATACCACAAGAGAGGTCCAGGAGCTGACCTTGGGTCCTAATGGGGGACACCTTCCTGGCTGCAGGCTGGCAGGGTGGTGTGGTGGTCAGTGTACTGGGCTCTGCGTCTCCGCCCCTAAGTGCTGCGTGATGGTGGGCGAGACACCTAACCTCTCTGTGCCTCCATTTCTTCAATGGCGGACAGGGACACTAGCAGCGCCCATATCCGGGCACAGTGGCCTGAAGGTTAAAGGCAAGGGCGGCACGAGACCTACAGCAAAAGCTCTGAGCAGGGAGCTGCCCAGGCACTTCCACTACCGTCTCCCCTCTGGCCGCCGAGGAAACCGAGACTCATGGTGACCTGGCCCAGGTCTCTTGGACTCAGGGTCCTTCTCATCCCCAAGATCAGAGGGCTGCCACCAGGGAAGGAGCTGGCACCTAGACCCCGCCCAGGAAGCACACAGGGAAGGATGCCGTGGGGACTTCGGTATGTTATTGCAAAAAAACATTTATTGCTATTTGAACCCTGCTTTCATGCCTCCATTTCCCAGAAAATGAGCCACGGGAGACGGCAGGAGACCATCCTCCTTGCACAAAACCCACTCCCTCGGATGCTGTCCTCAGCGAGGGTGGCTGGGGCCAACCAGGTGGCCCACCCACAGAGTGGCAGAGGAGGCAGGTTGACCCTGCAGACATTGAGTACTGTGGCGAAGGTCCTGGCCTTCCGGTAGAAGAAGAGCGACTTCTTGCGGTCCAGGAGGTAGTTGTGGGAGATGGTGGCCGGCCGCTTGCAGATCTTCAGCTGTGCCTTCTTGTTGCCCAGGTCCACGGCGGCTACCAGTGCGAGCTGGTAGTACCCTGATGCCTCAAACCGGTCCTGAAGGGGACAGGCCATGCTCAGCAAATGGGGGACTCGGAGCCCGTCTTCCCAGAGGCCGTTCCTGTCTCCAGGTCATTCCACATGTCCAGCCAATGCTGGCTCACCCCATGAGCCCTGAAGCCTGTTACACCGCTGTGGTCTCAGCTGCAGGAGGTGGGGACGATCCTGACACCCCTGGAAGCCTTCCTGACTCTCCCTACGGCCCACTCACCCGAAGCCTCCTGTCCCAGTCCCACCCTTTCTGCAGGCAGTGGCTGCTTTCCCCGTGGGCTGTGATCATGGCAGATCCTGCCTGCTCTGAGCGTTCCATGCAGGACCCGTGGCTCCAAGCCACAGCAGGGGCACAGCACTCAGTGACCCAGGCTCCCCTCTGGCCCCCGTCCATGCTGACCATTTCCAGGCCCTCCACGGGCCAGGCCAGGTACAAAACCATCTCACAGGTATCCTCTCTGTCAGTGTTCCCTGAAATATTGACGATGTGTGACTCCCCAGACATCCACTCCCATTTTCAATGCATCTTTGGCTCAAACTCACCATCCCTGTGTTGAGATGCTGCCTCCCAGACCTCCTCCTTGACCCTCCCACCCCCCACCTGGCTTCTCCCCAGGCGCCTCCTCCACATGGGGGTGACCCAAGGGACCTCTCTAAGACCCGTGCCTGCCCTGTCCCTCTTTACCATCTCAAGATGGCTCCCAGGGCCAAGGACAAAGTCCAAGATGCAGCAGTCCATTCCCTCACGGCCCCGAGTCACCGCCAGTGCTCATCCAATGCCCCCTGGCCCAGCCAAACACTGGACTCTGTGCTGGGTGCATGGCTGAGCCTAACGTCCTTGCTCCCAGTCTGAGGGACCTGGGACTGAACACTGACCACAAAGGTGGCCCGGGCTGTGGCAGATGGAAGCCCAGGAGACAGTGAAGGGCCCAGGAGGCCCCGGACTCAGCCGGTGGGGGGAGGCAAAGGCTTCCTGAAGGGGTGGGGGCTTCCCAACTAAACAGGAAGGAGCCAGCCAATGCATATGTGTCTGCGTGTGCCTGTGTGTGCATGTCCCTGTGTGTGCCTGTGTGTGCACGCCTGTGTGTGCCTGTGTGTGCATTTGCGTGTGCATTTCCATGTGCCTGTAGTGTGTGCAGCAGCTAGTGAGTGGCAGGCTGAGCCAGGACACACCTAATTCACCCTATTCCAGGGCTCACTCTCATGTGTAGACTAAAGGGGACCCCATTTTAGAGGCAATTGGAAAAGATACCCATTTACCTCTGTTTCTTTGCCAGCCTTCCAGGCCCCATCCAGACCGGCTTTTTCTCCCACTGCTCCGGGCCCTGTGTCCAGAGTCTCCTATACGAGGAGGAGGGTGTAGCCTTGGAAAGACAGCCGCCTTTGGGGAATTCCGAGGGGGCCTCCCTGTGGGAAGCTGGCCTGCACTGACAGCATAGTCACGATGAGACCCAGAGGGCTGTGCATGGGAAGGACGTGAAGGAGGCCTCTGCCCCTCGACCCCAACCATGGACTTTGGCCTCTCAGGTAGTACTTGGCCCATTCCTTCCTCGTGGACAGGCGGAGTGGGCGGCAGGCTTGACCAAGAGAGATAAAGGCCCACTTCTGGGAGGCCCGTCCCCTGGGTCCCAGGCGAGGCCCTGAGCGGTGAGCAGCGTCCCTCTGGGCCTGACACCTGGCACCTCCCTGTCTGGCTGGGACTTGGGAGACCACAGGGACCGCTTCTGACCACCAGGTGTCGCCAGCACTGGGCAGAGGCCTCCTGGGCAGCCCCAGGCCTGCGGTGGGGGATACGGGGCAGGGTCTTCGGGCTGCCCCAGCTCATGTTGTTCTCAGGCCCCCAAGATCTCGCCCCCTGGACTGGAGCGCCCTGGCCCCTCAGCCCATAAGGAGCACTGACGCGGTGCCGGTGTGATGCTGAGGAAGGGCGGTGCCTGCTGGGCAGAGGGTGGAGACACCCCAGGTCTGAGTCTGCCAGTCCCAGCTCTCCACCCCTGCAGGGCTGGAGCAGAGGGAGCACAGCACCTCCCCTCGAGACAGATCTGACCCAGCCCAGCAAGGTCTCAGCCTGGCTGGCTGGGACCCCGCCCCACGACTCCTGCCCTGAGCTGGGGTTTCCCTGTCTGTGAACCCAATGGTAAGACACTGGTCCCACCACACCCTTCCTAGGTGATGTGAAGATTCCAGGTGTCTCGAGACTCCGGGAAGGAGTTGCTCAGTGCAGGCTGGCACCCTGGGCAGGCTTCCTAGAGGAGGCACTGGGATTTGGGTTGGATCTTGCAACGTGGATTCAACGTGAGGATGATGCCATCCTCCAAAATGTCGTCCTCCCGCCCTGCTTCCTTTGTTAAATGCAACTTGACAGTCAAGATTCAGCTTTGGTGTCACCTCCTCCAGGAGCCCCCCTGACTACAATCCCCCTTCTTTACCCAGAGGCCACCATTGCCCGCTCATGTATCGGCCTCCCTGGTTGAGACTGAGTTCTTGAAGGTGGGACCTGGCCAGCTTGGGAGCTGGGTTGTATCTGCTAATCTTGCCGGTTCCTCTAGCTGAGTGCAGAGCCCCAGGGAGGCCACTGGGCCATTCCGAAGGAAGGCTGGTACCCAGGCCTCTGGGGTGTGGGTGGAGATCCCACTCCAAGGGGGTGGGGAACACCCCGAGCCCTGCCCCTCCCCACCCACCTTCAGTCGTGTCCCTCCCCACCAACCTTCAGGTCGTAGACGATGTCACCGAGCACCAGGTACACCTTCACGGAGTAGAGGGTCTCCTCGTCGAACTCCAGCGGCGAGTTGCAGAGCTACAGGGCCTTGAGGTAGAAGTGCTCCGCCAGTGTGCCATGGCCCAGCCGGTGGTGCAGGGCGGCCAGCCGGTAGTAGGCCACGCCCTCGTTCAGCCAGTCCCCTGGGGTGTAGGCCAAAGGGGCAGGTGTGAGGACGTGGCTCCCTGGGGCAGGGAAGGCACAGGCCCCTCAGGAGCAGGTACGCAGACCCCAGGCAGCACCCCTGGCTTGCCTCTAGGCACCTGCGGTCACCTGGACAGCCCTGGCCAGTCACTTCCAGGTTCCCAGACTCACTTTCCCATCTGCAAAGCAGAACTAATAAGGCCTGCCCCTGTCTATTGTGAGGCTTTGGCAAAGTTGAAATTGGATGGCCCAGCTCTGTGCCTACACATAGCCACCTGCCTTTGCTCACTGGTTTTAACCAGAGGTGTCCAAAACCCATGCAGTCCAGGTGCTCCCGGGCACCCCGGCTCCATGCAACCCACAGACGTGACATCCGACTCCTCCTGGGTATGTCATGATTAGAGCCCCTTACCTTGGGGAGTCACTGTGTGCCTGAGCTCCAGGTCCCCCCACAGTTGCGCAAACCCACCTAGGCTGTCTCCGATGTCCTCCCCTTTTCAGGGCGAGTGCTGTGGAGCCTGCATTCAATGCATTCCCACACAGCTGCATACCTACTCTGTACTGGGCCCCAGGGCACAAGACGCTGGGGCATGCGGCCTGCCCAGGGTTCCCTGTCTCTGGAGGAGGACAGACGACTTGGCACAGCACCAGGGGATGCCCGGCCTTAAGGGGCAGGCTGCTGGAAGGGGAACTGGGATTTCATCAACCAGAGAGCTGTGTGGTTGATGAGGGTGGGAGGGGCACGAGACAAAGGGAATGTGCCACTCGGCCTGGCACATACAGGGACCGAGATGCCTGGCATGTCTGGAAGGCAGAGGGCACACTGGGCGGCCCTTGTGATCAGCAGCGGGAAGAGATAGGAAGCAGAGCTCAGCCAGGCAGGGAGCTCTGCGCTACGTGAGAGACCTCGGGCTGTGCCCCACGGCCAGACAGGGAAGCCAGCTGGGCAGATCTGTCTGCCTGGACAGGAGACCGGGAAAATCCAGCAGCTGTTTCAGCTCCTGCCCTGCAGACCTGGAGGCTCGGCTCTGGCAAAGTGTGGGTCCTGGCAGGGCGGGGGCTCAGGGGACTTAACCAGAGTGATGCTGACAGCTAGGGCCATATGGGCAACCTCCAAGCCCTCTTGGGGCTCCTCCAGCGTGGCCAGCATTGCCACCAGGTTGTTGCACAGCTGCAGCTGCGGCTCCGCCTTGTGGTTGCCCGTAGTCACTGCAGGGGCAGGGCCCGGTCCTACCACACAGGCAGGTGGGGTCAGGCTTCCCGCAGCACCCACCTTGCTCAGCGCCCTCCTCAGAGCTCAGACATGTGCTTGGAGCTTCCCACACCCCAGTGACCCCTGCACCTCCACAGCGCTCTGTGCTCTGGGATAATGCACGGTTCAGACACCCAAGCTGGGGGCTGAAGAGTCATCTGAGGCCCATCCAGCTACACCTGGCAGCCTCAGACCAGCCTCTCCCACCGGGAGAGGGTTTCTCCCAGGCAGGGGCACGGTCAATATCATTTCCGGTGAGACCACTGGGAAACTAAGCATGTGCATGGGTGGCCATGCCTCCAGGTGGGAGGCCTCTGCCCTGCCACACCTGTGCCTCAGCCCTCCTCGTGGCCCCCTGCAGCCCACCTACATCAGCCCACAGGCCAGCTCACCCGGTAGAAGGACACGGCTTTCTCCAGCTCCCAGGCCCCATTGAAGAAGTCTCCAGCTGCCTCAAACAGCTCCACCCCAGGTTGGAGTCGCCTGTGTACAGGACCACATTCTGTGCCACCTGAAAGGAGGCAGAAGTTCCCTCAACACCCACACCTGGGAGGTGGCCACGCCCACCTTCACCAGCCTCCTTCCTCTCACACACTGCAGGTACACCTGAGCATTTTTCAGACCTGTGCATTAGGGCTGCCCCACCACTGGCATGAGGACAATGAACTGATGCACCCCAGTGCCAGGAGGTGACTGAGCAGCTGCAGCCCAGGAGCCCGACACCTGTGAATCCTACCACCATGGCTAGCCCTAGCCCACTCCCCTCACCCTGCACTCAAACAGTTTCCGTGGCCCCCGGATTGCTGGGAGCCCATCCCCTCGTTCCTTTCTGCGTTGCCACATCCCTGCCACAGCTCAGGGCCACACATCAACAGTGTTTGTGGGTGGGCCTGGTCCCCTCTTCGCCATGAGCTCTTGATCCCTCTCCTCAGCTCAAGGAGGTATACAGCAGGTGCTCAATAATGAAAGCCTCACCAGGCTCGTGGGCTTCACAATTTGTTCCAGATCACACTGTGGGGAAAGCCTCTGAAAACAGCCACTATGATTCATTTTGTAAGGAGATGTGCCACCTGTCTCTTGGAACACGTTCTTTCTGTGTGTTAACTGAGTGGTCCCATTCTTTGAGCATGTGCTGTATACCAGCAGGTGCTAGGCACTGTGAGGGGCCACACTTCTGCCCTCAGGGAGAAGATGCTGGCCACTGGGGGAGGATGTGAGGGAACCAGTTGGAAGGAGGGAAAAGGCACACAACAGGTGCACAGCAGTGGCTTAGGAATGAGTAGATGGATGGATGAATAGAGGAGCAGATGTATAGACGGATGGATGGGTGTGTGGATGGATGGACGGACAGACAGATGAATGCATGGGTGGGTGGTTGGAATGATGTGTGCATGGATGTATGGGTGGGTAGATGATATATGTACATATGCATGCACAGATGTATAGGCGAATGTATGGATAAACAAATGGACAGATGAATGGAGGGATGGATTAATAGGTAGCTTGGTGGGTGGATGAATGATGGACAGATGAGTGAATGCATGGATGGAAGGATGAATGGACGGATGGATGGAAGAACAGGTGAATGGATGAATGATAAAAGGATATATGAAGGATGGATGATGGATGATAAAAGGATGGATGAATGATGGCTGCATGAATGGAAAGAAGGATGGATGATGGATGGATAAATGGATGGTTGGATGGATAGAAGGATGAACAGTTGGATAGATGATGGAAAGATAGATGGATGAATGGATGGACAGGTGCATGGATGGATGATAAAAGGATAGATGGATGATGGACGGATGGAAGGACCCACAGGTGTATGGGAAGATGATGGAAGAATGGATGATGGATAATGGATGGAATGATGAACAGGGAAACAGATGATGGAAGGATGAATGCATGGGTGGGTGGACAGGTGAATGGATGGATAGATGGGTGAATAGATGGATGATGAAAGGACGGATGGATGATGGGTGGATGGATGGAAGGATGAACGGATGGACAGAGTGAACAGCACAGGGACCCTCCTGCATCACAGGTCCATCAGCTCCCTCTGCCGCAGGATGTAGTAGATCTTCCATGCTTGCAGCCAGGCATGCGCCTCCTTTTTCTTTTGGAGGTCAATGAAAATCCCCAAGCTTCTCTGGTGTAGTCCAGAGTGGATCTGTAGGCCCTGGAATCAGACGCAGTGTCAGAACAAGGGCTCTCATCCTCCTGGAACCAGTCTGCCTCCTCCCGTGGGTCTGGTGACAGATGAATCTGGAATGTGGGGACTGGGAACGGCCCTCTTGTGTGTGCAGTGTTCTGCCCTTCCCAGGCTGGTGGGAGGGCCAGGGTGAACACACACGGCATGGAAAAGATGAAGGACATCCTTCTGAGGGAATCGAGCATCATGCTGCCCTGTGACAGGAGGAGTGTGCTAGTCCATCTCCCCTGCCTCCCAGCCATGGCCTGTGTCTTCTCCAGACGCACCAGGAGCCGTTAGTGTTCAGAGGCTATCTAGGCCGATGGTTCCCGAGGTGTGAAGGCATCACAGTCACTCGGAGGCCTGTCTGTATAGCTTGCTGGCCCTGCCCCCACAGCTTCCGGCTCCACAGGCCTGGGGCAGGCCCTAGAACTCCTAGGTGACATGGATGCTGCTCTGCTCATCTAGGGACTACACTTTGAGAAACATGGCTCCAGCACACTGGTCCATTTTCCTTCTGTGAACCTGAGGCCGAGACTGGAGCCAGTCTCCCAGGTCCCCATGGAATCTGGCTCCTTCCCTGCTCTCTCAGTAAGTCCGACACTCGAGGGGCTGTGACTGCAGCAATGTCACCGGGAGCTCTGTGTGGGGTGGCCAGGACCATGGTTACCCCACCAGGTCAGGATGCTAGGGGAAACCGAATGGGCCACATATGGGATGTGAGAGCTTGAAACCCTGCCCCAGGGAAGCAGATGACACAACTGGCTCTGTCTTCTGTGGGAGAGAAGCCACACGTGGCTGTTGTCACATTTAAGGGGACAGATGAAGGCCAGGAGTGAAGATTCGGGGCAGGCAGAGGTCAGATGACAAAAGCCGCCATATTAGGAAGAACATCCCAGGGTGTACGTACTGCCTCTGCTGGGGTTGAGATGATCTTTGACCCAACAAGCGAGGCTCAAGCTGGGACTCACAAGCCAGCAGCAGCCCTGGGCCAGCTTCCCTGTGCCCCCCCTCCCTGTGCTGCCCTCCCAGCCCCCTTGCCACCCTCCACAGCCCCACCACTGCAAAGCCAGCCCTGACCACTCAGTGCCCAGAGACAGGTAGAGCTGACTGATGGTCTCGAGGAGCTGCCCCCTCCAGCACCTTGTCGGCCACCTTGAGGGCCAGGGAGAGCTGGAGCTCATGGTAGATGACACACTAGGCCTCGCTGGGCATGACGACGCTGTAGAAGTAGCACGGCTGCTGGACAGCCCGCAGCTGGCCTGGGCAGAAGACAAAATGGAAGATGTCAGCCTCCGAGCATTGAAGCGAGGCTGGCTGGACTCAGAGGCCCCTGCGCTACGCTCGTTCCTTTCACACTTCTGTGAAACTGGGCCCCATAGGCGGGCAGCCTGAGCTCAGACAGACCATGTACCTGTGCAAGGGCAGACGCCGAGCACACCGTGACATGGGCACAGCTTGGTGCCCATGCTCATGGTAGAGGCCGGCCTTCTTCACAACCCCCAGGGCCGAGGTCCTGGCCAGGCTCGGCCCCAGCACCAGGCCATCTATTTCTGCTTCACAAAGTCCCTCTGGCCAGGACCAGGGCCGCCTTCATCCTGAGCTGATGAGGTCAGGGGCACAAGTAGCCCCTGTCGCAGATGGAACCCCGGGAGAAGAAAGCCAAGCGTCACATCTGCCACACATGGCATCATGTTGGGGGAATGGGTTTCAAAACCAGCCCCTGGTGTTCCCACACATGCTTCTTTCATGCAACCAGGCTCCAAACCCACAGGCTCACTGGCCTCTCCCAAAGTCAGGGTGCTGGGAACAGTGGAAAGCTTCTGATTTTCTAGTGTCAGAAACATTCCGAAGATTAACACCGGAAACCAGGTACGCCAAATGGACATCTGTCACACACGCCACCCAACAACAGCTGAATACACGGTCCCCTCGAGCACCCATGGGACATTCCCCATGACAGACCATGTGCCAGGCCACAAAACGAGCCTCAGGGAATGGAGAAGGACTGAGACCATCTTCCGCTGTACTGGCACGAAACTGGAAGTCAACAGTGAAGAAAACGTGGGAAATTCAAAAATATGTGGAAATTACACACTCCTAAACAACCAGTGAGTCAAAGAAGAGACCATCAGGGAAACTGAAAACTAATTTGAGAAGAATGCAAACAAATTGCACAGCCCGGGCCGGCGCGGTGGCTCCCGCCTGTCATCCCAGCACTGTGGGAGGCCGAGGCGGGAGGATCGCTTGAGTCCAGGAGTTTGAGATCAGCCTGGGAAACATGGTGAAACCTCGTCTCTATAAAAAAAATACAAAAATCAGCCGGGTGTGGTGGTGCACATCTGTAATCCCAGCTACTCGGGAGGCTGAGGCATGAGAATGGCTTGAACCTGGGTAGAAGTTGCAGTGAGCCAAGATTGCACCACTGCACCCCAGCCTGGGCAATGGAGAAAACACCTAAAAAAAAAAAAAAAACACAGCGTATCAAAAACTCCAAGATGCAGCTAAGGCAGTGCTGAAAGGGAAATTTATCACTGTAAATGTCTACATTCAAAGAAAGAAGAAAAATCTCAAATCAAAAACCTAACCTTCCACCTTGAGAAACTAGAAAATGAACTAAACCCAAAGTGAATAAAAGGAAGAAAATAACGTGAGAGTGGAAATAGGAAGTAAAAATACAGAGAATGGAAAAACAAAAGAGATAGTCAACAGAACCAAAAGTGGGTTTTTTGAAAATAACAAAATTGACAAGTCTTTCACCAGACTGACCAAGAAAAGAAAGATGGGACACAAATGACTCAAATCAGAGACTGAGCACCATGGCTCACGCCTGTCATCCCAGTGCTTTGTGAGGCCGAGGTGGAAAAATCACTGAGGCCAGCATTCAAGACCAGCCTGGGGGAACATGATGAGACCCCACCTGTAATAAAAATAAATAAATAATTACAAACCCAAGTTTCTAAAATCAGAAATGAAAGAGGAAACATTATTGCCGACCTGACAGAAATAAAAGGATTCCATGAAAACACTACGAACAATTGTACACCAACAAATCAGACCATCCAGACACAACAGCCAAACTCCTAGAAGGACACAAACTACCGAAAGTGACTCAAAAATGACTCCAAGTAAGCACGTGGGGTATCAACCCCAGCCTCGGTCTCCTCGACCGTTCAGCGCAGGGTGGGGAGACAGGGAAGCATGATCTCTATTCCCTGGCCTGCATTTCCAAGTCTGAATCCCCCAGCACCCCAGGGAGGGCCTCGTAGGAGGAGGTACCACAGGCTATTGTGCCAGGAGCCACCGGAGGCTGCAGTGGGGGCTGGGTTCCTGGAGGGTCTCCTTCCAATCAGAGAATATCCCTGGGGAAGAAGCCTGGGTATGAACCCCCACCCCTCCTTGGGCAGATGTGTGGGA
Organism: Trachypithecus francoisi; assembly: GCF_009764315.1. Taxonomy (NCBI): domain Eukaryota; kingdom Metazoa; phylum Chordata; class Mammalia; order Primates; family Cercopithecidae; genus Trachypithecus; species Trachypithecus francoisi. The sequence continues at coordinate 116,864,777 of NW_022681458.1, forward strand.
CCGGGGCCCCTTCACATGGTCCTTTCCAAAATCTCATCCCTCCTAGGGCCAGGACTGGGTGCCAGGTCTGTGCTGGGAAATGGGCAGGTTTGGTCACAGCCCCT
>NW_022681458.1:116864980-116917005 GCF_009764315.1 Trachypithecus francoisi
GGGAGACAGTGAAGCCAAGATGGATACCGTGTCAGACATTTTGGTAGCTGAGCCATCAGTGAGGGCAGGGTCCAAGCGTGGCCTCTTATTGGTTGTGTGGACCGCCATTGGCCTGCTTGCAACCTGAAAGAAAGGAGACCACACACGTTAGAAGTTCCCCAGCATGGAGCCAACATGGAAATCAACCACATCCAAAGACAAGGTGCACGCAGCAGGAAATTCTTAATACGGTATTGACAGGCGGTCCATGGAAGTAGGGACAGATCCTCAACGTGAGTGCTGATCGGGACAAGCTCCATGAAAAATGCACTCTCGAGCTCTGATCTAAGAATACCACTTTTCTAAGGACTGTGTCTTGGGCAATAACTGGATCAAAGCGCCTCCACTCAGCCTCCCATGAAGTGGGACGGACTAATGCCCTTCTGAAGGCAGGTTGGTGGCTCAAGGGTTCCCAGAACGTCTTTTCTGAAAACATGCATGTTCCTGGGGTTAGCCTTCTCCATGTTTGGGACCCCTGAGGGACTAATTTCCTCAGGCCGCTAGGAAGACGTTGTTGGCAGGCTTGCCATCATTGCACGGAAAGAAAGCAACAGGAAATACGGCATCTTCAGATGCCTTCACCTGGAATCAAATGGACCTGGAAGGATCGTGGAGTCCCTGACCCCAAGAAGGCAGGAAAGAGGGTTCCCCGATCCCCTCACACACACGGGAACCTGAAAGGAAACCAACCAGGGTGACCTAGAGGAGAAAAAGACCAGGGGCGCAGGGTGACACTCACCCTCAGACAATCACAAGATTCCATGGATTCTTTTCGATTTGGCAGCGGCTTCTCCGGAGGTTTCCCGGAAAGGATCTGGAGGAGAGCCTTCCTCTGCGGGTCTTGTTGCCGGCAGAGGAGAAAAAGTTCAGGCCCTGCCCCTTGGTTCTCCCCAGGAGACAGGGAGAACCCTGTGTGGGGCCCAGTCCCGTTCTGTGTTTCATGATACATAAATGGAAGTTTTGTGCCCTTTCCGCCTCTGCACCTTCCCTCATGTGCCAAACTTCCCATCCTGCCGGTGGCCTTCTAGGCTTCCCAGGTAAGGACTGTCATTTGGATTCCGTTGCTTTTCCCCCTGTCATGAGGAACCTGCACGAAGTTTCCCCGCCTCTCCCCAGTCCCTGAATCTCCCAGAGCCAAAGGAGCTCCTGGGTGGGGAACCCGGGAGGACACGGAGCTCTGGTCTCTTTCTCTGCAGCGTTCCTTCCCTGTCCCGGAGACGGAAAGGCACACGGTGTGCGGGTGCAGAGACACTATGTCCTTAGGTGGCAGTACCCTAAGGGTGGTGAAAACCCCTCCCACTGCTCACCTTGGTCTCTCTTCCTTCTCTCCCTTTTCCTTGTTCAAGGGCCCCGGGTTCCCTCGAACCTGGGGCTTCCATGGTTTCAGGTTTTCCTTCCCTTCCTTTCTCCCAAAGGTCTGGGGAACCAGGGCTCCGTTCCAGCACTTCATGGGGCAACTGGCACTTCTGGCCGTGTGGCCAAAGGCCCCGCAGTTTTTGCACTTGACCTGTGGGTGGAAAGGAAGTGATGTCAGTGAATGAGCTGAAGCCTCAGGCAGCGATCCAATGTCATCATTGAGACGGATTGTGAATTCAGAACGGAATGAGGATTCCAAAGAGAGGACACCGGCATGGGGACCCTTAAGCGACAGGAGGGTTCGGTTACGATGTTCCCTTCCAAAGCCCATGTGACGGAAGAACTCTCAAAGGAAGGACTCAGGGTTCTAGCGGGGACGATCGTGAACCCGATGTCCACAACACAGCCCAACCTGGCTACACAGGATTTTGAGTGGAAAGGAAGGTTGCTCCCAAGAGTCTCTCAAGGGACCTATCCGGCCGGGGAGGAGGTCCCAAGCCAGGCCCACCTTGGATGGGAAAAGCAACCCGGGTGCTGCTGGTAGAACTCTTTAAAATCCAACCCAGTCTCTGAGGACCGTGTGACACCCGCCCCCTCCTCCCCGGTCGATACCCAAAGGATTCCAGGGCTAGACGTACCCTGGGATCTTCTTCATCGGGTGGGGGAGCCCTTGGCCCAACTGGGGCCCTCTGCTGCTTCTGGAAGGTGTGGGCTCTCACGAGTCTGTTTGCTCCACTTTTGGGGTCACGACGTGCCATCATCTTCATCTCCTGGGCGTTTTAAGGCCGCCTTTTTCAGGGGTTGATGGTTGGGTCACCTGAATCACACACACACACAAAGCGATTGTTAGGCACATTGGATATTCACACACCCACAAGAAACCCTCAGCTAACTCCTTGACGGTGTGGTCATGAGGAGACCTCACCACCCGTCGGTCAAATCTGTGGATCACAATGTGGTGTGTGCATCCTCAGATATTGTATGTTCCTCTGCCGTGACTACCTGGTCCAAGAGTAAACCTGGCCTGCCACACGGCCCACGGCCTAGGTATGTGAAGTTAGAGTTGAGATTTCAACCCCAACCAAACAACTGATTCTGGAAACTGGACTTAGGTCTATCACCATTCACTCCAGTAGAAGACAATGATTCTCTCTCCCCTGAGGAACAAAAGAATCGAAGCTACAGGGCATGGCCGATGTCACCCCTTGGCAGGACTGCTTGAAGTCAGGGATAAGGGATGCTTCCTATCACAACTTGAATCGCTACTCTTGCCGTTTCATTAGGCAACTTCCAAACACAAATTCATCGAGAGAAGTTATCTCCCTCTCTATCACACTAGCAGGTGATGGTCTTTCCTGCTCTGTCTTTTTGGCTTTAGCTCCAGCCCCTCCTTAATGATTTTTCTGGTATTCTACACATGCCGTATGAATTCATCTAAACAAACGCTGAACAAGTGGCATATGAATTTCTTACATGGCTAAAGGCAAACCACCCCTTTTCCAGAGTTCTTTTTCCATTTACCCACCAATTCAGCATGTTGGAGTAAATTACTTTTTGCATTTCCATCTGGCTCTTATCCCAGGCACGGAGATGGAAATGTTTTCTCGCTTTCTGTTCCAAGAATAACCGGTAAGGAGAACACATCCTACTCCATCAGCGAGCCGCAGTGCGATCTGTTTCTTTCACTCTCCTTTGTCTCTTTTCCCCCGACCCCTCAGGGATTACGTGAAACAAACAGTGGTTCAGGGAAACTAACCTGAAATGACGGGTCTACTTTCTTTCCTCGGCTGGCGCTCAGATGGACAGGTGCGCTGGCGCTCAGATGGGCAGGTGCTGGAGCAGCCCTGCTGGAAGCAGTGCAGCCTTCAGGAAGCCAGAGGAAGGGCGGAGAGGGACCTTTGCTTTCCAGGCTGCCTTTTATATTGCCTCTGGACCCCTGACGTGAAACGGACCCTAACCTAATCAACTTAATCCAATGACATGACCTGGAAAGGTCTATTAACCCAGCGCACTCTGAGACGATGTTCACTATGGACAGACATTCTGGAACCTACCTGTATAGCTGCAAGCTTTGAAGAATAGATGTTTCCTGTCAGGTATGTAGCACTGGTGCATGTACCCCTGTCTTGTTTTACATCTTTTTTTTTTTTTAAATAAGGTGCTAAAATAGACACAGTATAATTGGACCATATTTACTCTGTTTCAACGTAGGCCTCAGTGTCATCAAGGAGGTGCACCTTGACATGCAATCTCGGCTGTTATCCTTCTTCAGAGCTTCTCCTTCTTCCCCATGGTAAGCGTGTCCGCAGAAAACCCTGACCACACCCTCACATGTTTTCTCCTCCAGGAGGCCTTTGGAAACCACCGTGAATTGGACTGCACTGGGAAACCCGGATGAAGCAAGTCAACACCGCTTTGTCCTTCGGTGCCTGGCTCCTTTTTCAGCTCGTCCTGCGGCTCGTCCTGCGGCATTACGCCTGAAGAGTCTCCAGGACACCGGTGGGGCTCTATGTCCTTGGGTCCCGTTACCATTTCTCTGGATTTGCGAAGATCCAGCGGACTTTCTGTGGAACTCTGTTGTCGGGGAACTTGGGTGCCACGTCCCCTCATTCTGCCCTTCGTCATCTGCACCTGCACAAGTTAGGATCCATGTTCCTTGGACGGGAAGGGACAGGCAGGAGTCGGAATGCTGAACCAGCACACTGGGGTCATTTTCTCACGTGGTCCAAGTGACCCCATGGTCTTCTTGAGCTTCGGAACCAGTCGCGTCCCACTTGACACTACACCCGACTCAGTTGCTGGATCTTGTTGGCCCTCCGGCGGTCTCCCGTTGGATGAGTTGCACCTGCTGAAACTCGATTCCCCTTGGATTTGCGCTTCATTCATTATTCCTGATTCAGGTGGGAACGCCTGCTTACATCCCCCTGTGGCTGTTCTCTGAGCTTCCGGTCACATGGTTTCCTGCCACGCTCTTTGGTTCATTTTGGTCATGCTCCTTCTGCTGTCAGAGGAGCAGAGAGTTGATCTTGTTGATTCTGGATACTGATACTTTCTAGGTGATCTGGATAATCCAAGTAACGACCCTCAACGGCGGTGGAAAGGGAGCAGCCATTTGGCGTTGCTCAGAAAACCCCACTCAGTTCCGAGGCCTACTAGATGTGGAATCCTGGTCAGAGTCGTTCCCAGGTCAGAGAACGGAGATAGCCTGTACATGATGGGATATCTTTACCTAGAGCTTTCAGTGAGTCTTGACCTCAGCTACCCTTAGGATCAGGGGGAGAAGCACGGAAAGGCCCAGTGCTCTTATATCCTCTCCCTTCCAGGATATAAATAACAATATCACAGGGCGGGTGAACACAGCCTGCGATACTGGAATTATTACCATCCTCTCCCCCTCTGGATCAAAGGAACCATATCACAGAAGAGCTGTACCCTCCCTGCGACATTGGGAGTAATATCATACGCTTCTTCCGTGAATATTAGGAGCAATATCACTGGGTGGTTTCCATTCATTGCTATGTTGGGAGTCATGTCATACTCCACCCCCCGGGTATTAGCATCACTGGCACAGGGTGAGTGCACACCTACTGCGATATTAAAACTAAAATCATGCTCTCCGTCCCTGGATATTAGGAACAGCATCACAGGTAGGTGTACACCCCCTGCAGTATTAGGAGTAATAATATGATTAATTATTAAACATCTATGGTCGATTTTAATGATTATCAATGACACAATTAGTAGGATACCATTATTAATTATGGATAATTATTTTAAATATATGATTATGCACTCTTTTTATATGCACAATATATACAATATGCACAATATTATTAGTTCTTAATATTAATTATTATTTTATTGCCAACATCACTTATTATTGATTTAAGTAACATTAATTGCTGATATCATTTTATTATTAATAGCGATATTATGATTAATTGTTATACTAATCATTAACATTTTTTACCAGTATTAATTTATACTATATTGTGATTATTAATATCGATGATTGCTATCAATTTTTATTATATATATTAATATTAATAACTAAGAGACTTGTTCCTGATATCCGGCTGGGAGAGGATGATATTACCCCCAATATCGAAGAAAGGGTACACCCCTCTATGATATTATTCCTAATAGTCAGGGGATAGAGGATGACATTATTGAAACTATCACAGTGAATGTCCATTCCTTCGGTCATTTTGTTCCTTATATCCAGAGTGGGAGAGGTTGATATGACTCCCAATTTCGCAAGAAGTGTACAACCGCCTGTAATATAGTTCCTAACATCTAGGTGGGGAGAGGATGATGTTACTGCCCATATCGCATGAGTTGTAAAACGCCTTCGATATTTTGCCTACGATCCTGAGGGGAGAGGATGATATTACTCCCAGTATCAAAGAAGGTGTACAACCCCCTGTGACACTATGCCCAATGTGCACTTTGGGAGACGATGACATTACACCCAATATTGCAGGGGATGTACACCCACCTTGGGATATTGTTCCTTATATCGAGAGGGGGAGATGTTATTGCTCCCAATAACGCAGGGACCGTGACTGTACACCCCTCCTGTGTTATTGTTCTTTTTTTTTTTTTTTTTGAGACGGAGTCTAGCTCTGTCGCCCAGCCTGGAGTGCAGTGGCGCGATCTCGGCTCACTGCAAGCTCCACCTTCCCGGGTTTACGCCATTCTCCTGCCTCAGCCTCCCGAGTAGCTGGGATTACAGGTGCCCGCCATCTCGCCCGGCTAGTTTTTTGTATTTTTTAGTAGAGACGGGGTTTCACCGTGTAGACCAGGATAGTCTCGATCTCCTGACCTCGTGATCCACCCGTCTCGACCTCCCAAAGTGCTGGGATTACAGGCTTGAGCCACCGCGCTCGGCCTATTGTTCTTAATATTTTAGGGAAGAGAGGATGATACTACTCTCAATATCGCAGGGGGTGTACACCCACCCGGTGATATTGTTCTTAATGTACTCCACCTCCGTCCACCAGGGATATCGTTTCTAATATCTAGGGGAAGAGAGGATAACATTATGCCCAATATCGCAGGGGAGTAGACACACCCTCTTTGATGTTGTTCCTATTATCCAAAGGTAGAGACGATGATGTTACTGGCCATATCGCAGGGGGTGTACACCCTTCTGTGATTCTTTTTTGGACATTCAGTGGAGGAGAGGATAACATTAATCCCAATATAGCAGAAGGTGTACAGACCCCTGTGATGTGGCTCCTAATGTACAGGGGAAAGAGAAGAATATTGCTTTCAATATTGCAGGGGGTGTCACCACCCTGCCCCCCATATATTGTTCCTAATATGCAGCGAGGTGGAGGCTGAGAGCACTAGCAATATCCCAGAAGGTGCACACACACCTGTGATGTAGTTCATAATATTGAGTGGGAAAGAGGCTGATTTTACTTTCGATATCGCAGTGGGTGTGCACCGCCCCCAACCCCGGGGTATCGTTCCTAATATCCAGGCGGGAAGAAGATGACATGGCTGACAGTATCGAAGGGGGTGGACAGCTCTTCTGTGATATGGTTCCTGATATCCAGGGGGTGAGTGGATGATATTACTCCCAATAAAGTAGGAACCATACAGCCACCCTGGGATTTTGTCCTTAATAAACACAGGGGAGTGGTGACATTACTACCAACATTGCAAGGGGTGTACACCCTCCTGTGATATTGTTTCTTATATCCAGGAAAGGAGAAGATGGTCTTAGTACCAATATTGAAGGGATGGACAGCCCCCATGGGATATTGTTCTAAAGATACAAGTTGAAAGAGGATGAGACTCCATCCAATATAACAAGGGGTGTACACCCCGCCTGTGATATGAATCGTAAAACCTAGAAGAAGAGAGAATGACATTGCTTCCAAAAACACACGGGTTGCACACCCACCCTGTGATATTGTTCCTGTCATCTACAGGAAGAGATGATGATACTACTCCCACTACCGGAGAAGGTACACACCCCCCTGTGATATTGTTCCTCATAACTTGTGGGGGAGAGCATGATATTACTTCCAACATGACAGTGGCTTGACACCCAGTCTGTGATATTGCTCCTAATTTCCAGTAGGTAAAGTATGATGTTCCTGCCAAGAGAGTAGTGGCTGTACAGCCACCCTGTGATATTTCTCTGAATATTCAGGGAAACACAGGACGACAGTAACCCAAATCTCCCAAAAAGTGTACACCCATTGTGTGATATGGCTCCTAATATCCGGAGGTGCAGAGGATGGTATTGGTTCTCCGATCGCAGGCTGTTTACACACAACCTAGAAAATTGTTCCTAATATCCTGAAGAAAAGAGACTGCTAATAATGGACACACATTGCAGGGGGGAGTAATTGGTTCTTACGATCCACATCGCAGGGGGTGAGACCCTCCCCGCGATATGAGGAGTAATAGCAACCCCCTCTTTCCACTGGCTATTACAATCCACATCGCAGGGCCTTTCAGGACACCAGCCCTGCCCCAACCTTGACCCAGACAGTGGGTGTCATGGGACTACCTCAGGGTGGGTGGCAGCTCAGCTCGAAGGTATCTCTGCTGTCAAAGACCAACTGTTCCTGCTAGTTTGAATCTGGCCACAGGGTCTCTGTTGGTGAGACAGGTGACCATGAGGCAGACACCCTGAAATCTAGCACGACAGAGCTCAACGCCCCATGAGAGGCACCATAGCACGCAGACTTTGCAGACATACTAGCGAAGGCCACAGCAGGCCCTGAGTGAGGAACAAGCTGACCAAGATCCTGGGGTTCTGCCACACAGCCCTTAAGCCAGGGACTGGAAACGGTTTCCCTAAAGAGCCAGGAGTCAGCTTTTTCAGCTTTGCCAACTGATCTTTGCCTCAAGGATGTAACTCTGCCATGGCTGCACCACAACAGTCTTCTGCAGGTGGCCTGTGAAGAGATGGGCATGACTGCAGCCCCATCAAACTTTACTTATGGACATGGAAGCTTCTCAGTGTCATGAAGTGTTAGTTTTTTGTTTGTTCAACCATTTGGAAATGTAAAATCCATTCTTGATTCACGGGCCACAAGAACAGGCAGGGACAGGCTGCCCCTGGCCGACCTCCAGAATGAGCTTAGAGAGGGAAATGACAGGCTGGTCCAGCGCAGCCTCCTTACAGTGGATTCGCTGCAGGAGGGTCCTTCTTAGCAACCACTTCTCATCCTTCATCTTGGCTTCAAGTGCAGTTCAGGTGGAGAAAGAGAGAACAGAACTGGCCTCAGCAACAAGGAGGAAGGAGATGCAGTGTCAAGCAGACATGTGGATCCATCACACTCAACATTCACACCAAGCGGAGCACAGGCAGGACCAGCCCGGGGGGAGGCCAAAGTGGAGGCTCTCTGGGGTGGGGGACCTCTGGGTGGGCAAGATTCTCTACCTAAAACTCATATAGAAGATCTACACAGCAGTAGTTACAGAAAACACACACTAAGAAAAAGGCCAAACTAAAAATAGGACACCAAGTTTGGCCAAACGAGTCTCACAAGTCAGTAGGTAAAAAAGCCCAGGGGGGCCCACCAGAGGAGCTGGGGTCGGTTCCTGCCTGCAGTGGGTCTGGGACACCCCATTCCCACAGATGAGGACCCAAGCTTTGGGGAGGAAGCTGTCAGAGTCACCCTGTTAGCTGTTCAGAGCTGGAGCCACAGAGCAGGTGAGGAGCCCTGGCCACGTCCCCGTGTGCGCTGAGAAGCTGGGGTGGGAGCACACCCCCAGGGGCCGATGCAAACAGGGGACCACGGGCCCTCCTCCTGCCCAGAGCATGCTCAGCTCCCAAGGGACCACCAAGGCCTGGAACCCCGGGACACATCACCTGACCATCATGCCCAGGCCTCCTGGATCAGGCAATGTCCAGTATAGGCAGGCCGTCTGGGCTTGGGGCCAGGACAGGGGTGGATGGTCCTGCTAGGCAGGCCTCCTTCTCCCTGCCAGCTGGGCTGGTTGCACTGTAGTTTTGGTTCTGGCAACATATTGCTGCCCACTTTGGCCACACCAGTCCCCGGCTCCCTGGCTAGGCTCAATGATGCCCAACCTACCTACACAGGCCCCACACACCCAGTGTCCTCTAGGCTCTATCAGCCAGGAGAGCACATGCTCATCCCCTGAAGTTTCCATGGGAGCCTGCATCCCACAGGGACCCACAGCTCAGGGCCAACCTCCATGGGGGCCTCTTGATTGTGGTGGTAGGGGTGGGGGGAGTTGACCTCCAGCCCTCCCATCCTGGCCACTGTATTTTGTGGGGTCATTCAGTCCTGAGAGCTTCCTGGGGACCCGAGAAGGAAGAGAACAGAGTGGTCATGGTAGCCTCAGCCCCAGGCTCTGGGCCAGAAGTTGATAACGACCAATCGAGAGCAACCACTGAATTCTATCCTCTTACAGTTACACGAGAAGCTGGCGAAGAACTGAATGTCGACCATGGTCATCTGGCATTTGAAGCCAATTGGAAAGCTGAAAAATCTTGATAAGTGGGTGCCTCATGAGCTGACCAAATATTTTAAAAATCATCCTTTTGAAGTGTCATCTTCTCTTAGTCTATGAAACAACAATGAACCATTTCTTGATCAGATTGTGACATGCCATGAAAAGTGGATTTCATACAACAGCCAGCTCTGTTGGACTGAGAAGAAGCTCCAAACCACTTCCCAAAGTCAAACTTGCACCAAAAAAGGTCATGGTCACTGTTTGGTGGTCAGCTGCCGGTCTTCTTCTGATCCACTACAGTTTTTGAATCCTGGTGAAATCATTACATCTGAGAAGTATGCCACACCATTCAATGAGATGCACGGAACACTGCAGAACCTGGAGCCAGCACTGGTCAACAGGAAGGGCCCAGTTCTCCACAATGCCTGACCACATGTCATACAACCACAAGTTGAATAAACTGGGCTGTGAAGTTTTGCCTCATCTGCCATATTCATCTGACCTCTCGCCAGCAACTACTACTTCTTTAAGCATCTTGACAACTTTTTGCAGGGAAAACACTTACACAACCAGCAGGATGCAGAAAATGCTTTCCAAGAGTTCATCGAACCCTGAAAGCATGGAATAACCGTGTTTATTTCTCATTGGCAAAAACGTGTTCAATGTAATGGTTTCTTTTTTTCTTTTTTCTTTTTTTTTTTTTTTTTAAGACAGAGTCTCACTCTGTCGCCCAGGCCAGAGTGCAAAGGTGCAATCTCGGCTCACTGCAACCTCTGCCTCCTGGGTTCAAGAGATTCTCCTGCCTCAGCCTCTTGAGTAGCTGGGATTACAGGCACATGCCACCACACACGGCTACTTTTTGTATTTTTAGTAGAGACCGGATTTCACCATGTTGGTCAGGCTGGTCTGAAACTCCTGACCTCCTGATTCACCCGCCTCAGCCTCCCAAAGTGCTGGGATTCAGGCGTGATCCACTGTGCCCAGTCCATTGTAATGGGTTCTATTTTGATTAATAAAGATATGTTGCAGCCTAGTTATAAAAATTTAAAATTCATGGTCCAAAACCACAATTACTTTGGCAACAACCTAATAATAGAAGAATTAAAAGAGGCCTTTATATTAGAGAGCCCATGGATGATAAAATAATAAAGAATGTTACAATCTCCATAACCCACCAACTTGGTAACTTAGACCAACTGGATGAATTAAAAGACACAATCTATTAATACTAAAACATAGGAAAAATAGGTAATCTGAATATATTGATATGTATTTTAAAAATAGAATCAATACCTAATAACCTTACAGAAAAGCTATATATTCCAAAAATCTGATATTCTGTCATGTTATTCTAACTGGTGGGATTTGGGGATTTCCATTTTGATAAGAACATACGTGAGTTGCACTAACTTTTAGTGCTCATTGGTCAGGAAACCTATGTCCACTATAGGATACTGCAGAGTGATGTGTTTTGGAGAATTTAGGCAAGAAAATTTGATTTTCAGAGTTAAAGGAAGACAACCTGTTTTACATACAGTAATTCCTCATAATATCACAGGGGATACCACATTTAAACTTTGGGATACCCCCAGGTATAATTCTTATTTGAGCCACATGTGAATTTCAGACACGGAGGCTTCCCAACTTTGGTGGCTTTCAACAGATGTGGAAGTTAATTCACAACCTACTTTGTGGAGGCATAAAATTCAATGATCACTCATTTAGCATTTTATTTTAAATATTATTTTTTATAAACTTTGCATTTCCAATTAGATGAAATTTTAAACCTGTTTCAGTTCTTATCCACTTTTTTTTTTTTCCCCCTGAGACGGAGTCTTGCCCTGTCACCCAGGCTGAAGTGCAGTGGCATGGACAGTAGCAACAGAGTGTTCTTGTGAGCCATCTACTAGTTCTCTTAACCGAAGCATGGCAACTGACTGCCTTTCTCTTTCCTTTCAATAGAAACTGATTCAGAATATTTTGAATATTTTGAGTTTCTACATCTACAGAGTTGAGGCACATGATGTTGAGGATGATCCTTTTTTTCTTTTTTCTTTTTTTTTTGATACAGAACCTCGCTCTGACACCTTTCCTGGAGCACAGTTGTGTGATCTCGGCTCACTGCAAGCTCCGTCTTCTGGGTTCACATCATTCTCCTGCCTTAGCCTCTCTAGAAGCTGGGACTAGAGGCCCCCACCCCCACGCATGACTAATTTTTTGTATTTTTAGTAGAGACGGGGTTTCACTGTGTTCGCCAGGATGGTCTCAATCTCCTGACCTCATGAGTCACCCGCCTCTTCCTTCCTAAGTGCTAGGATTTTAGGCGTGATCAACCGCGCCCGGCCGAGGATGTTCCTTTGTTCCTACAGGAGTATCTGAATGGTTTGTCTATTGGCTGGTAGGGAACTGAATCATGTGACACTGACTGGTAAGACTGTAATACTCTAAAATACAATATATAAACTATCATATCATACTGGTGCAATACTATCTACTAGAATACCAAAGGCACCGATGAAAAGCCTATAATATGTGACTGAGAGATTGAATGCTTCCTCCCTCAGATTGGTTACAACATATTGTCCTATCACAGTCCTCTCTCCTTCATTCAAAGTGAATGATCCAAATAATAGACAGAAATAATAAAGAATAAAGGGCAACAAATGCAAAGAACTCATGAGATGATACTCTATGGCAAAATTTATGTACTTAGGAATTAATACCACCTCATTATTAGCAGAAAAAAAAATCTTTACATTAAGAGTAGTTTTTCCTTTAATAAAGGTGGAATGTGTATAATGAATAAGGGATAATCAAAATTAGCCAAATGAGGCTAGTAAGGCAATCCCAACAAGTTACAATCATTATTCACTGGTTCATGAATCACAGGACAATACATACAATTGAAACTTACCTGACCAGGTGCAGTGGCTCATGTCTGTAATCCCAGCACGTTGGGAGGCAGAGGTGGGCAAAGCATGAGGCCAGGAGTTCAAGACCAGCCTAGCCAACATGACGAAATCCTGTCTCTACTAAAAATACAAAGAATTAGCTGGACGTAGTGGCGGCCACCTGTAGTCCCAGCTACTCAGGAGGCTGAGGCAGGAAAATCACTTAAACCCAGGAAGCGGAGGTTGCAGTGAGCCGAGATTGCACCATTACACTCCAGCCTGGGCAACAGAGTGACACTCCATCTCAAAAAAAGATAATAATGAAATAAAAAAAATTAAACTTACCTACATATTAGAAAAACATTAAAATTCAACCATGAATCCAGCACATTATCAAATGAATAGACAAAAATTCTACCAACAAACTTAATATCATTGTCTATGAAACTCAAGTACTACTGCTTAAAGAGCATTTACAGAACTCTCACCTCAAGGTTTCCCTTCAAAACAAGGTGAAATGCATACTCAAGACTCTTTAAGAATGAACCACTGATAAAAACAATATACTTGTAACTTGTGTAACATTTCATACATTTTTTTCAAGCACTGCACCATAATTAATTTGCATCGGGCTTTCCAAATTAGAAAAGCTTCACTTATAGAACTTCTTTCCCGTGGGAGTTTTCACATGACTTTTCAAGTAAATGTGAAAACTTACAATATTCTTGCAGTTTCTAAACTATTAGAGTTTTAATCCTGTGTGCGATCTTGTATGTACAAGGTCCAGGGAGCTACAGTGTGCATTTTCATATGTCCTTGAGTGAGTAGGAGAGAAATGCAACATTCCCACATTCTGGATATTCATAGGGTATTTCTCGGGAAAGAGCTGATGTCTTCAAATGGAACTAACACAACTGAAGGCCTTACCACAAATTTAGATTCAAAAGGCTTTTCTCCACTCTGATTCCTCCCAAATCCTCAAAAACAGGAAAATCTGAAGGCTTGACCACATTTCGTACATTCTTAAGGTTTCTGTGCAGTGTGAGCCTTTTCATGTTTATGAGGGAATGGGAAAGAGTAAATGTTTTACCACATTTCTTACATTCAAGTGGCTTTGTTTCTTTATTTATTTATCTATTTATTTTCTTTAATTTTGAGATGGAGTCTCACTCTGTCGCCAGAGTGGAGTGCAGTGGCACAATCTCGGTTCACTGCAACCTCCGCCTCCTGGGTTCAAGCGATTCTCCTGCCTCAGCCTCCTGAGTAGCTGGGATTACAACCATATGCTACCACACCCAGCTAATGTTTGTATTTTAAGTAGAGACGTGGTTTCACCATGTTGGCCTGGATTGTCTCAATCCCTTGACCTCGTGATCCGCAGGTACAGGGCTTTCCCCCAACCCCCCGTGGCTTTTTATGTCCTTGAAAAAGAACTAAGACAACTGAAATGTGCCACTAAGCCCAGTTAATTATTTTCTCTTTTTTTTTGAGACCGAGTCTCGCTCTGTCGTCCAGACTGGCGTGCAGTGGTGCGATCTCGGCTCCCTGCAAGCTTCGCCACCCAGGTTCACACCCTTCTCCTGCCTCAGCCTCTGGAGTAACTGCTGTGAGCCAGCGTGCCCAGCATTATTTTATTTTTTCTAGAGACAGGGTTTCACCATGTTGCCCAGTTTGTCTCACGTTGTTTTAATTTGGGCTGGTTATGAACTCCTGGGCTCAAGCAATTCACACACCTTGGCCTCCCAAAGTGCTGGGATTATAGGTCGAGTCACTACGCCCAGACTCTATATCATGACTTCTTTCATGGCGAGTCAGGTGACTGGAACAAGTGTAGCCTTTACCACATCTCTTATATTCATAGGGTTTTTTCTCCAGTATGAATTCTTTCATGGAGGTGAAGGGAACTGAGACGACTGAAGGCTTGGTCACATTGTTTACATTCATAGGCTTTCTCTCCAGTATGAGTATTTCTATGGTTACAAAAGGAACTCAAATGACTAAAGGCTTTGCCACATTGTTTACATTCTTAGGGTCTCTCTCCAGTCTGAATGCTTCCATGGTAATGAAGGGAAGTGGAACAGCTGAAGGCTTTATCACATTTGGTACATTTATAGGGTCTTTCTCCAGTGTGAGTCCTTTCACACGTCTTAAAATAACAAGAAAATCTGAACGTTTTCCCACATTCCTTACATTCCTAGGGTTTCCCTCCAGTGTGAGTTCGTTCATGTATTAGACAAGAACCAGAAACAGTGAACGCTTTACCACATTGTTTACATTTATAGGGTTTCTCTCCTGTGTGAGTTCTCTGATGTCTTTCAAATGAATTGAGAAAATAAAATGCTTTCCCACATATCATACTTTTATAACTGGATTTCCACTGTGCGTTATCCTGTGTCTTCTAACACCTGGAACAGAAACGAAGAATTTCCCACACTGTTCACATTTATATTGCTTCTTTCCATATGGTTTGTATCCTGAGTGAACTAGGACGTGCCTGTTAAGGAGGGAATGATGTACAAAGACTTTTCCACAAACACTACATTCACATTGTTTTAATCCAGTAGAAATGTTCTCATTCAGATCAAGATTTGGAATTTGGCTGACAACTTGTCCATACTGACTACCGTCTTTGCTTTCACACAGTCTCTGTACCACATGATTTCTGTAAAAAAAAATGACAAGCACATTATTATTGGTTGGTTTAATAACTTTCTACTTATTAATAGGTCTTGGACTTACACTGCTACCAATACCAAGGAAAATGCATTATTATTATTATTATTTCTTTTTTTGCTAGATCGAATTATTTGAAAGTAAATGGGTTACTACTGAAAACACAGCTACCACCTGCATGGCTATGACCAAATTAGTAACATTCATGTACACAATTTTGTAGTGCTATTTTCAAGTAAACGGTTTTCCAAACACTGACTGCTACACTGAAGTACGTTACATTTTGGGTGGAAGTTTTCTAAAAAAAATAAATAAATTTCAAGTGACTCTTATTTGTTTTGATTGCTTGTTTTTCAGTTCATAACATGCTAAGATTCCTTCAGAAGACTTTATTTCCTCTTCTCAGTGCAAATTATCTTATATCTTTCCCAGGTTTTTCAAAGTGATCTTCAATATTCTGGTCTTTCCATTTGTTTCCTAAAATGCAGACCCACAAAATTATCACAAATTATTACAAACTACAAAAACATTACTAAATTTAATGTTCATTGTACACAGTGCCCATGCCTGATTTCTTCACCAAATCATTCCCTTGCCACGTTCCAAATCACAAACAGCACTGATGATAGGGAAATGCTTCTGTAATTAAGTGAAATGTGTTGTCATTCTCACCTACAGAAGCCAGGTTCCTGCAGGTTTCCTGCATCACTTCTCTGTAGAGATTCTTCTGAGAAGAATCTAGCAAAACCCGTTCCTCCTGGGTAAAGTTCACAGCCACATCCTCAAAAGTCATGGAGTCCTAGAACATTCCACACATGTGGATAGAAGGATGGGTGAGACTGACAGCACTGGGAATCTATACTCAATCAATAAGCTGTTTACATGATTCTAAAATTTTCAAGCATTTATTCTATGACTCAATTGTCACAACTCTTACTCTGTTCATACATACTCCCTCCCACACAGCAGTACTAATGCTAGAATTGAACTATTCAAAAACGCAAGAGCAAACTAGAAACACCCATCTCATTAGAGTCCAGGGAGTAAGATGTGCTGCTAGGAGTTGCCTTTCAACTTCACTTTGTACATTTCTATTATCTGTCATAATAAAGTCCTACCTGATGCGCTTAAGGGAGTTAATATTACCAGTCCTGAGACTACTTATTCTTAAAACCACCTGCTCGCAAAGTTGCATCTTTGTTTGTATTAGTAACTTACATTTTGAAAGGGATTCCATGAACCCAAGTAATAAGAATGACCCACTGCATCTAAATGGCTTATGCAATATATTTGCCAAAACTTTTTCTGCGAAGGTCTATTATTTTGTGTCACTGCAGTGGTGCTTAGGGAACCAGCCACCAAAACACAGTCTGAACACAAAGTGTTCAATGAATTTCCCTGGTAGACAATATTTTACATGCGCTGTCGCTTGTTAACTGGGGAGTTGAGCCCATTCCATGTGATTACACCGAGAGAGTAGGCTCATTAAATTTAATTGAGTAGTAAATAAAACCAGTAATTGATATTTAACAACAGGAATACAACAATTTTTAAAATTTCTATTGCACAATGTCAAGGCAGAAAGAAATAAGAGGAAATACGACATATGTTTTTTAAAATGACACTAATGTCACCACTTCCAGATGCTATTCCTATGAAATCGCATAAATTCCCAAATCAGAGATTTTTAGGCAAGAAAAACTACTTTTTCATACGTAGTAAAAATAACAAACGTCTAACGTTTTTTCATCATCTAAAAAAGCAGTGATGGCTTGTCTAACATACTTCTAAGATTTTCAAATGAAAACACTCAGGACAGCACAGTATTAGCAGAGAGATGAGCAAGCAGACCAAGGGAAAAAAAAGTCTTAATGACGCAGCATTTATATGGAAAGTGGATGAATGATAAAGTAGGCACTGTAGAATAGAAAAAGAAATCACATGCACTTTAAAATATGAGGCAAACCAGGCTGGCATCTACTTGGGAAAATGCATTGTCTTCTTCTCTATTCCATGAACCATAATCAACTTATGATATATTCAAATATGAAAGATAAAACCAGAACACTCTCAGAAGTCATAGGAAGATTTTTCTTTTTACGAAGGATTAGGCAGAATTTCTTTTATGTAAGAAAACGGTGATAAAGGAACAGACAAACTCAAAGATATTAAAATTTAGGAAATAAAAAGAAAACAGAGTGGGCCAGGCCTGGTGGCTCAGGCCTGTAATCCCAGCACCTTGGGAGGCTGAGGTGGGCGATCACCTGAGGTCAGGAGGTTGAGACCAGCCTGGCCAACATGGCAAAATCCCGCCTTTTTGCTGTTTGTGTGTTTGTTTTTGAGACAGAGTCTTGCATTGTCGCTTGGGCTGGGGTGCAGTGGCAAGATCTTGGCTCACTGCAACCTCCACCTCCCGGGTTCAAGCAATTCTCTTGCCTCAGCCTCCCGAGTAGCTGGGATAACAGGTGCCTGCCACCAGGCTCAGCTAATTTTTTTGTATTTGTGGTAGAGACAGGGTTTCACCATGTTGGTCAGGCTGCTCTGGAACTCCTGACCTCATGATCCGCCCACCTTGGCCTTCCAAAGTGCTGGGATTACAGGCCTGAGCCACCGTGCCAGGCCTAAAACCCCGTGTTTACTAAAAATACAAAAATTAGCTGGGTGTGGTGGTGGGTGCTTATAATCCCAGTTACTCGGGAGGCTGACACAGGAGAATCACTTGAACCCGTGAGGCGGAGGTTGCAGTAAGCAGAGATGGCGCCACTGCACTTCACCTGAGCTACAGAGCAAGACAGTGTCTCCAAAAAAAAGAAAAAATCCAAAAGTCACTAAAAACCCCTCAGATATCCAGATAAGAGGATACAGATGTGTCCACTGTCATAAATTCTTCACCATGCTACAAGAGGGAAACTGACATTTTGGTGAATCTTTGTAAATCATCAATTTATCTATCACACTTTTATTTCACCAGTAACATTGACAAAGCTAAGTGCAATTCCATTTGAAATTACCCTTAAAAAGAACAGACCTTTAAAACTTACTACACTCACTCTGGGGAAGAAATAAATATGAATTTTTAGCTAATAAAATGTATCATTTTATCTTGCCTCTTTGGAAACAGTATTTTTATCTTTCAAGCTGTACTGACAAAATGTATCTTACAGTCAATGAAAAACTGAAACTCAAATAAACGGACAAGCCTTTTCAAGGTAACAAACTCAGGGAGAGGCAGTGCAGACTCCAACACAGACCTTTCTAAGTGTCACAGCAGGCCATTCCATCCCTCGGGACACCCATCCTGTTCAGTAAAGTACTCAGTGACCACCTAGGAGGCACTGCCACTGCTCTTTGTCCTTCTGTGCGCCTTAAGTGCATTTTCATATTCAGGTTCTTGCACATCCTCTCTGGGGTGGGTTTTCCTTGTCCTTTGGGACAGTTTTTCTCTCTTCACAAGTCTGAGACAATCTAGAGAACAGAAACCATTTCTGCCTTTTCCTCTCAGTATCAGCATCCCATTGGCAGACCATCAATGTGTCTCCGAGGAATGAAAACTCCAGCTGGAGGAACAGTTTTAATGACCTAGCTTTAAAGACATTATGTTGTATTGTCCATTCATTTCAATGTCTTAAAATTTTAATACCCCTAAGGGTAACTAATACCATTTTCGATGAAACTATACCAGGAGATTCCTCTAAGGCCAAGGGCATCCAGCTGCTCCCCTGAGAGACTCTACCCCCTACCTCAGGCTGTCCTTGGGGATGAGATGACCAGGGGCTGATACTCACTAGACCCTCCGATAGACATGGCCACTGTGGGTATCCTGGGTCATCCCCAGACAGTTCTAAAATGCCAGGACTAGGAAAAGACAGGAGGGTGGCTGAGGACACAACACTCTGTAAAGTTTTCACGGGGGGACCTCAGCCTAAAGACATTTTGGTAACATGTACACTTAGGAAAGGTGAAAAGAAGAGAGGCACAAAGATTTTTTTTACAGAAAGCAGAGAATGATTTATTCTCTGCTTTCCTCTCATGTAAAATGTTTGGAAATAGGAAAACATTTTGGTCAAGGTGGCTCATGCCTGTATTCCCAGCGCTTTAGGAGGCCGAGGCGGATGATTGATTAAGGTCAGGAGTTCGAAACCAACAAACCAACATGCAGAAATCCTGTTTCAAAAATTAGCTGGACGTGGTGGTGGGCGCCTATAAGCCCAGCTACTTGGGAGGCTGAGGCAGGAG
Organism: Trachypithecus francoisi; assembly: GCF_009764315.1. Classification (NCBI taxonomy): domain Eukaryota; kingdom Metazoa; phylum Chordata; class Mammalia; order Primates; family Cercopithecidae; genus Trachypithecus; species Trachypithecus francoisi. The sequence continues at coordinate 116,884,624 of NW_022681458.1, forward strand.
AATCACTTGAACCCGGAGTCAGAGGTTGCAGTGAGCTTAGATAGTGCCATTGCCCTCCAGTCTGGCGACAGGGCGAGACTCCATCTCAAAATATATATATATATATGTATATGTATAATACACATTTAAAATTATTACATGTAGATAGTATTTGAAGTCATGGGACTGACTGTAGGTAGAAACAAGAGAAGGCAAGGAAAGTTTTTATATTTATATTCATATATAATTATATAAAATTCATATACATAATTATAATATATAAATATATCATCTAGGCTGGGCACAGTGGCTTACACCTGTAGTCCCAGCAATTTGGGAGGCTGAGGTGGGCAGATCACCTGAGGTCAGGAGTTTGAGACTAGCCTGACCAACATGGAGAAAACCCCATCTCTACTAAAAATACAAAATTAACCAGGCGTGGTGGTGCGTGCCTGTAAGCTCAGCTACTCAGGAGACTGAGGCAGGAAAATCACTTGAACCCGGGTGGTGGAGGTTGCAGTGAGCCCAGATCGCATCATTGCACTCCAGCCTGGGCGACCAGGGTCAAACTCCATCTCAAAATAAATAAATAAATAAAACAAAAAATATATTTATGTCTAAATATATCATTATAATCCATAGATGTATATATAAATATACATTTATTATGAATTTATTAATATATACAATAAGTTTATTTCTGAAACAGGGTCTGGCTCTGTCACCCAGGCTGGAGTGCAGTGGCACGATCATAGCTCATTGGAGCCTTGAACAGATGGCTCAAGCGATCCTCCCACCTCAGCCTCTTGAGTGGCTAGGATTGCACGCACACACCACCATGCCTAGCTAATTTTAAATTTTTTTTGTAGAGACAAGGTCTTCCTTTTTTGCCTAAGCTGGTCTTGAACTCCTGGGCTCAAGTGATCTTCCTGCCTCAGGCTTCCAATGTGTTAGACATGGGCCACTGCATCTGGTCTAATGCATTTTTTAATTTGCGCATTTATATTATTTAATATTTTAAGTACTGAATGTGTTGAACAACCAACTTGCAGAATTCCCGAACAATGGACAGTCAACTCTCATGTCCTGGTTCAAATCGCCCCAGCACACCACGGCTAGAAATCTTTCAGCCAACTTCCACTTATGTCTCCCGGGGTAGGACAATGTCACTTGGCCAATCTCCACTAAGAGGGACTCTGGAAAGGCAAGAAATTATGCTGTTCTCAATAATGGAATGTGACCAGGGAGAAGGCAGCTGGGAGGACCAGCTGGGCCCTCCAACCAGCAGCGTCCACCCTCGACCAACTGCCCTAGAGCTACACCGTGCTGGGCATTTGGGGCACTGTTATGAGCAAGAGTTTCCATTTTTCTTCTCAGGGGACCTTCATGCTAGTGGCAAGAGACAATTTTTTTTTTTTTTGGAGACAGAGTTTTGTTCTTGTCACTCAGGCTGGAGTGCAATGGTGTAATCTCGGCTCAATGCAACCTCTACCTCCTGGATTCAAGCAATTCTCCTGCCTCAGCCTTCCGAGTAGCTGGGATTACAGGATTGCACCACCACGTCTAGCTGATTTTTGTATTTTTAGTAGAGATGGGGCTTCACCATGTTGGCCAGGCTGGTGTGGAACTCCTGAGCCACTGCACCCAGCCAAGGGGGAGATTTTAAATCAGTAAGTATAATTGTGATGAATGCCAGAAAGAAGAATGTGTGTGATGGGGAGGGGACCTAAGTTATTGTCTCAGATTTTAACACTTTCATAGGCAATAACTAAACACTTAGAAGCTTGAAACAACACACACCTTTAAGCCAATTTTGGCAAGCTAGGAGTTGAGCACATTTTAGTGGGTCCTGTGCTTGGGATCTCACGCTAAGCAGCTGGGCTGCATCCTCATCTGAGGCTCAACCAGGGCAGAATCCATTTCCAGGTCTGCTGAGGTTATTGGCAGAATTCCTTTCCTCAGACCCGCTTGGCAAGGGCCCAGCTTTTTGCTTCCTTGCCTACGAGGCCCTTCCAAAGGTCCTTTCTCAGCACAGCATCTCCCTCCTGCAGCACCTGCAGGCAAAACCTCTCTCTCCAGTGTGCAAAGGTGATGCACTCTGACAGTGACATCCCATTGCTTTTGCCAGGCTCCATGGGTTAAAAGACAGTCACCGGTTTTGCTCCTACTCAAGGTCAGGAAGACTACACAAGGGCATAGGTCATTGGGGGGTCAGTCACTTTAGGATGTGGCTGCCACCATTGAATTTGGTGAGACTTTAAGGGTTGGTAGGAGCTGGCTAGGTACAGGGGCGAGGGTGTGTCAGGCAGGGGTGAGGGCATGGAGGGGGATGCAAAGGCCTGCACCCTAGAATGTCCTTTCACTCCCTGAGGTTTTGTTCTCCTGATCCCTGAGTACATCCCAGAACACGGTGGGGCCTTAGCAGGGGAGAGGTAGGGAAGCATGTGTTGTTCATCCGGGGACCTTGTTAGACAAATCAGATTAGGAGCCAGGCTTTCAGTGGTGGGTGCGAGTGTGGGAGTGATGAGTGTGTAGGTGTGTGTGGGAGTGATGAGTGTGTAGGTGTGTGTGGGAGTGATGAGTGTGTAGGTGGGTGTGGGAGTGATGAGTGTGTAGGTGTGTGTGGGAAGAGTAATGTTTTGGCCCACGGAAAATTTCAGATGCTTCCCTTTGTCCAGCTGGGGCTTTGGGAAAGGTGAGGGCTGGACATCTGACTGGGATGAATGTCTCTGGCAGGCAGCAGAGCATGTGGATAGTTTGTGAAGCCGAAAAGGGCATGAGATTTCCTGTGGCAGTGCCCACTGCAAATGGAAGGGCATTTGCCCTCAGCCCAGACATATACAAGTTGGGCAGAGAAGGGGGTGGGTCCCCGGGACCCACAGAGGAGCACCTATGGAGGTCCAGGAAAACCAAGGGTGTGGGGGCATATGATGCAGGAAGCTCAAATAAGATGAGGAAAGAGGTTTTAAGGACGATCAGGGCTGGGGACAGTGGTTCATGCCCGTAATCCAAACACTTTGGGAGGCTGAGACGAGAGGACAGTTTGAGGCCAGGAGTTTGAGACCAGCCTGGGCAACATAGGGAGACCCCATTTCTATAAATAAATGCATTAGTACTTGGCATTTCAGGCGGGGAACAGCAAACACATGAAAGCTCTGAGGCAGGAAAGGGAAGTGATTAGTGCTCGCTCCTGGTTCCTTTATCAGACCTTAAAGAGATGCAGAAAAGAGATGCAGAGACATTTCAGGTACTCCTTGGCCGAGCTCCTTCAGGGAAGGCCTAAGTTCGCTTCTACTTCCCATCTATTACTTTTTTTTTTTTTGGAGACAGAGTCTCACTCTTTTGCCCAGGCTGGAGTGCATGCAGTGGCAGGATCTCAGCTCACTGTAACCTCCACCTCCCGGGTTCAAACGATTCTCCTGCCTCAGCCTTCCTAGTAGCTGGGACCACAGGTACACGCCATCACGATCGGCTAAGTTTTTGTATTCTTAGTAGAGACGGGGTTTCATCTTGTTGACCAGACTGGTTTCGAACTCCTGGCCTCAAATGATCCACCTGCCTCAGCCCCACAAAGTGCTGGGATTACAGGCGCAAGTCACCGCGCCCGACCCTACTTCACTCCTAACGCCCACCATACGTGCTTCCAAATGTTTGCTGAATGACAAGGTGAACGAGTGAATGGGACTACGTGACTTCACGCAGCAGGCAATCCTATTCCTTGGACCTCAGTTTCCCTTTTTGGAAAGCAAGCCTGTCTCTCGCTCTCTGCCCTAAAAGCCTGAGTTCTGGGTTTGAGATGAGCGCGTCCTGTAGAGCAGACTCCAGGTGGACGTTGAGCTGGGTCTTGTAGGAGGCCAGGATCCGACCAGCTCTTGGGTCCGGTCCTCCCGCGGAACCCCGTACACCCAGTCCCAGCGCCGCCCCGCCCAACTTCCCTTTATTCCCCCAAGCCGCGCCCCTCCGCATAGCTCGTTCCCCATTGGCCGGGGAGCGGGGAAGCGGGCGGAGGGAGGGGTCGTGTGCGCCTGTGCGTTGTGTGTCCCGGCCGCAGCCCCGAGCCAGCTGCAGCTCCTTGATCGGAGCCGGATCCTGAGCGGGGAACACGGGCTGAAGCGGCGGCGGCGGCGGCGCCGGCGGCCACGCCCCGGGGCTCCATTGTTGAGGCTACCCCGGCTCTGTCGGCTGCTCAGCTGCGCTCCCGTGGGCCCAGGCGCCGCGGCGAGGAGCGAACGCTGCGAGGCGGCGGCCTGAGGTGAGACGGCTCGACGGGCGACGGGGTCCCTGCCCCGGGCATGGCGGCTACGAGCTGGGCCCCGCAGGTTCCGGGGTCGGGATCCGGGGTCCGTGCGCCTGGGCTTTGTCTCGGCCTCGGGTGGCACCGAGGGCTTCTCACCTGCTGCAATACCGCGTGGGCCCGCGCGGGGTCCTGGTCGCCCTGCGGGTGAGGGCCGGTCCCCACTGCTCCCCAGCTCTTCCCGTCTGCCGCGGAGGGGACTGCATGGACCTGGGCGCTGGCTGCTGCCCGGTCCCCCCCGCGGCGTGGTTGGTCCCCGCGTGCGGCAGAGGGGGCACTGCGAGGACTCACTCGTCGGGCGGGGACCGCGTCACCGTGAGTGGGAGACTCCGCCGCCCTCCCTGGCAGTGAGACTGCTTCGCCAGACTCACCGAGGGGACTGCGCGGACCCTCGTACTAGGGGATCCGTGACTCTGGGTGGGGGCTCTTTTCCGGCCCCACATAACGGCTGAGTGTTTTGTCACCTATATAGGTGGCTGCGTGGACCCGCGCGCGTGGGTCCTGGCCGTCCTGCTAGTGGGACTGTGCGCCGCCCCGCGGCTCGTCTGGGTCGACCCCGCCAGAGACGCGCGTGTAGTGGGGGTCCGTGTGCGGGGGAAGTGATTGGTGGGGGCGCACTGCCCCGGCCCCATGATTTATCCTCTCACATCCCCGGCGGGAGGAAGCGAGAGATGCGGACCTACGGCGGTCACGCAGCTGCCGCACCGACCTCTGCCGTGGCCGGCGGGTCCCGGGGGGCGAGGGGCTGTCACCGCGCATCCCACGGGCGGGCTTCCTGCTCTGGCCCCGGGCTGGGCTCTGATTGGAGGGAGAAGGGTCCTTCTGCCTGGCGCTTCTTGATTTCTTCCATTAGTAATGGGAAGAAAAAAAAAATCTGAAAGGCAGATTGAATTTTGTAGCTCTCAGCGCCTGGAGAGTGGAAGAAACTCTCCCAAGAATTTGGCGGGCTGAAAATGCGTTTCCCGCAGGAGCATCCACATCCACGGAATGAGGCCAAGGCAGTTACAGTTAGAGGTCAGATTTGTGAGGGGAGAGCGAGGGTGAGGTCCGTGGGTGGGGAGACTCTGACCTCAGCTTGATGGGAAGACCTGATGCTGCCCCTCAGACCCTGTATTTCTCAACCACCAAAGAAAGTGGAATCACTCCTTAGTGAATGCTTTCATCAAACTTTTGAAACACCTGTAATGTCCCAGGAAGCAAAATCGAACTGGACAGTTTTCCCCTTTTAAGAGTGTTAAACGTCCCGGAGACAAACAGCAGAAGGCTCAAGGAGTCCAAATACTCAACCTGAAGTTCTTTCTGAACAGCAGATGGTGTATAAGTAACAGGCATACGAGATAAAACTGAACTAATCACCGCAGCTGTGGTTCCTAGCCGTGTAGCGTGTCATGCAGGCCCTTTTGCCTTCTCTGCCCTCCGCTGTCCCAGACCCCAAGGCTACAGCGCACCTCCAGTCATCAGCTCCTGCCGACCCATTGCTATGAACTCTGTTTCGGTGGCTCCCTTCTCTCTGAAGTTTTGCTTGTTCTCCTGAAGTCCTGGTCTTTAAGAGCTTATGATCTGCAGCGACAGATTGGCTTTGGGCAGTACATGGTTAACTGTAGCACAGCTTGAAAAATGCTCTGATAGAGGTGGGCAGACAGTTTGTACATGCAGGTAAGTGCGAGGTCCTTTTTCAATACCATGAAACCAAGTATTCATGCTGTTTTTGAATCTGCACTTCTTTGACTCTCCAGAGGGTTTTTAGATTAATTTTTTTCTGTTACTTCCTAGTGTTTGTTGCATAGTTCAGAGTACTTGATGAAAACTTACCAGGTCGGCTGGGCACGTGGCTCACGCCTGTAATCCGAGGACTTTGGGAGGTCTAGGCAGGCGGATCACTTGAGATCAGGAGTTCGAGACCAACCTGGCCAACATGGTGAAACCCTGTCTCTACTAAAAATACAAAAATTAGTTGTGCGTGGTGGTGGACGCCTGTAATCGCAGCTACTCAAGAGGCTGAGGCAGGAGAATAGCTTGAACCCAGGAGGCGGAGGTTGCAGTGAGTCGAAATGGCTCCACTGCACTCCAGCCTGGGCCATAGAGTGAGACTTCCTCTCAAAACAAAAACAAAAACAAAAACAATGTACTGGGTCTACCTCCGGCTCTGGAATTTTCCTGGAAGACCTTGTCTTCTGGGCTTCATTTTTCTAACTTTTGAGGATCGTAAAATACATAATTTCCAGGAATCTTTGCCCTACACCTTTAATTCTTTCAAGCAAATATAGCAGTGAAAAATTCTCTTCCCCGCAATGGTGTAAATAATGGAGGCTTTTGAAAATGTGAATTCTAAAGTGGAAGTTCTTTTTCTTCCTCTTTGTTTCCTTTTAAACGAGTTGAGTTACATGAGTATATACTTTAACTCAGAGTTAAGGACAAGTATCTATGATGAAACCTTAAGCAGCTTTTTGGCAATATCTTGCATCTTCTTCACAATTGTGTTTTATGTGCAGCATTTCCACTATATCCAGTTGGTTTTTTTCTCATTCATGGAGTTGTTGAGCTCAGAACTTTTCAGGAGCATTTTGTTGATCTTTTAAATGTCATGTGAAATATGTTCCAATTTAACATTTTATTTTGTTGAGTAAAATGGGAGTAAACGGAAATTTGAGAGTGCCTTGAGTAAATGTACTTGGCTTTGTGTAATGGCTTGAAGCATAGTTTAAAATTACCACTTGTGGCTGGGTGTGGTGGCTCACACCTGTAATCCCAACACTTTGGGCGGGCAAGGCAGGCAGATCACGAGGTCAGAAGATGGAGACCATCCTGGCTAACACGGTGAAACCCCGTCTCCACTGAAAATACAAAAAATTAGCTGAGTGTGGTGACACATGCCTGTAGTCCCAGCTACTCGGGAGGCTGAGGCAGGAGAATCACTTGAACTCGGGAGGTGGAGGTTGCAGTGACTCGGGATTGCACCACTGCACTCCAGCCTGGGCGACAGAGTGAGACTCCATCTCAAAAAAAAAAAAAAAAAAACACTTGTAAAAAATTGCATCATATGTTGAATGACCTATAAAAGAGCTACAATTCTAAGGAATATGGTAATTAATTCGTTAAAATAGTCAGGCTGCGTGCTGTGGTTTACACCTGTAATGCCAGCACTTTGGGAGGCTGAGGTGCGAGGATCACTTGAACTCAAGATTAGAAGCTGCAGTGAGCTGAATCATGCCACTGCACTCCAGTCTGTGTGATGGAGTGAAACCCTTTCTCTAAAAATTAAAAAGGTAAATAAATAATTTAAAAATAAGATACTAAGCTCCTTTCCAATTTATCTGTTTAGTAAGGTGGGAGTTTGATGTGCTTGAGTTTCTTAAAGCCACGTGTCTCTGTAGAAAGGAGACACAATTTTCTCTGCTATTCCTAGTTATTTGGATGATTTTAGGGATTAAAAATATCCATTTGGTCAAGTATTGAGCTACTGAATAACAATTTTTGCTTCACTCAGTAGGATTTTGCCTTTGTTTTTATTTGCATTCTTATCTTAATTTAGGAAAAGGTATTTGTTATATGTCCCATGCACTTTATTCATTTGGGGAATCTGATCTTAAGAGAGGGCTTCAAACTACGACCAGATTTTCATTATGGTTTTCTAGATTTTATTAATGTCTTAATAAAACTTAGCTAGCTGGGCGCGGTGGCTCAAGCCTGTAATCCCAGCACTTTGGGAGGCCGAGACGGGCGGATCACGAGGTCAGGAGATCGAGACCATCCTGGCTAACACCGTGAAACCCCGTCTCTACTAAAAAATACAAAAAACTAGCCGGGCGAGGTGGCGGGCGCCTGTAGTCACAGCTACACGGGAGGCTGAGGCAGGAGAATGGCGTGAACCCGGGAGGCGGAGCTTGCAGTGAGCTGAGATCTGGCCACTGCCCTCCAGCCTGGGTGACAAAGCGAGACTCCGTCTCAAAAAAAAAAAAAAAAAAAAAACTTAGCTAGTTAATGCTGCTTCCATGTTGAGGTATTTTTTATTTAGAGTAGGCTTGATTTTTATATGAATTAAATTAAAGGAAATCTCTCATGGAAGGGGACACATGGGTAAGGAGAAGACAGAGGGTGTATATATATATACTAAAAATACAAAACATCAGCTGGGTATGATGGTGGGCACCTGTAGTCTCAGCTACTCGGGAGGCTGAGACGGGAGAATGGTGTGAACCTGGGAGACAGAGCTTGCAGTGAGCGGAGATCACACCACTGCATTCCAGCCTGAACGACAAAGCGAGACTCTGTCTCAAAAAAGAAAAAAGAAAAAAAAAAGAAACCAGAATCTATAATCCTAAGGTTTTTAACCTGGCTTTCAGAACTTTATGAAGTCCCCAAAATCCTGTGCAACAATGTTGTGTATATGCATTCATGTGTGTTTATGAGGAGACGATTTATAGCTCTCCATACTTTTTCAGAGTGGTTGGATTCCAAAAAATTTTAGAATACACCACTTCGGCCTGGTGTGGGGGCTCACACCTGTAATCCCAGCACTTAGGTAGGCTGAGGCAGTAGAATCCACTGAGGTCAGGAGCTTAAGACCAGCAACATAGTGAGACCTCCACCTCTACACAAAAAAAAAAAAAAGAAAAATGCTGGGCATGGTGGTGCACACCTGTGGTTCTAGCTGCTCGGAGTTGTCTCGGGCTAGGTTGATCACCTCCAGATCTCAAGAATATATAGTCTGAGTATGAGATTGAAAGCACTACCAGCAGCAACAGAGCAAGACTCCACTCTAACAGAAACAAAAACAAAAACCCACTCTTACTAGTGTTGTTGGTCAATATCAGTCAGTATCAGATTTGTTTAAAACTAAATGCCTTTTTTTTTTTTTTTTTTTGAGATGGAGTCTCACTCTGTCACCCAGGCTGGAGTGCAGTGGCGTGGTCTCAGCTCACTGCAAGCTCCACCTCCCTGTTTCACACCATTCTCCTGCCTCAACCTCCTGAGTAGCTGGGACTACAGGCACCCGCCACCGCAGCCGGCTAACATTTTGTATTTTTAGTAGAGACGGGTTTTCGCCGTGTTAGCCAGGATGGTCTTGATCTCCTGACCTCATGATCCGCCCACCTTGGCTTCCCAAAGTGCTGGGATTACAGGTAAATACTCACTTTTAGCAAAGTTGTACAGGCATACAGCTCTAAGAGTCAGAAATTAACAAGACTTAGGACAAAACCCAGAAGTCCCCTACCTTACCCTTCTCCACTCTGATCCCTGCTCCTTGGAGGTTACTGTGTTTTTGTTTTAGCTCGTTCTTCCAGATTGTGTGAAAGACAGGGAGATGTCCTACTGTGGAAGACAAGGATTCAGGTTGCTTACCCTCCCCCCGCTCCTGTTGCCCACGTTTTTCTCCCCCATCCTCTCAGTATAATTATTGTGATAGTGAGACCAGGAACGGTGGCTCGTGTCTTATCCTAGATTTTTGGGAGGCCGAGGTGGGCAGATCACTTGAAGCCAGGAGTTGAAGGCCAACCTGGCCAACACAGTGAAACCCTGTCTCTACTAAAAAATACAAAACTGAGTCTAGTTGTAGTGCCGCACACCTGTAGTTCCAACTACTCAGGAGTGTGAGGCACAAGAGTTGCTTGAACCTGGGAGGTGGAGGTTGCAGTGAGCTGAGATCGCACCATAAGCTGAGACCACACCACTGCACTCCAACCTGGGCAACAGAGGTAGACTCTGTCTCAAATAAAAATGATCGTGATAGTGGGATACATAGTACAATAGTGTATCTATTTAGTATTCTTCTTGGGTTTTGGCCCAAAGCTTCTAAAACCCTTGTAATTTCCTGAGCGATAGGAACATCATTGGTTATAATATTTGGTCTTAGGTTTCCATACCTGACACAAGAGCTTCTAAGACTTTTGGAATCTCTGGGGTGATAGGAGTGTCTTTTGTATGATAATGAGATGACAGTGGCTTCCTCCGGTCCTGGACAGGTTGAGGATTAGGGCTGGTTGCCAGAAAGATGAGTCATGAGTAAAGAATTGGACGTATCAGCCCCACCCCTACCTCTGGGAGGGGAGACGAGACAGGCTGGAGATTGAGCTAGTCACGGGTGGCCAATGACTTAATCATGTCTATGTTATGAAAACTCCATAAAACCCTCTAAATACTGGGTTTGGAGAACTTCCGGTTTGGTGATCTCATTTGGTGCTGGGGAGGTGGCACTTCCAGTGACCGCATGGGAGCCCCGACCTCTCTGCCCCGTGGTGTGCCCTGTGCGTCTCTTGCATTTGGCTGTTCCTGTGTCCTCTTCTTTGTAATAAACCAGTAGGAGTAAGTAAGTGCCAAGCGCTTTGTGTCTGTCACCTCTCTTACTTTTTCAGCAACACTGTGTGGCAGATAATGTCCTCATTTTGCCCGTGACAAAATGAGATTGATGCATTGAGTAACTTGCTCAAGGTCACATCATAAGTGGATTTCAAGCTCTGACTCCGAAGCCTGTGCTTTTTTTTTTTTTTTTTTTTTGAGACGGAGTCTCGCTCTGTCGCCCAGGCTGGAGTGCAGTGGCCGGATCTCGGCTCACTGCAAGCTCCGCCTCCCGGGTTCACGCCATTCTCCTGCCTCAGCCTCCCGAGTAGCTGGGACTACAGGCGCCCGCCACCTCGCCCGGCTAATTTTTTATATTTTTTAGTAGAGACGGGGTTTCACCGTGTTAGCCAGGATGGTCTCGATCTCCTGACCTCGTGATCCGCCCGTCTCGGCCTCCCAAAGTGCTGGGATTACAGGCTTGAGCCACCGCGCCCGGCCTGTTTCCTGACTTTTTAATGATCGCCATTCTAACTGGTGTGAGATGGTATCTCATTGTGGTTTTGATTTGCATTTCTCTGATGGCGAGTGATTATGAGCATTTTTTCATGTGTCTATTGGCTGCATAAATGTCTTCTTTTGAGAAGTACTGTTCCTTGTTGTTGATATATAGCTTTATTCTGTTACAGTCTGAGAATATCCTGGATGTTATTTCAATTTTAAAAAAATGTATTGAGACTTCTTTTGTAGCCTAGCATGTGGTTGATTCTAGAGAATGTTCCATGTGCTGAGGAGAAGAATGTGCATTTTGTATCTGTTGGATGAAATGTTCTGTAAATGTCTGTTAGGTCCATTTGGTCTACACTGTACTTTCAACGTGATATTTTGTTGTTATTTTCTGTCTAGATGATCTCCAGTGCTGACAGTGGGGTTTTGAAGCCCCTACTATTGTTGTGTTGGTCTCTCCCTCTCACTCTCTCTCTCTCTCTATATATATGTGTGTGTGTGTGTTTGTGTGTGTGTGTATATATATGTGTTTGTATATATATTTGAGACGGAGTTTTGCTCTTGTTGCCTAGGCTGGAGTGCAGAGGTGCAATCTCAATTCATTGCAACCTCCACCTCCCGAGTTCAAGTGATTCTCCTGCCTCAGCCTCCCAAGTAGCTGGGATTACAGGCATGTGCCACCATGCTGGGCTCATTTTTTGTATTAGTAGAGACAGGGTTTCACCATGTTGGCCAGGTTGGTCTTGAACTGCTGACCTCAGGTGATCCACCTGCCTCCACCCCCCAAAGTGCTGGGATTACAGGCGTGCGGCACCACGCCAGACCTCTCTCTCTATTTAGATCTACTAATATTTGCTTTATATATCTGGGTGCTTTTTTGTTGGGTGCACATATACTCGTAATTGTTATATCCTCTTGCTGTGTTGATCTCTTTATTACATAATTACCTTTTTGTCTCCTTTTTACAGTTTTTGACTTAAATTGTGATTGGTCTGAAATAAATATAGCTACTCTTGCTCACTTTTGAGTTCCATTAATGTGGAACATGTTTTTCCATCCCTTTACATTTAGTCTATGTGTGTCTTTACGGCTGAAGTGAATTTTTTGTAGGCAGCATATAGCTGGTTTTTCTTGTTTTAAATCCACTCAGCCCGTCTATATCTTTTAATTGGGAAGCTTGGGGTTATTTTGCTATAGATATCACAGTCCAGACGTTAAGATTTTCTCACTTAAGTTATTTGTACACAAATTAATCTGAAGAGGAAGTAGAGTTTTTCTTTTGTCCTTTTGAAGAGAGTGATGGATTATTATTTTGATTTCATGCAAGTGAGGGACTCACCATGCCTGTTGGAATTTTAGAATTTCTTTCCTGTTATTAGGAACAGCAATGATCTGTAATGGGTTCCTGGAATCATCCAGTGATGGTCTGAATATCTTAAAAGTTTCCTTTCATGTGTCATTTTCTCTTTCTTCCCTAGTAGCCATGCACCCGGGGCAGGAGATGGCCTTACATTTCCTTGGTTTCTTGATGATTTCTTAGGTTTAGTGTTTGACACAGTTCGGATTCTGGATAAAATCAGCCCTTCTGGGAAGTGTGTAAGTCAAACAAGGACTTTCTGGTGGCGTTATACAGGTTTCCCATGCCCCATGAGTACAGGAATAGCTCCCTGGGGAAGGAGTATGGGCACATGATGGCAGGGAGCCATTCTTGGATGGTCCCATCGTTCTGCAGGAATTCTCGTGCAGGGAGAAGAAGCACGCGGTGACTGAGCTGGTAGGGATTCTGCCGATAGTTTTGATCGTTATGATTTGCTCCTGAAAGGTGATGTGGAATGAAGTGCAATATTTAGAATGCTGACATTCCTTAAAACAAAGATATAAAAAAAACTTATAATTGCAGGTGCCTTGTAGTTTTCAGCTGCTCTCATGTGGATCCTTTTTCGTCCTTCTGAAATGCTTTCCCGGGAGAGAGCATTGTTCTCTTTATATAGATGAGGAGCCTGGGTTTCAAATGGTTCAGAATTCACCACAGGCATTGGAATCTTTGGTTTCCTGGAACATTTTCTATTCAAGTATAGACCACATGGCCTCTAAAGGCTGGCTTACTCTTTTTTTTGTTTTGTTTTGTTTTTTGAGATGGAGGCTCGCTGTGTTGCCCAGGCTGGAGTGCGGTGGCCAAATCTCAGCTCACTGTAAGCTCTGCCTTCCGGGTTTATGCCATTCTCCTGCCTCAGCCTCCCAAGTAGCTGGGACTACAAGCGCCCGCCACCTCGCCCGGCTAGTTTTTTGTATTTTTTTTTAGTGGAAATGGAGTTTCACCATGTTAGCCAGGATGATCTCGATCTCTTGACCTCGTGATCTGCCCATCTCGGCCTCCCAAAGTGCTGGGATTCCAGGTTTGAGCCACCGCGCCCGGCTGGCTCACTCTTAACACCATGATTGGGGATCCAGCCTCACCTCTGGAGTGGGTGGCAGGAACTCCACAGCCATCCTGGGTGCTCTGGGATGGGGTGGCTGAGCTGTGGCAGCCCCTCCCAGCTGAGCAGCAAGGCCGGGGAAAGCTCATTCCATTCCCCTTGGTTCTAACCAGGTAGAGGCTTACACTGCACATTTCCTTAGCTGGGAACCTTTAGAACTTTACATTTAACATCTAATCTGTGATCCAGGGGGTAGATACATGGGTAGTCACTGTACAATTCCTACATTTTTTTATATTAAAATTTTTTTTTTATGTGTCATGGATGACAAAAGAAATGCAACCCCATTGAGTTAGTTTTTCTGTACAGCGTCTTCTAGAATCAGGAGGCTGGCCAGGGTTTAGTTTCATCAGAAATCTGAATCTTTCTGGTCAAGAGACGGCATTATTAAACTCTTGGTTGTGTGGTTTCCGGGAAAGAAATATTCGAAATGAGTTCCAGGAATCACCTCTGTGGCGTTTCTACAGGAAAAGTGACCACTCTTGAAGCTTCACTGTCACCACCAAGAATGATTGTGATGGTTTCTAAGCAGTCTCCGGCCAATCTTGAGTTCTTTTATGCAGAGTGCTTTTATTCCAAGTGAGGTGCCCTTCTGTTTAATGGTGACCTCCAGTTACTACAGGGATTGCAGCTGCATTTGATGGACGTGAACCTGCTTATCTCTGGCTCCCCAGCTTCACCTCTGGGGTGGGTGGAAGGAGCTCCACAGCCATCCTGAGTGCTCTGGGGTGGGAAGTCCCTAGTGGGAGTGGACCGCGCATGGCCGGGACGTTTCTGTCCCATGTTCCACACTGGTGTGTGCTCGTCTCTGCCTTGTTTCCTCCGTTCGTGCGTCTGTGGCGTTTCCTCCCTTCGTGCGTCTGTGGCCTATTTTCTCCGTGCGTGCCTCAGTGGCGCGTTTCCTCCATTCGTGCGTCTCTGGCCTGTTTTCTCCAAGCGTGTCTCTGTCGCGTTTCCTCCATCCATGCCACTGTGGCATTTCTTCCTTCCGCGCGTCAGTGGCGTTTCCTTCGTACGTGCGTCTGTGGCGTTTTCTCCATGTGTGCGTCTGTGGCGCTTTTCCTCCCTCCGTGCGTCTGTGGTGCTTTTCTTCCCTCCGTGCGTCTTTGGTCTGTTTCCTTCGTCCATGCGTCTGTGGTGCTTTTCTTCCCTCCGTGCGTCTGTGGCGCTTTTCCTCCCTCCGTGCATCTGTGGTGCTTTTCTTCCCTCCGTGCGTCTTTGGTCTGTTTCCTTCGTCCATGCGTCTGTGGTGCTTTTCTTCCCTCCGTGCGTCTGTGGCGCTTTTCCTCCCTCCGTGCGTCTGTGGCGTTTTCTCCATGTGTGCGTCTGTGGCGCTTTTCCTCCCTCCGTGCGTCTGTGGTGCTTTTCTTCCCTCCGTGCGTCTGTGGTCTGTTTCCTTCGTCCATGCGTGTGTGTTTTCTCCGTCTGTGGATCTGTGACGTTTCCTCTGTGAGTCTGTGACCTGTTTTTCTCCGTCCACGCTGAAGGCCGTCACTTCTCTCTAGTCACCACTTACTGATCGCTCCCTGTGTGCTGAGCCTGTGTCAGGCGTGTGGCGTGTGTCATCTGTGTGGCAGGGGTTTGCGTGACACACAGGGACACACGCTTGGGGAGCCGTAGTGATGGGGTCATAGCCACGCAGCTCAGCCCTCGGTCTGAGGGGCTTGGTGCCCATCCAGCTCTTCCCGAAGCAGCCTCGGGGCAGATCCCAGCTCTGCTTTCTCTCCTCGAGGCACCTCATGAAGTAAATTAAGCAAATCTAACGTAGGAAACAGTTGTGAAATGAGACCTGGTTTCGGGTGTGTGTGGTCATTTCTCTTTACATGTTTACTTCATGTACCCCAAATGATATACTTTTCCACCTGGTATAACAATGAATTACCAGCCATTACTGGTACAAAATTCCATGAAGGATATTTGAGGAGGGCATAGCGTCAAAAACATGCTTTATTTTCACAGCTGTGATTTGCATGATAAACCTGTCAGGACTGTGACTTTCTTTTGTTATCTTATTTTTATTTTTAGACCCTTGAGAGAAAGTTATTTAGTGATTACTTATCATTGTGAAAATAATCTAATGGTTAGAGAATCTCATTAGAACAAGTATTATATTTTCTGTTCCTTATGTCAATGAAATCATCTTAATCCAGGCCGATGTTGGCAGGAATGGTCACGTTTAAAACGGGTAAGATGTTTATGTGCTGTGTGGACCTTCCCCATATAGTCTCTGGAACATTCCAGAACTTCCATCTCACTTCTCACTTGTTGACACCCTACCTTGTTTTGTGATTATTCTTGTTTGCATCAGAATTTTGAATCCACATACCTGAGATGATACCTACGTATGCATGTACACATGCATGTGTGTGCATGTGTGTATGTGTGTGTACGCGTGTCCATGTGCAGGTGTATATGCATGTATGTGTGCATGCGCACGTGTGTATATGTGTTTGTGTATGTGCGTATATGCGTGTGTATGCATGCATGTGCATATGTGTGCATGCATCTGTATGTATGCACACATGTGTACATGCACGTGTGCACGTGCATACACGTGTATGTGGGTGTGCACATATGCACACGCTTGTGTGCATGTTTAGGTATGTGTATGCATGTGTGTGCACACAGATATACCTTTTCCTTTCATAGAGGCTGTTTTGAGTATTGCTGTTAGGCAGTGACAACTTTCCGTTTCCTCAGTCAGAAAATGGGTAGCTCATTATTAATAAAGATGAGCATCCAATATCAGGAATCCCTAAAGACAATTGAAATTGTCATATTAAATCAATAAATTCCGAAACGAAGATAATGTTCTGTACTATGTGTTCACATTGAACTTTCTTATAAAAATTGGTGTGAATGTTTCCCACTTATCGGAAATCACATGACTAGTTTAAGCGAAAACGTGGACTATTAATTCTGTCTTCAGATGACTTTTGCATATTTATGATTGATCTGTTCTGCTGCTCTGGAAGCTCTGAAAGCCACTCTGTCTTACCCTAGCTGGTGCCACGGTTGTGAGAATTCAGGGAAACAAGGTGTCTGCCAGTTTAAGTACTTTAGATCTCAAGCTGCCTCTTTTCTGCACCATAAACCAACCTTAAAGAAAGACACAGTGTGACTTGCAGTGGATTCTATCAGTTTTATTTTCTGTGGCTGAATCATCACTCTCCATTGTGAATTCATGTTATTTTTCACATCATCTTCATAAGACAGGGAGGTTCTCCAGTGTTGAGTGCAGGTCCAGTGAAAGCACTCACACTGTTACTACGGACTTAAACAGACTTGTTTTCTGAGGTGACAACCCTGGAGTCAGGCATTCAGTGTCCGCCCATCACTTCACTTGGTTCCGAGTTCTCGGTCCCCTCCCGCTCTCCTCCCCCTGCACTGTTATTTCTGTCTTATCTTCTTTTTGACGCATAGGCCCTCAGCAGATGGTGTGTTGGGGGCAGGTGTCTGCTGTGAATCTTCGATAACCTTGGGAGAGAACTTTTTCTTTGGAGCACCCCTCTCAATAAACTTTCAGTAGCCCGAGTATCATCTGTTGTGTGAACTACTTGTGGAAAATGTTCAGCATTTGTCCTTTTTTGGCCGATCTCTTCTCTACCTGCCAGTTTCGTCTCGGTTTGCCATGTCTGTACCTCACCAACCCCGTTCCAGCCCCGGTTCCGTGTGAAGTAATTGAAGCAGAGCTCTGCAGATGAGAGAGTGTGTGTCGCCCCCTGAGTTCCCTTCCTGGCCTCTGAGTGTGGGTTGTGTTTTGTTCCGAGGGACGACTCTGAGGCTCCTGGCCCCTGTTTTGGAGCACCCCACACCAAAGTGGGTGTCAAATGAAAAATGGGTGTATGCTGTATTATTATAATTCATAGAGCAGATGATAAAAATGCTTGAATCTGAACAGCAGCTGAAAATGAGGACATGGTACCAGTTTGGATGTTGGACGACCTTTTCGAAAAAAGCTTTCATCATACTTTAGAAACCGTGCGTGTACTGTTTTGTATTTCGTACTTAGAATCTGTACAGTGTGTGTTGTATGAATGTGTTGTATGAGTGTGTTGTGTTGTATGTGAGTTGCATGGGTCATATGTATGTTGTGTGTGTATATTGTGTTCAGCTGCATTGATTGTATGAGTGTTGTGTGTTGTATGAGTGTGTCGTACGTGTGTTTGTGAGTTGCATGTGTTGTGTGTTGTATGAGTGTTGTGTGTTGTGAGTGCATTCTACATGTATTTGTGTTGAGTTGCATGTGTTGTGTGTATGTTATATGTTGCATGAGTGTGTTGTACATGCATGTTGTGTTGTGCGTGAGTTGCCTGTGTTGTATGTGTTGTATGAGTGTGTTGTATGTGTATGTTGTGTTGTGAGTTGCATGTATTGTGTGTATGTTGTATGAGTGTTGTGTTATATGAGTGTGTTGTACGTGAATGTTGCATTGAGTTGCGTGTGTTGTGTGTGTTGTACGTGCATGTTGTGTTGAACATGAGTTGCATGTGTTGTACGTGAGCTGTATAAGTGTGTAGTTTGTGTATGTGGTGAGTTGTATGTATGGTCTGTATGTTGTGTGAGTGTTGTGTGTGCGTGTTATGTTGTGAGTTGCGTGTGTTGTATGAGTGTTGTGTGTTGTATGAGTGTGTTGCATGTGCATGTTGTATATGAGTTGTGTGTTGTGTATGTATGAGTGCTGTACGAGTGCATTGTAGGTGCGTATTGTATGTGAGTTACGTGCGCTGTATGTGTGTATGAGTGTGTTGTACGTACATGTGTTGTGAGTTGGATGTATTGGTTATGTGTTGCATGAGTGTGTTATAAATGCATATTGTGTTGTGAGTTGCATGTATTGGGTATGTTGTATAGGTTGTGTGTGTTTGTGTGCATTGTGTGTTGTGAGTGTTGTATAAGCGCATTGTACATGCGTGTTGTGTTGTTTGTGAGCTGCATGTTGTCAGTGTGTGCCGTGTGAGAGGCGGGGCATCCTCATGACTGCTCCTCAGGGAGTCCTACCTTGCAGCCCCTTCCGAGCTTGTATCCTCCGAGCAGCCTAGAAGTAGCAGCAGGTTTGCCTCTGCCCCTCCCCAGGAGGCCTCAGCCAGATCCTGCGCTCAGCCCGCTGCTGGGCGGCCTCTCTTGTCTCTCTTGTCTCTCTCGTCGTCCTCCTGCGCCCTCCTCCTCTCGGGACCTGCATCCTTCTTCTGTGCTCCCTGGCAAACCACACCTGGGATGTGGGAGTTCAGGCTCTCCCCATAGCCGTTTGTTCCTCTCTGAAGAGCGCCCCCCTTGACTGGCCGTGAGCAGCTGGAGTGGATTGCAGGGAAGGGAGGTGGGTGTTCCTGTAGAGACGCCGGGGTCTTACCTGGGGAGAATGGAGCCTGCGCTGGGCAGGCCGCCCTCCTGAGGAAGGGGACGGGGTGGGAGGAGCCTCTCGTGGACATGGGGCCCACCTCCTGCCCTCCTTCCCTCTATCCCAGTCTGTTGTGTGGGAGGGCGGGGCCCAAGGTGATTTCTATGCAGATCTTCAATTATCCAGGCTGTGAAACAAATACTTCTGTTTTTAAGATCAGAGGAAATCTCCTTTTGTTTGTCTGCCTTTTATTTTATTTTATTTTACTTTTTTTGAGAAGGTGTTGCCCAGGCTGGAGTGCGGTGGCGCGATCTCAGCTCACTGCAACCTCCACCTCCCGGGTTCAAGCAATTCTCCTGCCTCAGCCTCCTAAGTAGCTGGGATGACAGGTGCTCGCCAACACATCTGGGTAATTTTTGTATTTTTAGTAGAGATGGGGTTTCACCATGTTGGCCAGGTTGGTCTTGAACTCCTGACCTCAAATGATCCATCCACCTCGGCCTTACAAGGGATTGGGATTACAGGCGTGAGCCACGGTGCCCGGTCCATCTGCCTCTTAGTTAGAACATGTATATTTAATGTTTTAAATTTCTGTTTTCCGGGTCAGAACAGTAGCGTTTCTTTTTCCTAGTGTTGCTATGAAGGTCCTTTACGATTAGGAGACTGGGCTGGCTGCCCACTGGAGAGTGGTATCACTGGGTCATGGTCACCATCTGCCCCAGCAGGGTCCAGAGTGTTTAGAGTCTTTCCTGGGCGTAGATACCCTTTTGTCTGACGTTCACATAAAACCAATCACCATATTCAGTGAATCAAAGAGATCAGAGCTGGGAACGGTTAGTGCACATCCACCTCTCCCGAGAGTGTTCACGCCTCTTCCACGCGGGGCTAGGCTGCTGCTGAGCGTGGTTCTACTGGCTGTGGGTGTGGCCTCTTTCCTCAACCACAGCCATCGCAGGCCTGCCACAGTTTTGATTCTTCTAGAAGAGAATGGGCAGGCAACACAAGAGAAACAAGATATGTTAGATTTGAAACCTTTAAAAATGATTGCCTCAAACACTGTGTTTATTTTTTGCCCATACCTAATTTGATACCAATTTAGAAAAGATTAAAATGAAAAAAAACTCCCCTCTATTAAGTCTTTGAAAGGCATCCAACTTCGTTTTCATACAATGATTGTCTCTTTGGAGTCATACTTTATTGGTTTCAGTAATGTGTAACAAGTACACCGGCATAAACAGATTTAGGAGCAAACAGCTGCTTCATGATTATAGTTCAGCTCGCGGGGCCCAGCTGTGGGGGTGCAGCCTGCGCCTGTCTGTGCGCCAATGGGGCTGGTCACCTTGAGCATCTGGGAGTGTCTGGGTAAGTGAGGTCTGGGCAAGGCAGCATCCACACATCTGTGTAGTTCTCACTTTGTCCACGTTATCCAGCAATGCCACGAATTCTCAAGTAAGTGTTCTCCAAGTGCATATTCAGTTAGTGTTTGAAAAGTGCATAGGTACCTCATAGAGCACCTTCAGGAGGAGCTAGGAGCCCAGGAATGAGAGCAGGTGTGAGGCCTGTACTCTCTTTGCATAGATAAAATATACATGTGCATATCTGAGGCCAGAAAGTTAGATTGGGGCCAGAATGTGGAAGTCCTTACCTGTCGGATACTAGGGAGCCACTGAGGGTTTCGGAGAGAATCGCGCCTCTGATGTGCGGCATGCCGGGGGGTACAGAGCAGTCTCATACAGGGCACTCGCCCTGGCGAGAGGAGGAGAGAAGGCAGCCAGTGAGCTGAGCGATTCGGTGCCTGGGTCAGGAGGGAAGAGGGAGTGCAGGAAGGCGGATGAAGCTGCGAGTCTGCACCCCGTGGTCGGCGTTGCGCTTTGCTGGAAATCAGGAGGAGAAGCAAGTGTGGATCTGACTCGGAGATCCTTAGAGACACCATTGCAAGCTGCGAGTTTGGAAATACAGGAGTAGGCTTGGGGAAAATCTGGAGCAGGGTGCATTTGGGAGCCTCTTAGGTAGAAGTGCAGGTCAAGTAGCCAGAGTGTGAGGCGTACATGTCTGGAGGGAGGAGGCCAAAGGAAAGCCCACATTTGGAAATGAAGGAAGGGTTGGAAGACCCAGAAAAGGTCCTTCTTAGAGTCCAGAGAAGAGCTGGATGGCGCAGTTCACTAAAGCCCAGAGCCGAGAGTTTCCAGGAGAAAGTCCCAAGTGTTGCTGAAAACCAGCGGGCAGGACTCCAGTTGGAGCCTGCGAGGGGAGCCTGGGTGCCCTGATCCCTGAGAGCAGCCAGAGCTTGGGGGTCTCGGCGGAAGTGGGTGGGAAGTGCAGGGAGCAGGTGGAGATGGTCCTTCAAGGCCTGGTGCTTCACACGGGCAGCCAGCCATGGACCAAGACACAGCTGGAGAGGGGCCTGAACCCAGAGCGTCTCCAGGAGGAGGACGGAGCCAGGAAGGGCAAAGGTATCCGGAAGAAAGGGGGCAGGCATGGAGCCAGGTCCCCAGGGAGGCTGCGGTCTTCTTTCTCTGTTCATGGACTGGTTGTTGGTTATTTTGAGTTCTCAAAGTCATCCACTCGATGTGGTCCAGAGAAAGTTCCCAGGGGTCTGAAGCCCGGAGCAGGCCTTGTGCTTTTCCGAACACTGCGTGTTGCCTCAGGGTTACCGGCAATGGCTAATTCTAGCGTGTCTTTTGTTGAAGTCTGCAGAAGAGCCTCAACCAGCACCAGCTTTTGAAGAACTTATAAAACTTGTGTTCTTCTGATTCTGAGATTTTTGCCTGAAATGCCTCGTACATTTTTAACTAGGTGTTGTTAGCACTTGTGTGATGGCATTTGGAGCTCTGTATTTTTGTGATGTGCTAGCTCTGAGGATGTTTAAGATTAGATTCCTAGAAATCAGATTATAGGAGCTCTCGGCCACGCTTCATGAGTTCTGTTTTGACCCCTCATAGTGGATCCCGTTGCCGTGGCTATTCTTAGTATTTGTGGAACACCTGACTCGTGATGCTAGGAAAATGTGATTTGTTTTCTTTGTAAGCCTAAAGTCTAATGACCTTGTAGAGTCTTTATACCCGTCTCTTATAAATCAGCTTTAATATACTTGAAAGTGTCCTCATTGTGCCCTTGAAAAGCAGGTGCACATTTTAAAAGTCATCCTTTGAAAACGCTTGTCTTCAGCCTGTGCCCTTTGTCTGTTTTGTTTCCTTCACTGCAACATCATGAAACAGGGACAAGGGCTAGAATCTGTTTCATACAGAGAACTTGAAACAAGGACAAGGACTAGAATGTGTTTCATACACAGAGCTGAACTGTGCTGAGCGACCTGCTTTGCCGACGTCTGTTTCTGTCTTGAGAGGGAACCCAGGCCTCTTGACTTTTCCTTTTGTACATTTTCCAAAAGAATATGTTTTCCTCTCTCGGGTCCATTCCACTGTGGGATTCTCTCCTAAGGCTGTTTCTTCGCCTTCCATTTTGACAACTATGATGTAGTTTCCGAGATGATAGAAGGGTAGTGAAAAGGCCTGGGAAAGAGAAAGCAGGAAGGGAAGAAATCATCTCATGATTTGAGTCAGAAGGAAATCACTCAGACAGGAACGCTATTACAAGCGGGTCCGATCCCAGAAAGTGGGATTGAATAAGTGGCATCGTATCACACACCTCTGTTTTACATTGTTGCTGTTGCCAGGGGTAACGAAAAGAACGAGTATATTCATTCCGAGGTCAAACATATATCTTTGCTGACTCTGACTAGAATCAGCAGAATTCGTGCAGTTCAAGTTTGAGAATACCTTTACAGAAGAGGGTCTTCGTGCACATGTGCCTATTTCTATTTATATGTTCACACGTATTGGAGTATAAATGTGTGTGTGCTGTGTGTGAGACCTCAGTATTTGAAAGAAGAAACGTGCAGTAGAGCTTATTAATTACGAGAAGGGTACATTTAGGGGATAAACCACTTTGTTTAGAATTGAATAATGGGGTCTTTGAGGGATGTATATATGTATGTGTGTTTACATTTCTGTGTATGAAAGTGTGTATTGCATGTATATGTGTTGTGCATGTATGTGTGCCTTTGTGTGTAATGTACATGTGCACGCATGTGTATATGTGTGCATGTTTGTTTGTGTTCCATGTATGTGTGTGCATGTGTTACATGTTTAGGCACGACTGCACATATGTGCAAGTAGGCATGCATGGATGCTCGTGTGTGTATAGTTATACATGTATATTTGTGCATGTTATGTCTACGCATTTACATATATATGTGTGTCAGAATGTGTATGTATATGCATGTGTGTTTGAGTGTTGTGCCTATGCTTGTGCGTGTGTGTTTGAGTGTTGTGCCTATGCTTGTGCGTGTGTGTTTGAGTGTTGTGCATATGCTTGTGCGTGTGTGTTTGAGTGTTGTGTGTATGTTTGTGCGTGTGTGTTTGAGTGTTGTGTGTATGTGTCTGCATGTGTTATGTGTTTGTATTATGTGATTATGTGAATGTGTGTGCATGTGTGAATGTATGTATTGCATGTAGGTGTGCGTGCCCATGTGTATGTGTGTGTGTGATATGTGTCTGTGCATGCATGCATGTGCACATTGGATTTGTGAATCCACCCTGGGAGGGGCATGTTCCTGGAGACAGTGCATGGGCTCCTCCGCTGTCCTCTCAGGGAGAGAAACATTGTGAAAGTTCGAGCCATTAGGTAAATATGCCTGATGTTCTATAAAATATATATTTAAATATACCACTGGGGTTAAATATATGTTAAATGGGTGCAAAGCTGTTATATTGCATTAAAAGTCATGTTAGTACTTCCTGGTTAAAGGCTTTGTGAATGATTTCCTGTACATGGGACATAACACACCACACAGAATTACAGCGGATCAATGGTATTTGCCAGGAGGTCTGGCTTACGATTGCTATTTCTAGTTGCAGACATGCAGGTTGAGCTTTGCTGGACTTAGAGGAGGGTCATTGACTCTGCCCACTGAATGATACCAGCGTCTCTGCTGCTTCCTTTTTCTGCCGGCTTCATCCAGAGCTGGGACAGCTGCTCTGAGACGTACTGTACTTTTCTCTCCACAAAAATCTGCAGCATTTGTTAGCAGTCCAGTAGCAGACCGAGTGGCAGGTCCCAGGACAGGTCCAGCGTCAGGTCCCGGGACAGGTCCAGCGGCAGGTCCAGCGGCAGGTCCAGGGACAGGTCCAGGGGCAGGTCCAGCGGCAGGTCCAGTGTCAGGTCCAGGGGCAGGTCCAGCCGCAGGTCCAGCCAACTTTCCACATGGCCCATGTGAAAATGTACCGTCTCCTTCCATTTTTTATTTATTTATTTATTTATTTATTTGAGCAACGTGGCTGTTTATTTCACCTGGGTGCAGGCGGGCTGAGTCCGAAAAGAGAGTCAGTGAAGGGAGACAAGGGTGGGGCCCTTTTATAGGATTTGGGCAGGTAAAGGAAAATTACAGTCAAAGGGCTGTTGTTCTCTGGCGGGCATGAGTGGGGGTCACAAGCTGCTCAGTGGGGGAGATTTTTGAGCCCGGATGAGCCAGGAAAAGGAATTTCACAAGATAATGTCATCGCTTAAGGCAAGGACCGGTCATTTACATATCTTTTGTGGTGGAATGTCATCAGTTAAGGCGGGGCAGTGCATTTGCACTTCTTGTGATTCTTCAGTTACTTCAGGCCATCTGGGCATATACCCTCCACTGTAAGAGTTATCCAAAGCGTCTGTGATGGTCCAGAAAGCTTCCGAGGCGATGGGACAGCGTCAATCTTCAGCTGCTAAGCCGAGAAGGTGTGGGAAGGAGTTAGTCAGAGAGCCTTGGGCCAGCGCTGCAGGGGGTCTGGGAGTGGCTGCTGGGCGAGTTGGGCAGTCCGACTTCCAGTGGGGTCCCACACACATGGGACACCGCTTAGGAGGAATCCCGGGCTGCGGGCATTCCTTGGCCCAGTGGCCAGATTTCCGGCACTTGTAGCAAGCTCCTGGGTGAGGAGGTTCTGGAGGAACCCCTGGCACTGTGGTTCAGGCATTTGGAAGTTCTTGTGTGCTGGAGATGTGGCTGGGGTTTGTGTCACAGTGGGGACAAGGAATTGCAACTTAGAAAGAAGTTGGTACTTGGCTGCCTCTACTCTATTATTGTACACCTTGAAGGCGAGGTTCGTTAAGTCCTGTTGTGGGGTTTGAGGGCCGGAATTTAATTTTTGGAGATTTATTGAATGTCGGGAGCAGATTGTGTAATAAAATAAAATGTATATTAAGAATAAGACAGCCGTCTGACCTTTCAGTGTCTAGGGCTGAAAAGTGTCTCAGGGTGGCTGCTAAACAGGCCATGAACTGGGCTAAGTTTTTATATTTGATTAAAAAGAGCCTAAACACTAACTGATTTGGGAGAGGTCGGATAAAGAAAAAGGAGCATTAACCTTGACTATGCCTTCAGCCCTGGCCACTTTTTAAGAGGAAATTGCTGGGTAGGTGGGGGAGGGTTAGTCGAGGAATGAAACTGTAAGCCAGACCGGGTGTGAGGAAGGCAGGTGATAAAAGGATTCTAGTGGAGGCTGAGGAAAAATTGGGACCTAACTTGGCCTGGCGAGGAGGACAGAGGTCAGATGGGTCTGTAGAAAAGGAAGACTGGAAAGACTCAGCGAAGCCTGGGGTTGGGACTGAGGGGACAGGCAGGAGGGAAAGAAGGAAGATTTGGGACGAGTTGCATTGGGAACAGAGACTAGGGAGGGACCGATGTGTAAAAGAATGCCTGGACGTCAGGCGCCTCAGACCAGTTGCCCATTTTAGGACAAGAATTATTTAGATCTTGTAGGATGGAAAACTCGAAAGTGCCATTTTCTGGCTCTTTGGAACTACTGTTGAATTTGTATTGGGCTTAAGCGGCATCGTAGAAGAAAATAAGGCATTTAGGTTTTAGGTGAGGTGTGAGTTGAAGAGGTTTTAAGTTCTTGAGAACACAGGCTAAGGGAGAAGAAGGAGGAACGGAGGGTGGAAGGTTGCCCATAGTGAAGGAGGCAAGCCCAGAGAAAAGAGAGAGTAGAGACACAGAAGGAGTTCGGGGGTTCTTGCCCTCCAGAAAAGCAGGAAAGGGGTCGGGGAGTGGAAGTAATGGACTGGGGCGCAAAATTAAGAGGTCGGGGTTCTTGCCCCTCCCCCAGAAAAGCAGAGAAGGGGTAGAAACAGGGAGAGAAGGGTTTGGGGTGCTTGTCCCTCCCCCAGAAAAGCAGAGAAGGGGTAGAGACAGGGAGAGAAGGGGCTCGAGGTGCTTGCCCCCCCCCGCAGAAAAGCGGGGCTTGCCACTAAGGATGAAGGACCAAGGGAGGCGTCCCTGCAGCGTGGTCAGACACTTCTGAAACATGGGTGAGTAATCAGAGAGGCGTCCCTGCAATGATTAAACACCAAGGGAAGGCTGCCTTCCCCAGTGTATGACCCGGCGCCGGCATTTTGGGTTAGTGGATAAAACGTGTCTCCTTTGTCTCTACCAGAAAATGAAAGGAATTGAAATTAAGAGAAGGGAGAGATTGAAGGGTGGCGCAAAGATTGAAGGGAGAAAGAGGTCGGGCCATAGTGAGAGAGGTTGGAGAAGACGGTAAAAAGAGGCTGCTTACCCAATTTAAAATTGGTGAGATGTTCCTTGGGCTGGTTGGTCTGAGGACCAGAGGTCGTAAGTAGATCTTTCTCACAGAGCAAAGAACAGGAGGACAGGGGATTGATCTCCCAAGGGAGGTCCCCTGATCCGAGTCACGGCACCAAAATGACATGCGCATCTGTGTGAAGAGACCACCAAACCGGCTTTGTGTGAGCCACATCGCTGTTTACTTCACCTGGGTGCAGGCTGGCTGAGTCCGAAAAGAGAGCCAGCCCCCTTCCATTTTTTAAAGCAGTAGTTATTAGTGGAGCCTACTGCCGTTTCTCCTTGAGCTCCTCACAGTCGATGGTAAGCATTTGCTTTATGAAAGCAAAGTTCCATGCTCTTTGTGCTAAGTCTCCTCTGCCTTTCTGTGAGAGGCTAGAATTGGGATCGACCCTCAGCTGTGCCAGAGCCTTGGTACATGTCTCAGTTTTGGAATCTACTCTGTGTTTGTTGCCTTCCATCCACCGACAGCCGTCTGTCTTCCTGTCACTCCTTCAACACGGAGTCCAGCAGTGTGCACACAGGTGAGCCTGTGTGAATGCTGGTTTTGTAGGATCTTATCGGGACCTTAGTCATCTTTTCACTAGGAAACCAGACACTGCAGAGGACTTAGAGAAAAGCCCAAAGAAGCCGTATCAATAGAATCATAGAGACAGAATTCTATAACCATAGGAAATGGCATTGATTATCATGAAATGTGCATTTATGTGAGGCATAGTAAAACATCACATTTCTTACTGGGTGAGAGCTTGGAAAGGAGATTATGAAAGTATAACTGACTCTACTCTTGTATCGTGGATCATGGTAAAATGATGCAAGGTATTGTATAGAATGGAACACACAGAATAGAATTCTATAGAGTAGCGCAGAATAGAACAAATAGTATAATGTCATATAGGGTAGCATAGAATAGAAGAAACAGTGTAACATTATGTAGTGTAGTATACAATAGGACAAATAGTATTACATGGTCTAGAATAGAACAAGTGGGATAGTATTGTAGAGTATACAGTTGAACTAATGACGGAGTATTGCATAGCATAATACAGTCTAGATTAGAACACACAGCATAGTATTAATATTACGTAGTGTGGTGTGGAATAGTAGAGTCGTATGGCACAGAACAGAGAGGATAGTGTTCTGTAGCACTGATGCAGGAGTTTTGCTCTTTAGCTTAGCTGGGTCCAGGTTCTTGTCTCCTGACCAGGAAGAAACAGGCACGGGGACATCGAAGAGTGAGTGCAGTGGAACTTATTAAGCTAAAAGTTAAGCTCTCAGCGAAAAGAGGGGTCCTGAGAGCAGGTTGCTGGTCGCCCCCTTCCCAGTTGACTGCAAGGGCTTTTATATAGAAGCTGATGGGGCTGGGCTCCCTGTCTAAGGAGCACATTTCTGGTGGTTCCACCCCATTCCCCCGTGTGCATGGGGACCCTGAGTCTGCTATGAGCATGTTTAGGCGAGCCCTCCATGCAAGTCCCCCTATCTGCACAAAACATGAGCTGGAGGCTCTCTGGGACCCTTCCCTTACTGTCTGCGTAAAGCAGGCTGGCTAACTCCTTTCCGTATAGAAGAAAATAGAATAGAATAGAAGAGATAGTACAGTATTTTATAGCATAGAATGAAGCTGTCGTATTCTATCGTAGAGAATGGAATAGTATAGAATAGAACACACAGATTGTACTAGTGTAGTATAGAATAGTAGCCTCACGCAGCACGGAGCAGTGTTGTGCTCCCTATGTACAGAGTGCAACCAGCAGGAGAGCGTTCTTCAGTGGGGCATCACTGGCCCTTCATATTTCTTTGGTTCTGCGGAAATGAGGAGAGGGAGTTAAGAGAGGGGGAGGAGGTTGGTTTTCTTACTTTTAAGGCGCTCATTACTTCTTGGGGATCATTTGATGGTCCCTTTTGGTAGTATTCTGTGAAGCAGTCTCTCTACTCTGTGTAGAGTGAAATGTGGGGCAGTCTGTGGACTCTGTAGGGTGAAATGTGGAGCAGTCTGTGGACTCTGTAGGTGAAATGTCGAGCAGTCTGTGGACTCTGTGTAGGGTGAAATGTGGGGAAGTCTGTGGACTGTGTAGGGTGAAATGTTGGGCAGTCTCTGTACTCTGTGTAGGGTGAAATGTGGGGCAGTCTGTAGACTCTGTAGGGTGAAATGTGGGGAAGTCTGTGGACTCTGTAGGGTGAAATGTGGGGCAGTGTGTGGACTCTGTAGGGTGAAATGTGGAGCAGTCTCTGTTCTCTGTGTAGGGTGAAATGTGGGGCAATCTGTAGACTCTGTAGGGTGAAATGTGGGGCAGTCTGTGGACTCGGTAGGGTGAAATGTGGAGCAGTCTGTGGACTCTGTGTAGGGTGAAATGTGGAGCCTTCTGTGGACTCTCTGTAGGGTGAAATGTGGAGCAGTCTGTGGACTCTCTGTAGGGTGAAATGTGGAGCAGTCTGTGGACTCTGTGTAGGGTGAAATGTGGAGCAGTCTGTGGACTCTGTAGGGTGAAATGTGGGGCAGTCTCTGTACTCTGTTTAGGGTGAAATGTGGGGCAGTCTGTAGACTCTGTAGGGTGAAATGTGGGGAAGTCTGTGTACCCTGTAGGGTGAAATGTGGAGCAGTCTGTGGACCCTGTAGGGTGAAATGTGGAGCAGTCTGTGGAACCAGTAGGGTGAAATGTGGGGCAGTCTGTGGACCCTGTAGGGTGAAATGTGGGGCAGTCTGTCGACTCTGTGTAGGGTGAAATGTGGAGAAGTCTGTGGACTCTGTAGGGTGAAATGTGGGGCAGTCTGTGGACTCTGTGTAGGGTGAAATGTGGGGAAGTCTGTAGACTCTGTAGGGTGAAATGTGGGGAAGTCTGTGGACCCTGTAGGGTGAAATGTGGAGCAGTCTGTGGACCCTGTGTAGGGTGAAATGTGGAGAAGTCTGTGGACTCTGTAGGGTGAAATGTGGAGCAGTCTGTAGACTCTGTGTAGGGTGAAATGTGGAGCAGTCTGTGGACTCTGTAGGGTGAAATGTGGAGCAGTCTGTGGACCCAGTAGGGTGAAATATGGGGCAGTCTGTGGACCATGTAGGGTGAAATGTGGAGCAGTCTGTGGACTCTGTGTAGGGTGAAATGTGGAGAAGTCTGTGGACTCTGTAGGGTGAAATGTGGGGCAGTCTGTGGACTCTGTGTAGGGTGAAATGTGAGGCAGTCTGTAGACTCTGTAGGGTGAAATGTGGGGCAGTCTGTACACTCTGTGTAGCGTGAAATGTGGGACAGTCTGTAGACTCTGTGTAAGGTGAAATGTGAGCAGTGTGGTGACTCTGTAGGGTGAAATGTGGGGCAGTCTGTACACTCTGTGTAGGGTGAAATGTGGGGCAGTCTGTAGACTCTGTGTAGGGTGAAATGTGGAGCAGTGTGTGGACTCTGCGTAGGGTGAAATGTGGAGCAGTCTGTGGACTCTGCGTAGGGTGAAATGTGGGGTAGTCTGTGGACTCTGTGTAGGGTGAAATGTGGGGCAGTCTGTGGACTCTGTAGGGTGAAATGTGTAGCAGTCTGTGTACTCTGTGTAGGGTGAAATGTGGAGCAGTCTGTGGACTCTCTGTAGGGTGAAATGTGAAGCAGTCTGTGGACTCTGTGTAGGATGAAATGTGGAGAAGTCTGTGGCCTCTGTGTAGGGTGAAAGGTGGGGCAGTCTGTGGACTCTGTAGGGTGAAATGTGGGGCAGTCTGTAGACTGTGTAGGGTGAAATGTGGGGCAGTCTGTAGACTCTGTGTAGGGTGAAATGTCGGGCAGCCTGTGGACTCTGTAGGGTGAAATGTGGGGCAGTATGTGGACTCTGTAGGGTGAAATGTGGAGCAGTCTGTGGACTCTGTGTAGGGTGAAATGTGGAATAGTCTGTGGACTCTCTGTAGGGTGAAATGTGAAGCAGTCTTTGCACTCTGTGTAGGGTGAAATGTGGAGAAGTCTGTGGACTCCGTGTAGGGTGAAATGTGGAGCAGTCTGCGGACTCTGTAGGGTCAAATGTGGAACAGTCTGTGGACTCTGTGTAGGGTGAAATGTGGAGCAGTCTGTGGACTCTGTGTAGGGTGAAATGTGGGGCAGTCTGTGGACTCTGTAGGGTGAAATATGGGGTAGTCTGTGGACTCTGTAGGGTGAAATGTGGAGCAGTCTGTAGACTCTCTGTAGGGTGAAATGTGGAGAAGTCTGTGGACTCTGTGTAGGGTGAAATGTGGAGAAGTCTGTGGACTCTGTATAGGGTGAAATGTGGAGCAGTCTGTGGACTCTGTAGGGTGAAATGTGGAGCAGTCTGTAGACTCTCTGTAGGGTGAAATGTGAAGCAGTCTGTGGACTCTGTGTAGGGTGAAATGTGGAGAAGTCTGTGGACTCTGTGTAGGGTGAAATGTGGGGCAGTCTGTGGACTCTAGGGTGAAATGTGGAGAAGTCGGTGGACTCTGTAGGGTCAAATGTGGAGCAGTCTGTGGACTCTGTAGGTGAAATGTGGAGCAGTCTGTGGACTCTGTGTAGGGTAAATGTGGCAGTGTTGGACTCTGGTAGGGTGAAATGTGGAGCAGTCTGTGGACTCTGTGTAGGGTCAAATGTGGAGCAGTCTGTGGACTCTGTGTAGGGTGAAATGTGTGGCAGTCTGTGGACTTGTAGGATGAAATGTGGGGCAGTGTGTGGACTCTGTGTAGGTGAAATGTGGGGCAGTCTGTGGACTCTGTAGGGTGAAATGTGGGGCAGTCTGTGGACTCTGTAGGGTTAATGTGGAGCAGTCTATGGACTCTGTGTAGGGTGAAATGTGGAGCAGTCTGTGGACTCTCTAGGGTGAAATGTGAAGCAGTCTGTGGACTCTGTGTAGGGTGAAATGTGGAGCAGTCTGTGGACTCTGTGTAGGGTGAAATGTGGAGCAGTCTGTGGACTCTGTGTAGGGTGAAATGTGGAGCAGTCTGTGGACTCTGTAGGGTGAAATGTGGAGCAGTCTTTGGGCTCTGTAGGGTGAAATGTGAAGCAGACTGTGAACTCTGTGTAGGGTGAATTGTGGAGCAGTCTGTAGACTCTATAGGGTGAAATGTGGAGAAGTCTGTGGACTCTGTAGGGTGAAATGTGGAGAAGTCTGTGGACTCTGTAGGGTGAAATGTGGAGCAGTCTGTGGACTCTGTAGGGTGAAATGTGGGGCAGTCTGTAGATTCTGTGGAGGGTGAAACATGAAGCACTTGAGAAAGGATGAATTCAGAAGTAGGTCAGCAGAGATGCACCAACTCTTGCCTGGGAGACTGTGGAGCAGTCTGTGGACTCTGTGTAGGGTGAAATGTTGAGCAGTCTCTGGACTCTGTAGGGTGAAATGTGGAGCAGTCTGTGGACTCTGTGTAGGGTGAAATGAGGTGTTTTATGGAAATAGTTGTCTCCTGCCTGGCACATGGCAGAGCCTCCGTGGATCTTGCCGTGAGGACCCCTCTGATAACTTCTCTACAGTGCCCTCCACACTATAAATACCACACATTGTGGGAAGTCCGGGCCTTTTCAAAGGCTGGGTTTCATTTTAACAAAATTGGAATGCCCTGCATATTTGGAATGGCCAGATCATCCTGCACTTTTGACTTCACCTGTCCAGCTGGGTACACCTCCCTGCATGCTGCCAAGGTTTACGGCGGGATTCCCTGACGCCACTACCCTCACTGCCTGCACCTGAATCTGCTGTGGGGTCATTTCCTTATTGGACTTGTCTGGGGACCTCCTGAGGGGTGGATGGTTCAGTACTGGGTTATCTGGGGAAGGTGTTCACGGCATTCCTGTTTGCAGTCTGTGTCTCTGTTGGTAGAGATGCTTTTAGCACATCCGTTAATCCAGACGTGATTAGCAAGGGGTGTCTCTCCCAGGTAAGAGTTGGTGCGTCTCTGTTGAGCTTCTTCTGACTTCATCCTTTG